>NC_136513.1:94917425-95004925 GCF_053919585.1 Euprymna scolopes
CCTCCCCAAGGTTCCAGTTCTCTTTGCGCTTGTCTAACCGAGGTCTGGTTGGGGCTTCTCAGCTCTTTGGTGTCACTTTTTTATTCGGAGGAGCGGTGGTGAAACTATGGGGCGGGGGATGCATGATAGGGGTGTAGAACTTGTAGATATGCAGCTTCGGTGTTCTTCATTCCCTGTAACGCTTATTCGTTATATTGTCTTCTTGTGTTATTCTCCGCATTCAAGGGTTTTCCTTAATATTTCAGTCGTTTTCATTATCGTTAGTCGTTGTACTTTTGCAGTTATTCCTCTGATTCCAATTTCTGACATTCTTTTTTCAAAGTTTTTCGGAATTTTTCCTAGTGCTCCTACTATTATCGGTACTATTTTGATTTTCTTCATCATCCAAATCCCTTTAACTCTCTGGCTAGCTCTGTGTATTTGCTTCGTTTCTCCTTTTCTTTCATACTCACTCTCTGGTTAGCTGGGACAGCAAAGTCTACGATTTGACAGGATTTTTCTTTCTTGTTAATTATTATGACATCTGGTCTTCTTGCTTGGATGGGTTTGCCCGTTTGTATGTCCATGTCCCATAGGATTTTGTGGTTCTCGTTTTCGAGTGCTGTTGTGGGTTTATACTTGTATCATTTGTCTGTACGTTCAAAATGCAGTCGTTTGCACAATTCCTAGTGCACCGCCCTCTCCACTTGGTCATGCCTGTTTTTGTATTCCTTTTGGGCCATTTTGCTGCATTCACTTACTATATGGTTTATCGTTTCGTCTCTTTGTCCACATAGTCTGCATTTACTGTTTTCTTGTGTTTTATCGATTCTTGCTTTGATATGGTTGGTTCTTATCGAGTTATCTTGTACTGCAGTTATTAGAGATTCAGTTTCTCGGTTTATATGTTCTTTTCGCATCCTTGTTGAGGTGTTTTCGTTATTCTAATCTTTTGTCATTCTTATGAATCTTCCGTTATTATTATCATTATTATTATTATCATTATTATTATTATCATTATCATTATTATCATTATTGGCTCACAGGGAGCTTTCACACAGGCCATAAAGGATTTCTCCTTGATAACAACTTGTGGTGTTTCCTGGAAGCTGAGTGACAAGTCTCCCCAGATTTCTTGTACTCTCCATCTCTTTTGATAACATGTGCAAAATAATAATACAAATTATTATTATTATTATTATTATTATTATTATTATTATTATTATTATTATTAACTTGGTAACAATTGTGTACTTTCACCTAACAATTTAAAAAGCAAAAACTACCGTAAAAATTGCATTTAACTTGAAAATCTTATCTAAAAAGAATAGCACGGTCCGTAAACTGCACAAGTACCAACAATCGATTGATAGTAAATTATTTATTATTATTATTATTATTATTATTATTATTATTATTATTAATAATAATAATAATAATAATAATAATAATAATAATAATAATAATATAAGTTCCGAGAAACACAGATACACGAGAAATGGTGATATAATGAGGGGGAGGGGGACTAAATTAAAATTCTCGAATTTACTTGAATTCCGCAGAGATGTCGAACAAACACTTTCTTCTTTCCTTTTTTTTTTTTTTTTTTTTTTTTTTACAATTCAAACCCATGGCGTAATTTTAATTTCAATATTTACCGATAAAAATAAAATAAAACGAAAGTTATGTATCTATATTTTTTAAATCACCATCTCATCAAATCATGAAATCAGAACCTATGAATCTACACCCATGACCCCATGGCCATAACCTACTAGCCCATATTAGGTACAGTTGTAAAATGACGGTTTTTAATATGACGCAAATTGTGATTTGTGATTTCCTTTTTCAAAATATTTTTGCCATTGGTGTAAAGCCTCCGTTAAAAACGAAGGAAAAAATGTTACGTCAATGTTCACACTATGCTATATATATATATATATATATATATATATATATATATATATATATATATATATATATATATATAGCCAGTAGAGTTTAGTTTCCTAGAAGTTAAGTACATCCAATGAAACACGTGTCTACCAAAGAGTGCTCAATGAGTAAACAGAGCAGGTATATGAAATTTATTCATACAAACATTGATGGCTACATATGTGCATACATGTTTCTGTAATCACCCGTGTAAACGAAATAAGAAAATGTTTTTGTTTGAAATATCAGTTCTCGACGATAATTCTTGGCCTGAAGACGTTATCCCCCAACGCGGGTGATTACAGAAACATGTATGCACATATGTAGCCATCAATGTTTGTATAAATAAATTTAATATATATATATATATATATATATATATATATATATATATATATATATACACACACACACACACAAAAGTGAGACTATGTGCGTGTGATGGCACTTCTCAACCTATATACTCAATCAATTTTGGATCTACAGACTAGAAATTTAGTTAACAAGTATTCAGACATGTGGAAAACATTTTAATCGGTTTTCATCCCAAAAAAGGGCTGCTAAGGGGGTCAAAAATGAAAAGTTAGTACTTGGGGCGGTGGTCATCGGGTTTTTATCAGTTTGTCAACTGTTTCATGACTGAATGCACGAATCGTTCACATTATATTAAGAATAAGTAGGTTTGAAAACACTTTTCAAAGGTCGTATCAAGTTGGCCTAATGGTTATCGTACTTGACTCAGTGTCTTTAGGTTTTGGTTTCGATGTCAGTTCGTGTAGTTTTTTTTTTTTTTTAATTTTTACTTACAAGGTGAACATAATACTCGCATGCATATGTCTCAGTTTCTTTTCAAGTAGTATTTTTTTGATAAGAAAATCAAATTTTAATACGAAGTAAGATATTGTTTTGATCCGTCATGTTTAATAAATAAGGGAAGACAACTTAATTCGAACTATCGAGAGCAAACAGCCTATTAAAATTGCTAAAAATCATAAAAAATTGATTTTCTATATAAAAAAAAATACTTGATCAATTTCTATGATTTTTGGAATATGCCATCTTCGTTCTGTGATAGATACGTACACCATAAAGATTTTTCTGTAATTTATTTTTTTATTTTTTCTGAATAAGCATAAAAATAATATATTAGATAATCTTTTTTCTTTCTTTTTTTTTTTTTTTTTTTTTTTTTTTACAATTTTATTGTGAAAATAAAATCAGTGCTTTTTTTATGAATGGATCCAACAACAATTGAAAAGCATAATACTCGCATGGACATGTTTCAGTTTCTTTCCGTTTTTTTTTTTTTTTTTTTTTTTTTTTTACTTCATTTTTTTTAAAAGGAATTTAACTTTACATTTGATACCCACGGTATTTCTGTTAATAATAAATAAGAAAATCTCCATTAATTAAAATATAATATTTATGCGTATTTCATGACCGGGGAATGCTGGGCAGCCTGCTAGTGTGCATATATATATATATATATATATATATATATATATATATATATATATATATATAAAATAAAAAAGGAACAAACCGTATTATGTGTTCACCAACGTTTCGTCTTTATTTCGAGACTTCCTCTGGGTGAATCGAAATAAAGACGAAACGTTGGTGAACACATAATACGGTTTGTTCCCTTTTTTATTTTCTCTATTTTATCGGAATACTATTTCCATTATTTTCATCATATATATATATATATATATATATATATATATATATATATATATATATATATATATATATATATATAGGCGTGGCTCAAAGGCTAAGGAATAAGGGTGTATAGTTGCATGCTTGGTTTCAATTCTGGCTGATGACACCCAAGTCATATATATATATTTTAGTTTTGATCTCACTAACATATATTAGGTACAATATAATAATCGACAGAGAATTGTCTCCATAATAATAAATACATAATTGCATGAATATTTAAATGTACCTTATGACCGAGCGACGCCGGGCGGTCTACTAGTCCTCTATATGAGTCATATGCAATCTAAGACAGAATATTACTGCGATATCTGGAAAGGTGCCACTTAGTGCATCAACAGCATACGAAATCGATTTCACAAACGTTGCTAGTCTTTCTCTGCTCTGCCGTCATTTCTACAGAAGGTGCTTGACTGAGCTTCAATCTCTGTTTCCTCCTAGTAAGTCTGTAACGTTGTCCCGGAACCAACACATTGTAGCCTCAGTCGCAAAGTAGACAAAGAACAGAAAAGAACTTCAACTCGCATTTCTTTTTCTTGTTATTGTTGTACAATGATATTTACTTGCTCACTCTCCCATTACCACTATGACAACCCTCACGTGATTGTCTTCTCGAATGTATTGACGCTTTTAACATGATTTCGAACGTTATCCCTTTCTCTAAAGTGATCTCCTTTTTAAAGTCTTTATTTTTCCATATCGATGACGTCATTTCGCATGCACTTGCATACGTGCGTCCACACTATGTTACAAGACATTCACAACAAAGCCTCTTCTTTCTACCACAACTACAAAGAACTTTATTTTCATCTTCCATCCACCTAAAACCCCAGCATGATACCACAGTGTCGATTCATGGCTGACCACAACATCATCGTTTTCAGGTCCAATGGTAACAAATTCTGCTCAATCAACATTTCCCATCCAGTTTCTATAAAGGAGGGAGTTTCTAGGGAATACTTAATCCACATGCCATCCCCACTCGCATGTATACATTGGTGTTAGTTTTTGCAGTTTTGTTACAGAGAGTTATCGTTTTTTCCCACATACAGCACTTGGTATTTCCAAATGGTCATGAAACTCAACATTGCTAACTTTGGTAATCTAATGAGAACTGATGTGTCACCATGTCGTATATGTGCAACTAATTACATGGAGGAAATTCCAAAGTTTAGCAATTCGAAGGAAGAAGCTATTAGAGTAGAAGGCTTTCCGGCATCTAGTGATCTGTAGAATGTAGGGGTGTGATTTTGCTGCTTGTCAGGTTAATCGGGGGTACGAACATTGAAGAGGCACTGCCATGAGTTTATCAGTGCACGTTCCATCAAAATACTTGTAACATTGCAGCGATGGAACAGAGGTTGGAATTTGACAAACATTTTCTAACTTCTTCTTTTCATGGTATTTTTATGGTATTTTCATGGTATTTTTATGGTATTTTTATGGCATTTTCATGGTATTTTTATGGTATTTTTATGGTATTTTATGGTATTTTTATAGTATTTTCATGGTATTTTTATAGTATTTTCGTGGTATTTTTTATGGTATTTTCATGGTATTTTTATGGTATTTTCATGGTATTTTCATGGTATTTTTATGGTATTTTTATGGTATTGCAGCATATTTATGTGCATTTACTACAGGTTGCTTGGAAACCATTAATTTCTAGATATTTTCAATGCCATATGCTGATTCCTTGTCTCAAAATACACTTATATGGCAAATTTCCTTGTTTTATTTTGTTTTAACTAAGATATAAAATTTTTACTAAAAAAGTATTAAAAAAAAATGTGACGAAATGCACGTTTTTGAAAAAAAGGAAAAAAATTTGCAACCGTATAAGGCACAAAAATAGTTATAACTTCTTTCAGAATGCCCTTTTTTGTGAACTGGATTTTCCATGCATAAAAAACTGATCCTATGTCTGACTTTGTTCTTTTTTGATGAGGCAGGTATATTTACTGAATGCAAAAGTTGAGAAAAAATAAAATTGTAATTGATTTCTCAACAAAATCGATTTTTCATGTTTAGAAAAACAGAAACTCTAAAAACTAAGAAATCAATGAAACAAAGAAATTATTTATCAGAAACAAACATTTTAAAATCAATGTCATTCACACTGTGAACCGACATTTGGTTGAACAGTGTGGAACGGTATAGTTGTCGCCCTAAAGAAAACAACACTTCAACTTTATTTTAAAACTTGTATTGAAAAACTCAATTCAAGTAACTTGATTATGTAGCAGAGCTGACATCTATTATATGTAGCCGCCTTCAGGATCAATCATCAACTTGATACGGGTCCGGAACTAGGAACATGCCTTTTCCACAAGCGCCAGTGGGAGCTCAACAAATACTTGGCGTATGGCATCGACCAGACTGGCTTTGGTGTTGTGAGAGGTCATGTTGGTGATGTTCTCGACAAATGACCAAACGAAAAAGTTCAGTGGGTTCGGATTGGGGGGGAAGGTGGTGCCAATGAGAGAAACCTGAGCCTCTTTGGACTTGTGGACCGGCGCCGAGTCCTGTTGCCACACCCAGGGTCTGCCAGCGGCCACCTGATTGCATGAAGAGATCACCATACTCTTCAGCACATCCAGGTACACTTTGGTGTTGACTTTCAAGCCGACTTCGATGTGAGGTGGCATGATGTGGCCCTCACTTTTAACCACACCAAAGACCATAACCGTGGTCAGAAACTGCTTTTTCATCACCCTGGACACGTCCTTATTATTCGTGGTAATCCAGCTGTGTATTTTCAGGGTGTTGGCAATGGTCCTGTTGTCATAACTTGGATCGGTAGAGAGCATGAGTTGTACATCTCGCTTGTTGAACAGTGTGTTACTCTCAGACATGATAGAAGACTCCTATTGTTCTTGCGATTTGTATACAACTGGCCAACTAGTAGATGGTCTGCAACAAAAATAAAAATAGATTGGAAATTTCATCATTCCACCCTGTATACTAGACAAAAAATGGTAAGAATCTATCTATCTATCTATCTATCTATCTATCTATATATATATATATATATATATATATACACACATATATATACACACACATATATATATATATACACATATATATATACACATATATTTACATATATATACACATATATATATACACATATATATACATATATATACACATATATATATACACATATATATACATATACACATATATATATACACACATATATATGCACATATATATATACACATATATATACACATATATATATACACATATATATATATACACATATATATATACACATATATACATATATATATATATACACACACACACATATATATATATATATATATATATATATATATATATATATATAGTCAATCAAAAACTAGCCAACGATGAGATGGATAGATTCTGATCCAGAAAACAAGTCGAATTAATAATTTCTTTTTTAATCAAAATTACTCCAGACAAAGCATGAAGCCGCTTGATGAACGGGGCTAAAAAATACCACTTCAAAATAAAAAAAAATAAATAAAATTAAATAAATAACTAAAGGTAAGTGTTAGATGGAAAATTCCAACTGGGAAAACAGCAATTCTCTCCCCTTTGTCAGAACCATCGCTCATAGGACTAAAGAACAAAAAAAAAAGCGAGATTTATGAGCCTTCCAGAAAGTAAAGCCAAGTTGTTCTATTTTCTACTTTGCTTATTATATCATGTTGACAAGAAAGTTCGTGCGGTTTGTAACTTTTAAATTCAGATAAACACATCTCGCCTCAAACAAAAATTTGTTGATCGAATTATGCGAGTAACGTAAAAATCTTGCATTCTGGTGGCGTTTTTGATATCGTTCATGCAGAAAGTTGTCAAGATGCTTGAAAAAGTGGTAGTCAGTTAGTGAGAGGTCTGGAGAGTATGGCAGAGAATTGGTCCTTTTTCTGTGGACTAATGCTGGGTGTTGTTGTCGAAGTTTCTGATGCATTTCATCCATTTGTTGACAGTACTTCTTCACTGTAATGGTTTCACCTCCATTCAAAAAACTAATGGATGAGATTTGTCGCAGACCACCAAACAGTCAGCATTACCTTCTTTTGGTGTGACTGCAAGGCAAGGGCCATTCGTTTCAATTGGAGCCAGATGGGGGTCAGAGCGATTATGATGAAAAGAGAGAAGCTTGGTTTTAGACGCATTTTCCCCATTGCACCATATGCCCAAGATCAGAGGAGTGAGAATCAAAGAGATCTTGGCCATTTCCGGCCTTTGCAGTGTTGCAATAGATGACAGTATCGTCTGCCTAAATGTCTACAAATGATCTAAAAATTAGGATATGGTTTAATGTGCATACAGTAATCATTGCGTGTCCTTAAGACGAGAGCCGTTCATTTCAATAGGGGTCAGGTGTGGGTCACAGCGTTGATGATGGAAAGAGAGAAGCTTGGTTTTAGATGCATTAAAATCAACCAGCCATCTTTTTCCCCATTGTACCATGGTTATAGCTAGACGAGCTCTTACTGTGAATGTTTTGCAAGTAGACAGACGCTGATGACATCATTATGGGTAATTTAATTAGGTGTAACCCAATGTAAGTGTTAGCCAATCTGTTATTATTGACTTTATCTTGGTTTACTGATCAATTAAGTCAGTTGCGGATGCTGATGAAATGGGTGGGTGAAAATGAGGATAACGTCGATCCTCATTTGGAGAGGGGGGGGGGAGTTGTTGGTGACATGTCGGGGATTTCATCAGAAATGATAAGTCGTTGTAATTATTATAGTTCACCTTCAAAAAAAGGGTGCGGTTAGGAAAACAATTTTAAAGCCTTTTTTTTTAAGCCTTCCAGTGACAAGATTAACGTTTTGCACGAATTTCTAAACTTTTTATCTGATTATCAAAAAAAGGGAAGTAATGTTTTCCGTCTATCATCCATTTGTTTCTGTCTCCCTCTTCATCCTCCTTCTGTCATTATTTCTCTATCCTTCTCTCTCTCTCTCTCTCTCTCTCTCTCTCTCTCTCTCTCTCTCTCTCTACCTATATCTCATCTTTGTCTTTCTGTGTAGTCTTTCTCATCCTTCCCTCCCCTCTTTCTTTCTATTTTTTCGTGTATTCTTATTTTATTTCTCTCTCTCTCTCTCTCTCTCTCTCTCTCTCTCTCTCTCTATCTATCTATCTATCTATCATCTTCGTCTGTTTACTCTTTCTCTTTCTCCCCCTTTAATATTTATTCATAAAAATTTATTCATTCTTTCAATGTGACCAAATCATCGTAGTCTACTTTTCTATACATATCTTTCTATACTATGCTAATTTAATCTACCTCTGAGGTCATCACAACTAAGTCTGTATTTAAAACTCATATTTCACATCTATTGTCTCATCCTCATATTATTTCTCTCCATGCAACGCATATCCTCAACCTTCATTGGTCAGTTTTCACTTCCATACAATATCAATACATTGTACACATGCCTACTAGACTTTTCCCTTGGTCAAGAGTTGTAACGCTCTGCTGGTTAGTAATGACAGAAGTTCCCTGAATTTTATCTTCTAATTCTTGCAATCACACTAGTACCTGCTCCCCCCCCTTTGCTCCAACGATATCACCAGGCTAACAAAACTTCTTCAGAATATCAATAGGTTTGCCATCTAAATATACTTTGTCCACATCTGAGCTCTCATCCATGTTCATTTCTGACACTCAAACTAGTCATCCTCTTTCAACCGACAAGTAATTCCACCCTCTGTATATTCAATGCTTACAGTTGTTGTATGACTGTGTGCACACTTACCAATGACCAAATCGACCTATGTTGTATGCTGCGGTCTATATAACAGGGTGTACATGCAGGGTGTCCCAATAAAATGTATACACTCTTGAAATTATCTCAACTTGCTACATGAATACGTTATGCCACGTTCCCAAGAGATGTTTAGGAATAAATAATCGCACTTCCAGCAGCATGAAGCACTTCCCCACTATCATCATGACGTAAGAACATATCTTGATAGTCACCTGTGAAACAGATAGTTAGGACAAAGAGGAAGTATTGTCCACGCTCACCAGATTTGACCCCCCCCCCTATATTTTTCTCCTGGGGGGCGGAGTTGGGGGGGGCATGTTAAATACAGGGTTCACACCACAAAACGAGCTACAATGAATGAGTTGAAAGTAACCATTGAAAGAAGATGTGTCAACATACCAATTGAACTGATTAGGAACGTTTTTTATTCAATTAGTGAGCGTTGTCAGCTGTTCATGGACCACAATGGCCAACAATTTGAACACTTTCGATAATTAACTGGTTTCTATATTTGTTCACAGTATTTTGATGTATGAAACTTTTCTTTCTTATAATAAATGTTGGTTTTGTGGTCATTTAAAGAGTGTATACATTTTATTGCAAATGTTGGTTTTATGGTTATTTAAAGAGAGTATACATTTTATTGTATTGCATAAACTGTATGTTTATGCAATGCATTTAAAGTTCATGTATTTAAGTGTCTATTGAATGTGCGTAACGTGTATATATTTATGAGAGCGTCTCTATTTGTCGTCTAGTGATGTTGCGTTTCTGTATATAAATGTTTTTGTCTGTGAGAGTCTTTAGTGTTTGTGATCGTCTAGTTGATGCGTGTATGACACATTTTTTAACAAACATGAACGATACAAAGAGACGGAATACAGTTTTGATGGGTTTTACATCTGGCCAATAGGGGAAACATACCTTGTTCATCTTTGGGTCTTGTTTGACAGATCCGCAAAAACTGTAATGAAGATACATCCCAAGGAAATGACCAGAAGTCTCGGGTTGTATTTTCGATAACTTTTATTCACAGAATGTTTGCCCACTTGAAATGTTGCACACTTGTTTTAAGTTGTTTCTTACATTCTGACTATATCATACACCGGACACCTTTGCTGATATACAGAGACCATGGCCTCTCGGCCACTAGCTGACTGCCCTCATCTGTTCAGATCTTGGATGTTGCAAATGAAGATTCATTCCAAGAAAATGACCAGAAATCTCAGATGTATTTTCAGCAACTTTTATTTCCAGAATGTTTCTCTACTTGGAAAGTTGCATGCTTTTCCCAAGTTCTACATTCTATCGATATTTTTTATTATTTATTATTCAACAGCTTCCTCAGGGTTCAGAGCCATTACAGCCAGTCGCCAGCTCGTCTCCACTCGACTGTCTTTCTTAAACTCTAACTCTATCTCCCTTTGTAATTACGTCACCAATATACGTAGCCTAAAGAATCAAATCACGTGATGTTTTGTAACGTATTCGTTTGTTTATCAACTAAACTTCCTTCAGTTTATGTTAAAATTTCACAGTTAACATTCTTCTTGCTGTCCAAACATTTTTCTAGTCACAATATTTTTCCCTTATTGCATTTTCCACATTCAACATCTAGTTTTCGATAACAATTAATAATAATAATAATAATAAGAAGAAGAAGAAGAAGAAGAAGAATAGTAATTTCTTAGGTCACTTGACGTTGTCCTGGCAGTACTACAATATAACAAAAATTGAGTTGTGTCCGTCTCCCTTTCCATGAATTGAAACTTTGTAAATATTTATTCATTTATATCTAATACCTGTTGCTATTCACTTTAGTCAAAATCACATGTTCCTTCTTTCATTGCATTTTTTCGATTATCGATACTTATTGAAGACATTCTGATACAAAACCTATCTAAGAACATTGCCAGATACATAAAGTACATTTGTGTGAAATTTAAAAAAATAAATCGTCTAAGCCGTTTAGAAGTCCGTAGGAATCTCATGCACACACACACAAACATACACACAAACACACACACAAACATACACACACATACACACACGTGCACACACAAACACAACCATACGAACACACACACACATACGCATAAACACACAAATACACACACATACAAACACAAAGTTCCTTTATATAATAGTAGATTATACCTAATTTTCTATGCAAACAAATGGGTTGATGACAATAATAATAATAATAATAATAATAATAATAATAATAATAATAATAATAATAATTGTTATTATTAAATAACAAAAAAAAATAATAACTAGAAATCACAAATAAACATTATACGTTTTTTTTTTTTTTTTAAATTAAAATTTTTTTTTTTAATTAAGACAGCCGGGGATATTCCCTTAGGATTAAATAAACTTTTTTATGGTCGTATTAGATGATGTTAACGTGGGTAGAGAAAAGACGGGGGATGTGGAAGAAACTTCACCAACCCGATTCGGTAGCTTTCCTGTATATGGTTAAAAGATGGAGACAAAGGGATCATTGCTAAATTTCTGTCTCCACATAAACTCGAAAAGATAACTGTCAAGAATCTTCCGGCTGGTCCTATCTGTAATTCCATCAGGAATTGGCATGGTGCTGAATAATTCAGACCTGATTTCGATATCTAAATACACAGGTTGTAAGACAAAAAAGTAAATTTCAAGGTAACTTTATGCAGTAGCAGACATTCTTGGCCTAGAGGCCGGGATCAAATTGTAGTATCTGTTCCGGCAGATACTGCAAGCAAAGACCATATGTGGGGGGAAACTCCACACATAAGACCTTGGTCAATGTAGGGGCAACCCTTCATACCAATTGTCACTATCCAGCTCCCCTACTCCCCGGGGAGCTGGTCCCCATTTCCCCTTCATTCCTCACATAAAAAATCGGTCTTGTGCCTAATTTGATCGGTGGGGGAGCAAATAAATACCCTAGTATCTGTTCTGATGCTTCACTTAAATAATTAGGTCTTGGTCAATGTGGGGGAAACCCTTCATACCGAGACAATTGTTATTTGTTTAGACACTGCCAGAGTGCCCCCTTTTTCGGGGGAGCTGGTTTTTCCCCCCACATTAAAAAACGACCTTGTGTCTAATTTGCTTTCGTGGGGAAGCAAATAAATACCAAAGTGTAGTATCTGTTCTTCAGATGCTGTGCTTCAATTTCTTGTTCTCTCTCAGTGGAGGAGCAATCCTTCATGACTGAGACAAATTTTATTTTTGTCCCTTTTCTCCACATTAAAAAAACGAGCCTGGTGTCTAACTCTGTCCCATGGGGAGGCATTGTAAATAGGAACTTTATGCAGTAACAATATAGAATATCTTTCAAATTAATGTATTCTAACTGTTATATTGTTTTATTGGTATATTGGTATTATAATGTTGTACGCACGTTGTGGCCTCAGTCGCAAAGTGGACAAAGGAAGAAGAAATAATTCTGACTTGCTTTTTGGTACAAAAACATTTATTTCTTCCTTGTCACAGCTGTGACGTCACCTACGTGATCTAGCACATACTCCACGTCTCTCTTTCAAATGTTATCTCATCTCTCCTGAGATTTTTATCTTTCTCTTTTTTTTATAGTCCCCCCCCCTCACCGGTGACGTCGCTCCTCATAGATTTACATACATGCAGCCATGCTATGTCGCAGTATGAACTGTGAAAAAAAATGATTATTTATAGTTTAATAATTGAAGAAAATATTAGGGGGAGGGGGGGTTGTGATAGGTGTGCCATAAAAATTTTAAAAACTCAATAGTGTGTCGCCATGTATAAAAGATTGGGAACCGGTGATATAACCCAACGCTATTTGCTATACTTTATCGACAATTCAACTTGTTCTCCATTGGGCTTTTCCTAAGCTCATCTCAGGCTTGACTGGTGAGGAGGGTGACTATCCCACCCACCAAGATTAAAAAGTCCTTCATATATCTTTGTTCTGCTTATACCATCAGGTGTAATTGTTTTGAATGAACATTTGTGCAGATTTTTATTTCATTTTATCTATCTATATAATTATAAAACTCAAATGACCTTGTAATGGGTGTTGTAACCCAACATCCGGTTTACGACTTCCGGTTGTGCATGCGTACATAAACAAATAATCAACGTGACAATAAAACATATTGTTTTACTGTGTACGTTTTCAACGTCTCAATTGTTTTGTTTTTTTCACGTTTAAATTATCCAAATAAACAATTGTTAATAGTTTCTGCATTTTTTTTTACAGCGTTCATTTCCGTATTACATTTAAGTTATTTTAACGCAATTTTCTTACAAATAAATCTACTTTAACCTATTGACAGCCATAAGAGCATTTTACAATGGCGCCTTACTTTTTTTTTAATTTATTCTCCATTTTTTAATACACCTTTCTTAAAAAACATTCATACATTTTCTTCTACACTACCAACATAAATAAATAACCCCGAAAATATGTTTTCTTTAATTTGCATTACAAATAAATAATCAATGTGACAATAAAACATATTGTTTTACTGTGTACGTTTTCAGCGTCCCAATTGTTTGTTTTTTTTTTCACGCTTAAATTAAAAGATATAACAAAATTTGAATTTAACTTTAAGTATCTGTTCAGTGCACATTTACCTATAAGTATGGAAAACCAAAAATGGCTGTAAGTTTGTTTGTTTTTTCAAAAATAATCAATTATAAACAGAACGACTCATAGAAATCTATCTATATTCTTTTTTTATTTTAATATACTTTCATAGAAATGTTTCTGTTATGTCAAAAAAAACTATTTTCTTTACGTCACAAGTGTCACACTCATACATTAATTCCATAGCTAATATAACATACTGACCCAACAGGTCACAGGTAGTCTAGTATAATTATAAAACTCTGTGGACCATCCGACCGCCCTTGCTTGCATCTTGTCTATCAATATATTGTTGTCATGGAAACCGGCTTGTATTTAATAAAATTCTCCCTACTCTCCACAGTCCAACCGTATTGTGTACAAATAAACTCTTTTCTTGTAGACAAAGTTTCAATCATGAAACTATGTTTTTGGAGGTAGCCATGTTGACTTGTAGGTCTTTTCTTCGACCCAGGGCCAAAAGGACCCCGGGCGAAATTGTGCCGAAATTGTGTGTTGTCAGCAAGAGCCGGGAAGAAAGAGAGAATTGCAGTGGGTTTAACCGTTTATAAATTCAGTCACGTGGTCGACTTGCCTGAGTGATAGTCATTGATTGGACAAGCCAGAAAGGAAGTTGACTGCTACAGCCAATCAGCAATGATTTTATAAACCAAACATAATACTGATTGAAAAATGGGCAATTTTATGGGAGTGTGTTGCTTCTTATTCAATATTGGACAACGTTGGATTTCTCTGCTAATATATATATATATATATAGAGAGAGAGAGAGAGAGAGAAGCTTATTCGTTTTATCATCATGGTTGAGGTATATCTCCTGTTACCAACTGTTACTACGTATCCAACCTTCCATTTCAATAAGATCCGCTATGTTTATTTATCATCCGTATACAGAAACAATTCATGCTTGGTCCCCAATTGTAAATAATATTATAAAAATATCAATATCGCACAATCACATTGACACACTGGTTCCCATTAGATCACCAAAGTTAAGCAATGTTGAGCCTGGTCAGGACCAGATGGGTGACAATATAGGAATACCAAGCGCTGTATGTAGGAGGGCGTCGACACCTTCATGCAAGAGCTGTAAAAACTTAATGTCGTCATTTTCCCTAATGGGGATATACATGCGACTGGGGAGCACTTGTGAATTTCATACTCTCATGAAACTTCCTCCTTCAGAGGAAGC
The DNA here is from genome assembly GCF_053919585.1 of Euprymna scolopes. Classification (NCBI taxonomy): domain Eukaryota; kingdom Metazoa; phylum Mollusca; class Cephalopoda; order Sepiida; family Sepiolidae; genus Euprymna; species Euprymna scolopes. Next base: position 94,932,665 of record NC_136513.1, read on the forward strand.
CAGTTCAATCTGCCTAGGATGAGTGCCACTTCAGCAGTTCAGTAGTAAATAATATTTGTTCTGAAGTACATTTTTGAAAAATTCTCCCATCAAACTTCATGCATTTCTTTCATTATTTCTAATCCTCTCATAGTGTTCATCATCATTCAACTGTCAATCTATTCATATCATCATATCATTAACTTTTATTTTCGACTTCTGAGATGGAAGATGTGACAGAAGGTCATAACGTGGGGATTAAAAAGCCAGTGCATAAAAGGTTGAGCATTCTGGTATACAAAAAATGACTGAGCGGCCTTGTTGACATCCTACAATAGGAACGCCTCAGGCTATTAGCAATAAACTAACCCCATCTCCAAGTACGAGATGGTAAAGCCTGTGCAGGTGAGCCTCCTAGAACTGCATAGAACCCTACCACAGCCTGACAGAAGTAAGGTCACCAACTCAGAAATGGTGCAGATTCTGCTAGACTAATTATCAGAAGTTTTGTTTTTAAGCATGAGGCGAAGCTCTGCAGACTATGCACATAGATGGATGTGTATGTGTAATGTCTCAATGGTTCTGAAACTTTGAGATGAGGATTGAACTACTGTTCTCATCTTCAGTGTTATTTTCATAACGTTTCGGCTGATGTAACCTCCATCCTTCTTCAGGAGTATCTTGCCGAACTCAGAAATCTATCCATTGAATTCAGAAATCTGCATGGACTATCGAATGGAACGCTTTAATAATGTACAAGGATAGTATGCTCTCGTTCTGTGGAATAATAAAACAAAAATAATGAAAAAATAAATTTATGTTATCGGGAGTGTTATTCTCACAACATTTAAGCTGATGTAACCTCCGACCTTCTATGGGTGTATCTTATTGAACTCAGAAATCTTTCTGTCAAACTCGATATACATAATATCGAACAAAATCCCTTATTTAATCTAATGGGGTAGCATGCTCTCGTTCTGTCAGCCATGACCAGTTAGAAGTCTTAAGTAATTCGCAATTGTATTCTGAGTATTGTCTGAACTGAGGATTGAAACTTCAATCTCCAGAAGAGTGTCATTTAGAACTAAACTAGGCTACCCGTGACCCGTTGAGTCAGTATGTTATATTAGCTATGGAATTCATGTATGAGCGTGACACTTGTGACGTAAAGAAAATAGGTTTTTTTTTTGACATAACAGATACATTTCTGTGAAAGTATATTAAAATGAAAAAAGAATATAGATAGATTTCTATGAGTCGTTCTGTTTATTATAATTGATTATTTTTGAAAAAAAAAAATATACAGTTACTGAATTATAAGTAGTTGGCCATACTTATAGGTAAATGTGCACTGAACAGATACCATAATACTTATTATAGTTAAATTCAAATTTTGATATATCTGCTCTTTTTTTTTTTTACATCGTTCATTTCTGTATTACGTTTAAGTTATTTTAAAACCCACTCTTCCCATGTTAAATAATAATTTCGAAATAATAACGTTAATATTTCAGTGCGCAGGTCATGCGCACATGCACAACCGGATGTCGTAAACCGGAAAGTGAGTTACATACAGCGTTACAAGGTCATTTGAGTTTTATAATTATATAGTTTTTATCTAGTACTTGTAAACAATTCCAGTATGAATTTTAGGATAAAGTACAAATTAAAATTCAGTTTTCTAAATAACTTTTCTTCACAGTAAAACATATTCTAGGGAGGGGTGGGGCTTACATCATTAACCCCTCCCTATGTAACTGATTTTTTTTTTTTTTTTTTACATTATTAACCCCTCCTCTGCATCCCATGTAATTGATTTTTTTTTTTGTTTTATTTTTACATGTAATTATAATTGTGTTCATTTCTGTAAAAAAATAATTATGTACTTTTTTTTTTCTTTTTTTCTAGGGATCATCAAGTTTTAGTGAAATCCTCCTCAGAGTTGATCCTAAGGGATATTTCTTGTACTGGAAAATTGAAGGAAAGGTTAGTATTGCACAACCGTTTTGAAATATATTAAAACAAAGGAACTATAAAAATTTATATAAAAAAAAAATTTTACATAAAAAGAACAATTAAAATAAATAAATGAATGCTCATTTGAATAAAGTTAGTATAATACTGATTTATTTTTAATTGATGGGTATATGAATTTCTACATTTACCTACCGTTTTATAGCTCATACAAAGAAAAATATTTATGAAATTTCATGACAAAAATATGCTATTGAGTAATTTGCATGAAAAAGTAAGTAACTACAATGAATTTCTATCTTCATTAAAATATATATGTGTGTGTGTGCGTGTGTGTATATATATATATAAACATATGAGCAAACAGTTAATAAAATATGTTAAAAAACACTTTGAAATGAGCTAAAAACATATTTAATCTGAAAAGGAAACACTAGATAAGTGGATAGTCCTTAATACGCGGAGTTTCGAAGAAATACTCTCCTTCTCATCAGAGAGTAGGAATTAGCAAACTGCGGGATCGGATTTTGCATGCAGAAGTATTTGATGAAACAACAAGTAAGTCAAAGATCTTACTTGAAAACAAAATAAGTTAAGCAGAGGGAATATGGTAAAGAATAAGGTGATTACACATGAATGGATAGTCTGGTGGAAGATAAATAATCCAGTGACGGTAAAATCCAAATGTAAAACTTCAAGAAAGTTAAAAGAATTTCCATTTGTACAAGTAAAATCCAAGGAAATCCCGTAATTGGAAGAAGATGGTCCATAATAATCCAAAGGCAGAAATCCATGGAATAATTCACAAGCATGTGTACAAGGAAAAAAAATAATATTGATAAAAGAAAAATAAGATGTGCTTTTCACTCTACTTCTGAGACATTTTATATATAAACATATATATATATATATATATATATATATATATATATATATATAATTATTCCAGAGGTGAAGCAACCATAACCACAAGACTCATACAAGAATGCGCAATACCAAAATAGGGAAAGATATACTTTTTATTTAAGCATTAATATGTCGCTTCACATTCATGAGCATGTTTCAGTTACAAGTAAATAGAGACCTTACTTATACAAAAATAAAGTCTGTAACATTACGGGCTAAACTTTTGTATAAGTAAGATCACCTGAAAAGGTCTCTATTTACTTGTAACTGGCTAACTGAAACATGCACATGAATGTGTAGTGACATATGAATGCCTATGTAGAACAAATAATATATATATATATATATATATATATATATATATATATATATATATATATATATATATAAATGAAATATAGTTTGCTTGAAGCATTGTGTGTGATAGGTATATAGACGAATGTAGTCATGTTGAGGGAGAAAGATGAAAACAAGTGACAATTTGCAAATCAATATATATATATATTCAATTGTGCTGTGTCGCTTTGTCTTACTTGAAAAGGTCTACTGTGTGTGACAATGTTCCATGATATATTTCGGGGAATCCCCTTTGTCAAATGGTGGAGGTTACAGATCTATTCAAGGCATGCCAGTTTCATCTGAAAACATATTTAGCATTTAAGTGCTACCGAATTTTCTGCATTTCATTTCTCGAGTCCTCAAAAAAAATGTATGACATGGGTGTCATTTTTGTTTTTGTTTTTTACATAGACATCACCACTTATCAAGGTCCAGAGACCACTCGAGGATAAAGGTTAAGAGTGTACAGTAGTCAATTGGAGAATATAGTAATTGATAGTAATAGAAATTTGGTAAATTTGTTAACTTAAGTGGAACGGCTCATCAAGAACTTGTTTACGTTGGACTTGAAGACAATCAGATTGTAGTCAGCTGGAAAGCAGGAGAACGGAAGGCAGTTCCACAGGCGTGCAGTTCTAAGAAAGAAGCTTTTTTCATGGAATCTACGTTTAGGTTTAGGCACAGATAAAGAGTGAAGGGCTTATTGATAGTGCTTTCAGCTAGATGAGTGTTTCTTGTGAAAGTTTGGCGAGGGGGGACCATAGATTGAAGCTCAGTCGAGCACTTACCATGAAAATAACGATAAAGCAGAGATAAACTCGCAACATCTCTTCTGTGAGATAGAGGTAGCAGAGAAGAGAAAAGGACATCTCCTACGAGGCTACAAAGTCTATTTTGAACTCTATCAAGGCAGGATAAGCCCTTTCTAGCAGCTCCTGCCCAAATATGGCAACAGTACTCCATCTTTGGACGTACCTGGCTCTTATATAAATAGAGAATTGCATCAGCAGTGAGATATCTACTGGATCGATAGAAGGATCCCACCATTTTTCCAGCGGCCTTGGCAACAGATTTAATGTACATGTTCCATTTCAGATCAAGAGTAAAGGTCAAACATTTAGCGCTTTAGCTTTGCTTATTACCATTAGACGAATAAGAATTTTAACATACAAACATAAATTTGCGCTTGCGTACAAGAGCACCTTAAATCGATTTAAGTCTGCTACATTCCATTGTTTTTCAATTTTGACTCCTTAGCAGGTATTTTTTAGGAAAAAAAAGTTCACAAAAAATTATTTGACCCACCTCGCATTGCTTTGCAACTTTGCACCTCAGAGGAGATGCACTTTGAAAAAAAATGGAGGCAGACAGACATAGTTAGTCAGTTTCAAATCCAAACACAGGGAACCTATATTTGGTCACCTATGTTAGAATCTGTTTATATATAAACAGGTTACATAGTCCGACATAGGCTACCAGATATTGGTCCCTTTGTTTGAATTTGAAACCAACGGATGTTGTTCTAACTTTCGGTAAGACATGCACTCAAGTATATATATATATATATATATATATATATATATATATGTGTGTGTGTGTTTATATATATATATATATATATATATATATATATATATATATATATATTATGAAATTTAAGACCAGATGAAAGAAATATAGGTACATATGAATTTATCTGTCGCTTAAATAAGAAAAATATGAATAGAAAAAGGGATAATAAACGCTCTTTATACCTAAGCATTACGAAGCTTAATGCTTTTCATCAGAGTTGGACAAGGGAGCTAGGTTACAGATATAAGGAAATTCGACATCTAGCTTAGGATATATTACATTTATATGTACCTATATTTATTTTATCTTGTTTTAAATTTCACTTTGTTATACTCCACCACCACATGGCAGTACATCAAGTTCTCTCTGATCTTTAGCATGTGGTGCAATGGGGAAAGAGGTGGCTGGTTACTTTTAATGCATCAAAAACCAAGCTTCTATCTTTACATCATCAACACTCTGATCCCCATCTTGCATCAATTGAAATAAATGGCTCTCGTCTTGGAGAGGCTTCATCTTTTGACAAACTTCTGGACTTGACCTTTACTCCTGATCTGAGATGGAACACGTACATCAAATCCGTTGCCAAGGTCGCTGGAAAAATAGTGGGATTCTTCTATCGATCCAGTAGAGATCTCACTGCTTATGCAATTCTCTACCTATATAAGAGCCAGGTAGTTGAAGAGAGAGAATTCGCCATGAATGGCGATGGGTGATATTTGAGTTCTTATGAGAATATGTTAATTCTGAATATTCGGTTTCTGTTGATAGAAGGGATAGTTTAAGGTTAAGGAATTAGTAGGGAGAGGAAGGGGGTAATATAGTAATACAGAGGTGGGGTGTGAAGACAGTAGGGGTGAGAGGGGAGAAATAGAGACTGGACTAGCACAGTTGTTATAGCTACTGATGAAACCCGATGGCGAGGATCAAATGTTTCAGTTATTGGTAAGATGTAACTAAATTGGGTCAACTGGTCAAAATTTGAAAAGGTCTGGAACCTTTTTAGTTTTTGTACCTTAATTTTTCTTGCCTGATGATATCTGATATGATTGAAACGGTCTGCATATCGTAGCAAGATATGACTATTTACAAAAAAAAATTTTTTTTAATATATAACTTGCTCTCTTACAATTGAGCACTATCAACGACCCTTGTTGAAATTCAATTATTTTCAATTTTTGGATACCTTCCCACTGAAAAACTATATATATATATATATATATATATATATATATATATATATATATATATATATATATATATATATATATATAAATTTTACAGAAGGTCAGGTCCTGAATATGACCTAAAACTATTTCCGATGGTGAGGCCCCACCTTGCGGGCCTTGGGGAGTGTGGAGCCACCCTTTAATTGCCATTGCTCCCAGGTCCACTCTGACCCGGAGTGGTAGTACCTGTTAGGGTCCCAACTATGGGTTAAATAGAATCCGACTTAAAAAAACAAATATACTTCATTAAAAATCGTTTCTCGAAATAACTAGATTCAGCATTAAATAACCTGAAAAAGGTTGATATGCTGTAAAATAAAAACAACCAACCAACCAACAGAAGGTAAAAAAAAAAGCAGTGTTAATGGTTATTTTAAATCCTAACTTGCTCTCTTACAATTGAGCAAATTGAGCACTATCAACGACCCTTGTTGAAATTCAATTATTTTCAATTTTTGGATACCTTCCCACCGAAAAACTATATATATATATATATGTATATAAATTTTACAGAAGGTCAAAAAAAGCAGTGTTAATGGTTATCTTAAATCCTAGTTCATGGAATGACCTAGTTAAATCTTTCTAAGTCTAGGATATTACCGTTGCAATCGCGTGAAATGCATAAGCCGTCATCCCCATAAAAGCCGAAGAATTGATCTGAGAATTTATTATTCAGAGTCTCTAGCAAGAATAGGCCGACTAAATCGCCAGCACACTCACTATCATAAGCCTTCATTGCTACATCAAAAGGGTCTTCGGGACTTGATTTTTTTTTTTTTTTTTTTTTTTTTTTTCACCCAGGTTCATCCTTTGAAGAATAGAAGTATTTGTCTAGCATACATAATAGTCTCTTATTCTAGGTCAATAATATTTTTTGTGCTTTGATGCAAATTGCAAATTTGAAATTCAAAGTGTGTCCGTTGTAATGGGGGCGTATTGAAGTGAATAAAATGTTATAGAAATAAAATTATAATTTGTGAGTTGTTTCTTAGAATGACGGTTATAATCTATTTATGTATATAAGTATAGGAGTGTGAAACATTCGTCTTCAACATTCAATCCCGGGCAAAGAAGGTCTCCCTGCTAGTATATATAATATATATATATATATATATATATATATATATATATATATATATATATATATATATAGTAGTAGTAGTAGTTCAACATTCAATCCCGGGCAAAGAAGGTCTCCCTGCTAGTATATATATATAAATATATATATATATATATATATATATATATATATATATATATATATATATATATATATATATATCGTAGTAGTACAGAATTCGCACATAAGCCTGAGGAGTCCTAGAGTAGTGGATGAAACGCCGAATATTCAGTGTAGCTTAATCGCCATATATATTTTATAAATTACTAACTAGCTCTACCTACGTATTGAGCACTTTTGAAGTAAATACTTAAAGTTTACGCATAAATCTATACTTTCGTATATTAATTTTATGTGAGTAAATTAAGTAGTTATATATATATATATATATATATATGTGTGTGGAAATATTCTTTATCCACTTATATTTCCTTTTTGTATATACCAATCCTTATTTAAGAAGCTCAATGTAATTACAGAGCATATAATGAATGAATGACAAAAGTCGATATTCCAAATTTCATGATGTTGACCATCTTATAATTTATTCCTTTAATCCAGTTGACTTATACAATTCTTGACGGTATCTGTTTCGTAGCACAAACTCAATCCCTTAATTATTATATCAATAAGTGAATCTATTTTACCCTTAACTCATCAGAAGAAATAGCAACAATCAATCAACCAAAAGGAAATAAAATGCATTTAAACATGATTAAAAAATCCGAAAAATTGGGAGAGAAGCTGCAAATACCTTATAGTTTGCTTATATTACGCCATTTTGAATTATATATATATATGAGTAAATGATAGTTTGCTTGAAGCGTTGTTGGTAAAAAAAAATATGTGAAAGATTATAAAAGCCAACATTAATGCAGAATCGGGAATCGGAAAAAATCGGAGCTTTTTGAGGTATCGGAATCAGAAAAATTGGAGCCTATTTCCCAATGCCAAAACCGATTCCTTAAATTATCTTTTTTATTTGATTTTGGTTTAAGAAACATCTTCCACTGCTTGTAGCAATAATAAAATAATAAATATTTATTGATTTAAACTTCCAGTAAGACTATAATCTCTAGATTACCCCCTCACAAATGTGTTTTTACGTTTGAAAAAAATATAGGCAAATTTAAGATGTATTTTTACGGTAATCTGGACAAAATAACAATTTTATAGTTAAACGTTTAGAGATTTGTAAAGAATCGGAATTGGGAATTTAGTAGTGGTGTCTGCGCGTGAAATTTTTGTGTCATCTGTATTGGAATCGGGAAATATATTGGAATCGTCCCATCACCATATATATATATATATATATATATTAATTTATAAAATATATATGGCGATTAAGCTACACTGAATATTCTGCGTTTCATCCAACTATAGGATTCGTCAGGCTTATGCGCGAATTCTGTCGTTGCTTCTTGTTTTTATATATGTTGAGGATTTCTAGTCGGCCAATCAGCTTTCTAGTATCCGCCATATATATTTTATAAATTACTAACTAGCTCTACCTACGTATTGAGCACTTTTGAAGTAAATACTTAAAGTTTACGCATAAATCTATACTCTCGTATAGTAAATTTATGTGAATAAATGAAATAGTTATATATATATATATATATATATATATATATATATATATATATATATATATATATATATATATATATATATATAAAACATAAAAATATAACACGGAAATTACATAATTGTCGATGCGATAATTTATTTCAACCTTATGGTATTTTCAAGCATCTAAACTAGACAATTACATTTTTGATACTGAAATAAAGAAACTTTATTAATAAAAAGATTAAAATAAAATGGTGAGGCACACCCGGACTTGAACGGAGTGATCATTTGGTCTGTAGTCGAATGCTCTATCACTGAGCTATATATCCTGATGACAATAGTTCTGTTTTTTTTTTTGTTTTTTTTAAGAAGGAATGATTTACTTGGAATTGAATCTCCCTTGATTTGCTGAGAATTATATCCCTTGGCCGGTGAAACGTAAAATATTTCCCTGCAAAAAATATTTTCTCATCTATAAGGAAAAAAAAGTCATTTTTAGGATCGAATTTTTTCGATTTTTGATACTTATCGGATGAATTTCTGTACAAAACATATTTAAGAACACTGCCATCTTTGTACGACAGCGACGTCTCTCTCCCGGTTCAAAAGGTTGAGATCCAGCAACAAGAAAGAGCAAGACAGCTAGCAACAAGTTAAACGCATATATATATATATGAATATATAGTCTTTGAAGTTTTTAACATTTGAAACCATACAAAAACTTACTTTTTATCATTCATTAAAAAAAATCTAGTCAGTAAGTCATCTAATCACCTGCAATCACTGCATCAACTCTTCTCCTACATATTGTAAATTACAGTTTTTACAGGACAACAGGTAGACCAAATTTTGGGACCTACATATATATATATATATATGTATATACGCATACACATATATATATATACGCATATATATATATGTATATACGCATACACATATATATATGTATATACGCATACACATATATATATATGTATATACGCATACGCATATATAATATGTATATACGCATATATAATATGTATATACGCATATATTTATATGTATATACGCATATATATATGTATATACGCATATATATATATATATGTATATACGCATATATATATATGTATATACGCATATATATATGTATATACGCATATATATATATGTCTATACGCATATAAATATATATGTCTATACGCATATAAATATATATATGTATATACGCATATAAATATATGTATATACGCATATATATATGTATATACGCATATATATATGTATATACGCATATATATATGTATATACGCATTTATATATATGTATATACGCATTTATATATATGTATATACGCATATATATATACGCATATATATATTATACGCATTATATATATGTATATACGCATATATATATGTATATACGCATATATATATAGGTATATACGCATATATATATGTATAGACGCATATATATGTATAGACGCATATATATGTATATACGCATATATATATATGTATATACGCATATATATATGCATATACGCATATATATATGTATATACGCATATATATACATATATATGTATATACGCATATATATATATATGTATATACGCATATATATGTATATACGTATATATATGTATATACGTATATATATGTATATACGCATATATATATGTATATACGCATATATATATGTATATACGTATATATATGTATATACGTATATATATGTATATACGCATATATATATATATATATATGTGTATATACGCATATATATGTGTATATACGCATATATATATGTGTATATGCGCATATATATATGTGTATATACGCATATATATATATGTATATACGCATATATATATATGTATATACGCATATATATATATGTATATACGCATATATATATGTATATACGCATATATATATGTATATACGCATATACGCATATATATATGTATATACGCATATATATATGTATATACGCATATATATATGTATATACGCATATATATAGATATGGATATACGCATATATATATATATATATATGGATATACGCATATATATATGGATATACGCATATATATATGGATATACGCATATATATATGTATATACGCATATATATATATATGTATATACGCATATATATATATGTATATACGCATATATATATATGTATATACGCATATATATATATGTATATACGCATATATATATATGTATATACGCATATATATATATGTATATACGCATATATATATATATATGTATATACGCATATATATATAAATACACGCATATATATAAGCATATATATATTAATACACGCATATATTTATATATATATATATACATATAAATACACACACACATATATAAATATATATATAAATACACACACACATATATAATTACACACATCTGCACACACACACACATCTATATATATATATATATATTATATATATACACACACACACACATCTATCTATCTATCTATCTATATATATATATATATATATATATATATATATATATATATATATATATATATATATATATATTGATAATTTTTACATATTCGATACATACTACTTTACATTTATTTGTTTCGTAATCTTTTAGTTTCTATTTAGCATTTGAATTATAACGAATGAAAATGACAGAAATTGCGTCATAACTTCTTAAATATCTATATGATATGATATATACGACATCAAGAATGATTTAGAGTTATATATATATATATATATATATATATATATATGTATATATTATATATATATATATATATATATAAACTATTAAACATTCTTAATGTCGTAAATATCTTATCATATACTAAGAAAGTTTTAGTTAAAATCTAATACATTCTTAATGTCATATATATATATATATATATATATATATATATATATATATATATATATATATATATATATAAATTTAAAACACTCTTAATGTCATATATACTAGCAAAAGTACCCGTCGTTGACTGGGTTCAAAAACAGCTTACAGAAAATGGACTCTGATTTATGAAAGTATGATAGGTTATTAAAAAGGAAGGGTTGTAAATTTGGGTTGAATTTAGGGGTATCAAAACCAAAGAAAAATATGATGAAAGACCCCACAGTTTTATTATTGCAACCCCTATTAAAGTTAAAACATACTTATCAAAGTATTATTATGTACATTTATATCAAAAACACTTGTAAACTTTTTTTTTTAATTTTTAAATTTTTTATTTCCATACTTTGTGGACCAGGCGCGAACGCAGACCCCACAATTTTAATGAACCACCGTTCTGCCAGATACAAACATAACCATTCTTGTGTCTGGACACATCTTCTATCATCATATGTAATCCGTATTTTAAAATAGTCAACCATATATATATATATATATATATATATATATATATATATATATATAATGATGATTGCAACGTCTTGTCAGACGAGTGCCACTCCCTCAGGTACTAAAAGTTCATGAGCCGAAAATGACTTTAATTCTGGCAGCAAAATTCACACGCACAAGCAGACATGACACTGAAGACGGTCACTGTTATACATATATATATATACAAGCACGCATACATACATATATACACATACATACACATACACACATACATATAACCAACATATATGCATACATACATACACATTACATATACGCATGCATACACATACTTATACATACATAAACATACACAAGACGGTCATTGGCATACATACATATATATATATATATATATATATATATATATATATATATATATATAAACGCAAATATACATATATACACATACACACATGCATATCTGTAAACATATGCACAAATATACATATATATATATATATATACACAATGAATAATACACATACATACCTATACACACATGCATACATACAGGTATACATACACACACATATACAAATACATACACACATATACATACATATACACATACGTACACATATACACATATATATATATACATACACTTACCTACATGTACATACACGTACATAAATATGCACTCATACACATATACATACATGCACATACATACATACATACACACATGCATAAATACACATACACACGCATATATACACATGCACACACATGCATATATATGCATACATACATACACACACAAACATATATACACATGCATATATACATACATATACACCTAGATATACACACATATACATACACCTGTACATAACGATACACACACCTATACATACATATATACATAGATACATATAATGATGGCAGATCAATTATTACATGCTTCCAGCATTTCAGACCTACATGCGTCACAACTTTTCCATCGCAATAGGACCATTTTTTTATAGACAAATGGCTGAGGGAGTATCTATACCTGATGGTGTTACAGAGTTTTAGCTTTGTACGACAGCTAAATCTCTCTCTCGGTTCAAAATGTTGACATCTGGCAACAAGCAAGAGCAAGATAGTCAGCAACAAGTCAAACTGCAGACCAACTTCATGCGAGTACTGGTCTCCCACTTTATGTTTTTAACTCAGAGATTTGCGTCTCCTAGAGGGGTTGCCTTCACCACGGCATACGGGAGCCCCCTCCACCCCACATACACATGGAAATAAACACATGGGTACATACAGATGTATGCCAACATACGTATGCATGTGCACACACATACAAGCATAATCACGTAGAGGCATACATATACGCATATACACACATATACACACATATACATGCAAAATACACATATATATACATATATAAATATATATATATATATATAAAAATTTATATATATATAAATATATATATACATATATATACATATGTATATATATACATATACATATATATACATATATATATATACATATATATACATATATATATATACATATATATATATATACATATATATACATGCATACATATACATATATATGCATATATATACATATATATGCATATATATATACATATATATACACATATATATACATACATATATATACATATACATATATATATAAATATATACATATATATATAAACATATACATACATATATATGCATATATATACATATATATATATAAACATATATATATACATATATATATATATATATATTTATTTAAATTTTTTTTTTTACTATAATAATTAAATACCTACAGACACAGTGCTTTATCCTTTCGGGAATCTTCAGTGCAGGGTGTCACGATTAACACCAGTCAAACGATTCGAACCTAGCAACACGAGACATCTCTGGCTTGATTAGCAAAGACCGTATCAATTCGGCTACCATTAACCATGTGAAATAGCGTTGAATTAAAACATTTTTAATTTTAAATGTTCTTTACATCAGTCAGATAGTGATCTAATCGTTATACGATGATCTATTCATAAGAGCTAAATTGACCGACTTTAATTCAACTGAAAGTGCTCAATGATAAGAAACGAATTTCTTAAAGGGGCTGTCATAATTATTTTTTTACTATAATAATTAAATACCTACAGACACTAGTGTTTTATCCTTTCGGGAATCTTCAGTGCATGGTGTCAGGGTTAACACCAGTCAAACGATTCGAACTCAGCAACACGAGACATCTCTGGCTCGATTAGCAAAGACCGTATCCATTCGGCTACCATTAACCGTGTGAAATAACGTTGAAGTTAAACATTTTTTATTTAAATTATATATATATATGGGTGTGTATATGTGTGGGTGTATAGATATGTATGTATGTTTGTATATGCGTATGTACATATGTATGGACATATTTGAATTACAAATGCAATTATATCTAAAACACAAAGGAAATTGCTGTAAAAATTTCCAATTGAATTATCTCCATTTGACTAGGCCGAGTAACTAGTTATGTTCGTAGAAACCTGTCTCTTTAGATGCGGAATAATTTCTACTTGAGTCCTTAAAAACTTGATTAAAGTATATTGATTTATTTGATATACAATTATACTTGCAAATAAATATCTTCTTTTTTTTTTTTCATTTTCCAGGAAGACACTGAACTTTTAGATTTGGCGTATCTCCGAGACATCCGAACTGGAAAATATGCAAAACCTCCAAAGGTAAGTTTGTTTTCAGTAATAGGCAACTAACTTTCATTTACCTGCAATGTGAGTTTTATCTTTGCTTTTTAGTGATGCCGAAACACGTGTAAGACAGTAAAAAAATATAGGCATTCACTTAAATATTCAATAAAAAAAAATACAAAATAGAAAATAAATAAGCTAAAATTATTAGTGAAACCTGATTTTTCCTTTATTCTTTCGAATCTAACTTAAAAGTATATATGCTCTGAAGCTAGTAAGATAGCTTCATTGAATTCGTTATTTGTGACAATTTAGACTATAATATTATTTTTAAAAAATATGTACATAAAAAATATACAGGATAATTGTAAAGTGACTCACAATTATTAAGTGCTTGTAATTTATCATTGAAATCAAACTTTTACAGAAACACGAATATAATGAGAACGTGTACAGCCGGAGGTTTTACTTAGAATTTAATATGGGTGTCAGTATTCGATACTAGCTTTTAAAGATACTTGGGAACCGCATCAAATGATTTCGCAAGAATTTTTTTTACCAACAACTCAACACTTATCAAGTCCAAAAACATTTGAAGATTAGGATTAACTAGATGGATAGATGAATGATGATAACGATTATAAAGGGACTTAAAATATCCGCATACCACCAACTCGAAACAAGTCAAAACGTCAAAAATATCACTTATGGAATGTGAGGATTAAAGGAATAAACAGGCAACCTCACAACTCCCGCTCCATCTACTCCCCCCATTTATTTCTTATAAGAATTATATTTCAGTAATAAATTCCAAGTTACTTTCACATATATATATATATATATATATATATATATATATATATATATATATATATATATATATATATATATATAAAAAAATAAAGCAAAGATATAAACGATGCTTTAAACGTTATGTGAATAAAAAGGAAAAACCTAAAAGAGTAAAAACAAAAATAAAATCAACGTTTCGTCCCTACTTCAGGGGACATCATCAGGATTTCTAGGCGAAGATGTACAGGAAGACGGTCATATATCACATGCGAAAGAGGAGAAGTTCAGTTCTCTTTCTGTTCTGGAGAGAAAAAATTTCATGATGAAAAGAGAATTTATAACTAGTGTGTGTGGAGGGTGGTCGAGTTATATACATATATGCATTTTTTTATTATCAACCAGGATCTAAATTAATGTTTTGTTCATTAATTATTATATTACCTATACAAAGAAAAGGATTTTATAATGTAGTCACAATCATAGGTAATATAATAATAAATGAACAAAACATTAATTTAGATCCTGGTTGATAAAAAAAAAATGCATATATGTATATAACCCGACCCCCCTCCACACACACTAGTTATAAATTCTCTTTTCATCATGAAATTTTTTCTCTCCAGAACAGAAAGAGAACTTCTCCTCTTTCGCATGTGATATATGACCGTCTTCCTGTACATCTTCGCCTAGAAATCCTGATGATGTCCCCTGAAATAGGGACGAAACGTTGATTTTATTTTTGTTTTTACTCTTTTAGGTTTTTCCTTTTTATTCACACACACACACACACACACACACACACACACACACATATATATATATATATATATATATATATATATATATATATATATATATATATATATATATGATTAGTTTTTTTGGAAAAAGAATTCCAGCAGAGTGCTCAATTAAAAGGAAAATCCAAATTTTAAGAGCGTACTTATATTTATATATATACAAATGCAAGTCACTTTTTAATATATTTTATGTGGCAGATAAACTAAACAAACTAATCGCATTTTAAATTCTAATGAATTTTATTGGAATATTTTCTATTTATATTCAAAAACCTTAATTTTTACTTAGCAGGGAATCATGTAACGTCTGACCTCAAACCGTCATTCAAGATGGCAGTGGTTGGCCGCATGAAGCTGCGCATCACTTTATTTAATAAATCATATATTTCTTTTTGTTTTTCTTTTTAGGAAAGAAAGATCAAAGATGCCGGTACTAATTTTGGTTCTTCAAACATCCCTTTGCAAGACAAATGCGTGACCATCTGTCACGGTGACGACTACATCGAGTTGGAATGGATCCATTTCATTGCAGAAAATTCCACGGTGGCAGCGGTAAGTGTTCCATAAGAATGACAAACCTGTCCAGGTAGCTGGATAGTCTCACTATACATCTTCAAAACGAAATACCAAAGTCTTATGCACAACATGAAAAGAAACTGAAATCTTAGGAAAATCTCCATCGTTCCAGTAATTATAGGAGTAACTGGACTTATGGAAAAGAATTTATAAAAAGCATACCAAGCAAATATACCCGGTGAATTAAGTGCAAGAGAGATAGAAATAACTGCACTTGAAGGGATGGTTAGAATCTCAAAAAGATATCTCAGTTGGAATATGTGAGATAACGAGTGAATGTCTGGTATTTGGTTGGATGATTCCTCTTGGTTTGGTTTGGTTGTTTTATGGCATATCAACCCTTTTTGAATTATTTAATACGGAATTCAGTTATTTTGGAAAAGATTTTTATTCTTTAAGCTCTTTGTATCTTTAATCGTTAGTTTGTAGTATTTGGTTTGGTTTGGTTTGGTTTGGTTGTTTTACAGTAGATTTTATTGCTTTTGTTTCCTGCCCTACAGAACATGAATGAGTTTTGCAATGGGAGAGGGAAAAGGGTTACAGTATTAATGTTTGGTATATTTTAAGTTAGGAAACCAGTCAGGAAGTTGGGGGGGGTAGAAAGAGAAAGGGGAAATAGGAGGAAAGAAAAAGGGAGAAAAGGTGGGTTGTTTTTGGTTTTGCAGAACATAATTAAGTTTTGCAATGTTAGGTGCATTTCATCTCAGGAAGCCAGTATCTTCAGACAGCCTTATCTGATAGCAGCAGTAGTAGAAAAGGTATTAATTTTATGTAATGGATGGCTTTGTTTTTCCGATTTTAAGACATTTTAACATCGTTCGTTTGCCTTACGTTAGTTATTTTTTTTTTTTTTGTTATTTTTTAAGTTTTAATATTTTTTTTTAATATTTAAACAGGGGGATTACTTCGCTTATTCTTTTATTTTGAAAAGGGTTACAACATTAATGTTTGGTACATTTTAAGTTAGGAAATCAGTCAGGGAGTGGGGGATGTAGAAAGAGAAAGAGGGAATGGGGAGAAGGTAAGGGGAAGGTAGTTTTGCAGAACATAATTAAGTTTTGCAAAAGGAAGTAGAAAAACAAAAAGCATCAATGTTAGTTGGATTTCGTCTCAGGAAGCCAATATCTTCAGACAGCCTGATCTGATACCAGCAAGAATAAAACGATAAGAAATAAAAAAAAAGATGAGGATGAGCTGCAGAGAGCTTCATGCTATGCGATCTTACTTCATCAGTTCCTCAAAGCCAACTTAGTTCGTCCTCTTCCCAATCTATCGGGGTCTTACAAATCTAGAAATGAAATAGAACTATTAAACCTTTTATATATAAAAATGTAAACACATGTATAGGTAAAATACTTATTAATATAATCGCGACTATATTATCATTCAAATATTTTAGTGTTATTTAAATCAATAATTCGCCATAACTTTTGAAATACTGTATATATAGTAGAGTGCAAAGACGCAAACACATCTCTTTGTATGCCTCATTTGCATAACTATTTTTGTAAACAATTTATAAATTAATGTTTTATGTTATTCATTTGTAATTTTATTGTGCTATTTTACCCTTTATATATGCAATTATTTTGTCGATATTAACTATCTTGATGGTACCACAAAAGCAGATCACAGATCCATACCGACAAAGCCTTTTCTTTTCTCTATTCACAGTTCTTTCCAAGGCAATTTAAGTCAGCTTCTCTACCACCCACCTACTGGGGACTTCCAAATCCTGAACTATCTTGATAGCACCATTTCAAAGGAACCTTTTCTTTTCTCTGTCAATGATATCAATATCCATGGGGTCCAAGCTCTTCCTGCAGATTTTGCGATCGTACATCTGCCATCTGTGTACATTTTGACATCCATTGCATTGCAATCGCTGCATATCTGCTTTGGTTAAAGTCTTAAGTCTTTGGTTAAAGCCTTTATTGTCCAATGTCTACTGTACACTCTTTAACCCTTATCCTTGCGTGGCCTCTTGGCCTTGATAAGTGGTGATGCCTATGTAAAAAGAAAAAGTCTGTTTTACTTGCATGAAGTATTATACTGCAAACATAGAAGCATGGCTACAAGTCTTGCACGTGAGGTGTGTAGTAGCTGCGGTTCACGGAACTTCTTCCAGGGAGTTTTGATTTGTGTTTTGGTGGCCAGTTCACAGCCACCAGAAACTGAGTGCATGTCTTCAAGATAGCAAAAGCATTGTACTGCAAACATAGGAACATGGCCACAAGTCTTGTCAGCTTATTTAAAAAATTTTAATCCGTCTTAGACTTGGCAACTCCCGTCTCTTGCAAATTATGCCATCGTTTTCGATCTAAAGTCAGATCCTTAGCATTCTCACAGTTTTTTCCCCGTTGCAATCAAATCTTTCTCAGTTGTTTGTTTCCAGTTCATTTTTGGTTTCCTCTCCTCCTTGTTCTATCAACGATTCATTGGAGCACTTGCTTGGCAATTCTCTCTGGGGCCAATCTTAGGATATGTCAGAGCTAACCTAGTCGTCATTTGCAGTTTATTGATAATACTATATGTTGGTTAGTACGATCTCTGGATTCTGAGTTGCTAATTCGATCATTCCATTAGACTCCTAGAATCTTTCGAAGGCACTTGGAATCAAACGCATCTAATTTCTTCTCTTGGTTTTGAGATGCCAAGTTTCACTTCCATATAGGAGTGTGGACCAGAAGTTGCTCTTAAAAAAATCTTAATTTCGATCTGAGGATGAATTTTTTGTTTGTCCAGATCTTGCAGAGCTGGTTAAATGCCGCTGAAGCCTTAACTATCCTGCAACTCATAAGAGAAGACAAAAGAAAATAAATCCACGGCACACAACGTTGGGGGTGGCGCATTGTTGAGCAGGGTAAGATGTGGTATCACAATATGAGTCCATTTTGATATCCAGGTTTAACATGCTCTAGTCCAGCACCTTACAGATGCTAAACTTCTGACCGACCATCAATATGGATTTAGACAAGCCCGTTCCACGGCAGACATCCTCACTGTAATCTCTGAACGCATATACCATTCACTGGACAAAGCGGGAGAGGGCAGAGCGGTAGCTCTAGATATATCTAAGGCTTTTGACAGGGTATGGCATGAGGGTCTCCTCAGGAAGATTAGATCTTACGGTATCACTGGTAGAATACTTAACATAATTAAATCCTTCTTAGATAAGAGAAAAATCCAGGTTGTCCTCGACGGTCGTACGTCTAAACAATATAATATAAATGCCGGAGTGCCCCAGGGATCTATCCTTGGTCCTCTGCTGTTCCTGATATTCATAAATGACCTCCCCGATAAAATTGCCTCTGAGATGGGTATATATGCTGATGACACCACACTCTATAGCAGGCACGACAGGAAAACAAATGAACATATATCTAAAGTAATGGCAGAAACACTGGAGGATGACCTCAAATCAGTAGTGGAATGGGGACAAAAATGGATGGTAACGTTCAATGCCACCAAGACAAAACTGGTTTCATTCAATAATTACAGGAAACCTTCTCTACCACCTATAGCAATGGCCAACAACTCTTTAGCTGAGAGTACGTCTTTCAAGCTCCTTGGCCTAACGTTCACAGGAAACATGAGCTGGAACAATTACATCGAGGGCATTGCCAGGGCCGCTGCGAGGAAGGTGGGCTCTCTCTACCGTGCTAGAAAACTTCTAACACCCGAAAGTATCCTGTACCTCTATAAGGCCACTCTTCGCCCATGTATGGAGTATTGCTGTCATATTTGGGCCGGTGCTTCGGCTACTAGTCTCTCTCTCCTTGACAGGGTTCAAAAGAGAGTCGCAAATCTGATAGGCCCTAAACTGGCATCAAAACTTCAGCCTCTGTCCCATCGTCGAAACGTTGCATCCCTCTGCCTGTTCTACAAGTATTATAATGGTGAATGCTCTGAAGAACTGCAAGCACTTGTGCCCCCACGACGTGAACACCCTCGACAGACCCGACAAGCTGCAAAATCCCACCCCCACACTGTAGAGATCCCTAGATGTAAAAGATCGTTCTACTCCAGTAGTTTCTTCCCCAGAACTGCTAGACTTTGGAATTCCATTCCAGGTCACTGCTTCCCCAACTGTACTGACATGCATAAGTTCAAGTGCAACGTGAACCAACATCTCGCTGCCCTAATCCCTACATAGTGCCCCAGTAGATGTTTTCCCTGATAGTAGCCCCCTACACCAAAGTGGCAATGTGCCTTGTTTGGGGTGAAAATATAATAAAAAAAAAAAAAAAAAAAAAAAAACATACCTTGTTGGATAGCTGGAGTCTCTCTCTATATATATGTGTGTGTGTGTTTGTGTGTGTTTGTCTTGTATATTTACGTGTCTGTATTTCTTACATGTGTAAATATATATACATGGCTTGTGTATTGTCTAGTGGTTAAATAACAGTGGCGTTGATATGTAATGCATGCATAAAGAATATAGAAATATTCATTGTGTTCTGCATATAGTGAGTGCAGCCGCTTCTTCACAAATACACAGTTAACAAACGTGACACACAAACTTTTATAGACGACCTTTCTTACAATCAAACGGATAACAGTATGCCTACTTGTCTTAGACCAAAAGGGTTACATACATTCTTATTTGTCTAAACCCCGAAAGACCGTCATAACGAGTTATATTTTACACGGTCTTTATTCATCTTATGGATTCCCTTGTTGGAGGTTGGCATGCTGAGTCTCTTTCTACATTTTCACTGATTCTTACCTTTGCTGCTTCCAACAGAGTCGTCCACACGTCCACTCGCTAACGTGTTTCTCAATAACTCATCAGCTTGATCTCTGCTAACTAACTATATCGTCAGCAAAACCCAAACCACGTGTCCAAGGACAAAAACAAGTGACCTCTCACGTAAGCCAAAATATGTTTACTTCTAACCAAATTCCACAACTGCTCCAAAAATTCCTAAATCGACTTTGTTTATTTTATTTCTGAGTTAAATTCCTGACTAAACATTCCAAGCTGTAAATTCACAATTTTCAAAATCTTATTGTTTTATTTTTCTACTAACAATAATCGACCAGGTTACTCGACGTTGTCCCGGCATGCTTATATAATACTACAACCTCCTACTGATTTACTGAACTGAACTTGGAGAAGGTCCAATTGATCATAACATGTTATGTGTTGACAGAAATGTTTTCTTTTAGTCAAATTTGTCAATTGCTTTTTTTTTCTTACTTTCTTTACAGAAATGGTCGGAAGAAGTGTTCAGCTATGCCTACAATTTGTTGTCTTTAAACAAAAACCAATTGGGCGAATGGGAAAAACTTTATTTCCGACTGACAACGGTTGAGTTGGAAAGAAACAAGATTCCTGTCAAAGCGTGAGTTTTTATAATTTGAGCTTCATTATTTCAGTATTGATAAATAGTTATTTAATACAGATATACAGGGTGTTTCAAAAGTCTTGGGAACATAATGAGATATACGCATTTGTAATGTTCCCAAGACTTTTGAAACACCCTGTATATTATATTATATTTTAAAAATAATAAATAATATATATACCGCTCTCCATGTGGGGGTACCAAATTGGTTAAAGGGAAAATTATTCCCAACTCGCATTTAGGTAAAAATGCACTTTCGTAAATAATTGAATTCATTCAATACATATCGCTAAAACCAAAACAAACAACATCTATCTATCTATCTCTCTCTCTCTCTCTCTCTCTCTCTCTCTCTATATATATATATATATATATATATATATATATATATATATATATATATATAACTACTTAATTTACTCACATAAAATTAATATACGAAAGTATAGATTTATGCGTAAACTTTAAGTATGTACTTCAAAAGTGCTCAATACGTAGGTAGAGCTAGTTAGTAATTTATAAAATATATATGGCGATTAAGCTACACTGAATATTCCACGTTAAGCCTGAAGAGTCCTAGAGTGGATGAAACGCGGAATATTCAGTGTAGCTTAATCGCCATATATATTTTATAAATTACTATATATATATATATATATATATATATATATATATATATATATATATATATATATAAGCAAAATTATATAAACCTAAAAAAAAAAAAAACTACCGAACAAATCAATGTTTCGACGAAGTTACTGATTTCGTCAAGGGTTCAACAAGGACCTTACTTATCATCACTGAACCCCTGACGAGACGAGTGCCTTCAAAAATGTTGTATTCCAAAAATCACATAATTTGATCAAGTAGTTTTTTTTTTTTTAATAAGAAAATCAAATTTTATGAGTAAGCGAAGTAGGGCCGGAAGACGACTTTTTTTTTTTTAGAATATGTTAAAATTCAAAGGCCAAACAACTCAATTCGACTACTGAGATTTACGGACCGTACTATTTTATCATTATTTTATTATTAATCATTAAAAAATCATAAAATTTTATTTTTTTAAATTAAAAAAAAAAAATCTACTAGATCAATTTACACGATTTTTGGAATATCATATTTTCGTCCTGTGACGAGTACGTACATCATAAAGCTTTTTCTATATTTTTTTTTTATTAAGTGTAATTCTAAACAAGCACCTTAACTTATTTAAACTCCACTCTCGCCACTCGTTCGATAACCACGGCGTATGCCCTATTTTATTCTGTTTTTCTCTTCCTTTTAGCTTTTCCGTTTCTCTCTTTCTTGCCGACTCGCATAATGAGTTGTCTCCTCGGCGTCATGGTAACAGAAATTGATTCCAAGGTCGATGCCCCCCCCCCCCTCCTCATTGCATGGCAGCTAGGAGTCTTTTCTCCATCAATCTCTTTCTGTTGTGACTTCATTTTTATTTCACATCTCAAATTTCGTTTTGGCTCGAAACAACTTAGTTTTAGGGATAGGAGCGAGGTGTATATCTGTTCTAATACTGGACTTCATCTTTTCTGTCATTGATCATTAAAGGAGAAATCCTTCTAGACTGAAGAAAATTTTTTTTAATAAATATGTAAGTCTACAAGAAGGTTGTAGTGATTTAGAATACCGAGATATTAATGTGACGTTCGAACAAAAACAGACAAACGAACGAAGTTGATTTTATAAATCTTCGTATATCTATTTATTTTTCAAAATCGATCGCATATATGCATCAATAAATATGGACTCACTGTTTACTATAACTAGGATATCAAATGTATTTAATACTAGCAGGCCGCCCGCCCAGCGTTGCCCGGTCGTAAATTATGCATAAAAATTATATTTTAATTAATGTCGATTTCTTATTTATTACAAACAGAAACACCGTATGTATTAAACGTAACGTTAAATTCCTTTAAACAATGAAGTAAAAATAATGAAAAGAAATTGAGACATGTGCATGTGAGTATTATGTTTAAACAGTTCATTTATTGTAAGTAAAAAAAAAAATACTCCGAGATCGAAACCAAAACCTAAAGACAGTGAATCAAGTACGATAACCATTAGGCTAGATCGACACGACTTTGCAAGGTGTATTTAAATCTTCTTATTCTTAACATAAAAATCCTGTCATTTGTTAAACAGTTGACAAACAGATGACAGCCACATATCAATTTTTCAACTTTGACGCCTTAGCAACCCCTTTTTCTGATGAAAACCATTATAAAGTTTTCCACATGTCTGAATAGCCCATATATGAAATTTCAAGCCTGTAGATTTAAAATTCGTTGAATACATAGGTTAAGAAGTGTCTTCACACACACACACACACATTCTCACTTTCATAAATATATAGTTTTTGAGCATAAAATCTTTTTCGAAAGAGAACAAAAGAATGCTGTAGGGAAAGGGGAGGGCGTAAAAACGAAACCGGAAGAATTTTTTATTTTTATTCCAATTTGAAGTGCCCCGTTTTAAGGAGATGGATTTTCCCTGCATTAAAAAACGACTTTTTATCTTACTTTGCTCTGGGTTTCCAATTTCTTTTGTTGATCATTTATATTTTTTTACGAAAACATTAGTATTACATACATCAACGGTTATATAGTATTAATGTCTTCCCTAGTTTATGTCGTTTGCCGCTCTCGTCACGTGGTTTGCTCGTTGTCATTTTCTGGCCATGTCTCCGTTTCTGTGTGTTTTTGTCTCTGCTTTTTCTTTCCCTTCCTTTCTTCCGTTGTGACGTCACTTTGCACAGTGGGCTTGGTCATTTGCATATGTTAGCTGTCTCCATTGGTAATAATTTGGGGAAGTAAGAAGTCTATTATATACAGAGCAGTCATGCATGTGTCCAGTTAAACATCAAAATCTATGCAAGAACCATCCGTAAAGATTATATATACTTTTTCACGATTGTTCAAACAGAATATAGATTTTTGTATTGTTTTGATTGTTTGGACATTTATTCTCATCTTGGGTGTTATTGGCACAATGTTTTGGTCGATGAAACCTACGACCTTCGTCAGGTGTAAATCCATGTTTTTTTTTCAACTAAGGAAAAGGGGTTAGCTGCGTATTGCATGAAATCGGACCGTGGGTTTCAGGGTGTGTCCGGAAATTATTAAAAAAAAAAAAGGTTAATTTTTAGGGGTCACTTTTTAAGACTTTCTTATGATTCAATTTTTAACTGAATCCTTACGCTAATTGTCAATGTTAGTGAAAAACTGTTTTACGAAACCGTGGATAGACAACTTACGTGTGTTTTTGTTTTAAAAAAAAAATTAAATTAAAAATAACAGTGCAAGGGAGTCGACTCTGAGAAAAAAGGTTTTTATTGTGGGGGGATATAGAATATACATTTGTTTTATTTTCTTTTGTTTTGTTTATTCTTTACATATATGGTATAATCAATTTGAGTATTAGAAAAAAAACCCTCTACACCATAGTTTCATACCTTAAAAAAATTAGCCTTTATCAAAAATTTTTAAAATGAACATATCACTCATATATCAGCTAGAGCAGGATTTCCCAAAATTCAGGACACCATGGAGCCCCTGAGCAGGGCAAAGGTTTTTCACGAAGCACTAACGAGATAATTGCTAAAATAAATACGAAAAACATTAATTTCAAATTTTAAAGCTAACTAATGATAATATTTAAAACCATTTTTTGTTTTTGATCAATCAAAAATTATTGCATTTTTTGTTATTTTTTTTTTATTTCTCATGAACCATCCTGAAACTCTTTGCACCTGTAATCATGCATCATATTTCTTTCCAGTAAAAAAAAGATCAATAATTATATGTCTGCGGCGATTTAATTTTTCCATATAAAGTATTTGGATTTTCCTTAAGAAGTCCACTTTGTGAAACCCTGAGCTAGAGCAGGGAGTAAAAGCCTCCTAAACCCATAGGTAATCGGCATAAAATGACCCAAACAAATATCATTTCTCTTCATGCAACGAATGTCCTCAACCTTCACTTCCCTACATCATCACCTTACATACACATAGACTCTTCCCCCTCTAAATCTAAGAAAACTCAATCAAAGATATAAGTTAAAAGTTTAAAAAAATATAATACACTGGCCCACTTGTGACTCTTTCTGTTGCCTCCCCGTACCCCATGCCTGTATTTAGAAACGGTCTCTATAGATATTCAACTACTAAATTCCCTTCACACTTAAGTTATAACTTGGCGTATATCTCAACGTCCCATTAAAAGACACGCCACCTACTATGTCCTTAGTTTAGAAAACGTGTAATGTAATTTTGTATGTTTAAAATATTCGACATTAGCTTAACAAAGATTCCTGAATTTAACATAGTACGTCTGTAATTTGTTATAGAACATATATTGTCTCTATCTGTGATTTATTTATTTTTTAATAATAATTACATTTTGTCTTTTTTTTTTTTTTTTTTTAGAATTCAGAAATGTCTTTCAAAAGACAAAGATGACAGAGCACGAGTCGGGAAAGCCATTGAAAAAGTTGGATGGCCTTCTGGAAAGGTACCAGCATCTTTTATTGCTTTTTATTGTTATGAAATGTGTATTGATATATTTTTTAATAAATTTCTAAGATAATGTGATAGTCTATTAGTGTCAGCAAAGCCATGGAACTTAAAGTGGAAAATTTTAAATGCAACTTTTAATTTTATTTCATAGACTTTTAGAATTACATTTTCATATTGTCAAAATTTAGATTCCCTTCAAATAAAATTTAACAAATAAAAAAGCTTTAATGTTACGAAATAAATTAATTAAATAACTTATTTCTTTCTTATGCATCTTGCAGTATCCGTGTTAGAAACATTGGAAGAAAAATTGAACAATAGCCAATGAAAACGCTTGAAATATAATTTTCAAGTTTTCGTTTATTATTGGCCTGTTCAAGTATAGATATGTTATCAACTAAAATCTTCCTAAATTGGGACAAGGTGCAGGAATGTTGATTAGTCATGTCAAATATAGCATTGTCTTTTGATTGATGCATGGTTAATATCTTCGACAAAGTGATGGTGGTCAAACCTATGTACATGTTTTCATCTTTATCGTTGAAGACACAGTCCTCCAAAGTGCTTTGGAATTCATAAACTAAGTTAGTCCTATCAAGCAACTAAGTCCAGGGGGAGGGGTTATCAGTTATAATCAGGTTAAAGGTTTTTAATGTATCATAGTAAATGACTAATTTTATTTTTTATTAGGGTGTATTGGTTGCGCATTTTTATTAATAATATTTTATAATACTTTTTGCATCAACTCTATAATTAAAATGCATTTGTTTTGGATAGAACAGTTTTATATATTTTCGTGTGTGAATTAGAATATTTCGATTAATATTTTTAAATTTTCTAATTTGCTCATCAATAACATGGCTGGGATATCCATTATTCATTAACGTTTGTTTAACATTGTGGAATCCATGTTATAACATAGTTAGGGAAGAGGAGATGAAGTTGGTAAGTTTTTGCTAATAGCCATTTTGTACCGAAAATGACATTCATAGTAGAGGGATTTTTATTGTTTCGTTTTTATAAGTCGATGTAGTAAATTTGCTGTTAGTGTAATCTATTAACACCTCTATACAACAATATATATATATATATATATATGCCCTTAATGCATTTGTGAGTAATTTCACACACACACATATATATATACAGGGTGTTCCAAAAGTCTTGGGCACATTCCAAGTCCGCATATCTGCTTAATTGTGAATGGTAGTAAGATGAAAGCGGTGCTATTTTAAAGCTAAATGCATTAAGTTTTTTGTAAGGCTATACCAAAATATACCAGATATACAAGATGTGTTTTTTTAGTTCTAGAGATATTCAATGTCAAAATGTGTCCAAGACTTTTGGAACACCCTGTATAATGGTGATATTTTTTTTATTTATGATAAAACTTTTCTCTTTTTAGAACGATGCGATCGACATCAACAGTTTTGATTTTGATACGTTCTTCAAATTATACCTGGCTCTTCTTGACCGATCTGAAATTGAGGGAATTTTTAAAGAATTGTAAGTAAAAAATGATTCAGGATTTTTGAGATTTTGTATTAATTTCTTATTCAGGTTATTTTTTCTCACAACGTTTCAGCCGATGTAACCTCTGACCTACTTCAGGTTCATCTTGTTGAACTCGGGAATCTTTATGTTGAATTTGGAAATCTTTTAAAAAATTTAAACTTTTTATTTAATCTACAGGATTAGATCGTTTATGTTCCATCGACTTGGTTGCTTTGCTTCACGGCAAATTTACCCTTTTCATGTTATTTAATGCCGAATCCAGTTTTTTTTTTATCTTTAAATATTCCTGATGTTTGGTTTTGTTTGGTTTTGTAAATGCAATTGTTGTTTTTTTTTTTGTTTTGGGCTTTACAGAACAGTATTGAGTTTTGCATCAATGTTGTGTGCATTTTAAGTCAGAAAGCAGGTATCTTCAGACATCCTGATCTGGTGATACCAGGCAATATTTTGTCTTGAACACCTGATTATATCTTGTTAAGAGGAAAATATTTACAAAAAAAAGCAAACTTACATTTAATTATTGGTTCATTGTATTGTAGTTAAGTACGTTGCATTACATGAACAATTTTTTATACCAAACTATAATTACCCATCTTCATAGAAGATTTTAACTACCAGGCCCTAACCCCATCCCAACCCCACCCCACCCATACGGGGAAGGCAGAAAAATTTCACAACAATTTTGATATTGTGTAAAGGACCGGTTCTACAAGGACCCAAGATAAGTGCACTTTTCAATTCATTGTGAATTTTTGACTGTCTAAAGCAGTCATTTCCAACGTGAGGCGCATGCCCCACCGGTGGGGCATGGCAATATTTTGATGGGGCATGGGCAGGACGTGCACCCTTGGGCTTACTATACCAAAGATTTTTCATTTAAAAAATTTGATATTTTCGCATCTCAGTTCTCTATTATATTTTAAATTTAAAACTTTATTTAAATATCCTTTCGTTTTAAAATTTTTCTCTTTCATTGATGCCATGTTCTTTGGAACCTTGTTTAGATGCAAGTTAATGGCCTTTTAAGCTTACTTCACTGAATAACAGAGGGATTTTTAATAACAAAAATTAAATATCACAAAGGGGAGGCATCAGGATTTAAGAAATGCCTAAGTGGGGCATGCCCCAAAATAGGTTGGGAACCACCGGTCTAAGGGCTCTATGTTGTATGAGAATAATTCTTACAATCTACACACGCACCTGGGAAATGGTTGCATAATTTTATCAATATTGAGATTATTATTAAAAAAAAAATGTATCTGCTATTTTTTCAGATCCCAAAATAAAGGCAGCATCACGACTGTCATGTTCCGAGATTTCTTGAACGAGAAACAGCGACATCCAAGTTTGCACAAGACGCTCTTCCCGCTCTACACGGATGCGCAGTGCGACGGCTTAATCAATGATTATGAAAGTGCCGTCAACAAGAAGGGAAAAAGTAAGAAAATGTTTATCATCTTTACTATTCTTATGTCATTTTTTGGATACTTGTACAGTTTAATCATTAAAAATATGAAAATATTGAAAAAAGAAATTATACGTATTCATTATGGAATAAAATTTTCATACAAAAATCATTTAATTTGATCACATAGTTTTCTTTTATAGAGGAAAATTAAACTTTAATTAAATCGATCGGGTAACGTCCATCTTGCTTTTTTTTTTTCTTTTTATTTTCGCTAACAAGAAGGGAGCGCCAGGGGAGATAACTTCAGTCATTGCTTAAAGTTTGTCGAAATTTTACGAGATTATTTTGAAACATGAGCAGAAAAAATACCTACATAAATATTTTAGTTTTTCTTCACTTGTTTCACAGAATTTCTACATCCTTTTTAATCCTTTTTTAATCAATTTATCGTTTAAAGCCATCCACCTCACCGTGTCCGTAATAAGGCGATTCACAACGATACGATCGATCTTATTAAAATCTGATTTTCCTCTGTAAAAAAAAAAAACAAAAAAAAACTACTTGATTAAATTAAGTGAATTTTTTTCCCCCGGAGAACTTAATTCCATAATGTGCAATATAATTTCTTTTTTTTTTTTTTTTAATATTTTCATTTTTTAATATTTTCATTTTTTAATATTTTCATTTTTTAATATTTTCATTTTTTAATATTTTCATTTTTTAATGTCTCGATTAAACTGTACAAGTACCCATTTTTGCTTCTTTTTCTCGATATCAAGTTTGTTGATTTTGATTGTTACCATCTCTAAACAACTTAATGGACATATTCAAAACAACAACAAAATTTGTTCCGCCAGAAACACTTTCACTTAACGATGTTGGCAACTTTCACGTGATCCCTCCCGTAAGTACCCAATATACTTCTAGAAAGAATTTCGAATGGAAAGATGTTGGAGATATAAATGCCAACAAAAATCACCATCTTCAATGATGCTCCTCCTCCTCCTCCTCCTCCTCCTCCTCCTCCTCCTCAACAACAACAACAACAACAACATATTCAGTTTAACATCTGCCAGGTACGTCCAAGGATGCAAGTTTAACATCTGCCAGGTACGTCCAAGGATGGAATACTTTTGCCACATCTGGGCAGGAGCTGCTAGAAAGGACTTGTCCTGCCTTGATAGAGTTCAAAATAGACTTCGTGGCCTGGTGGGAGATGTCCTTTTCTCTTCGCTGCAACCTCTATCTCACAGAAGAGATGTTGCGAGTTTGTCTCTGCTTTATCGTTATTTTCATGGAAAGTGCTCGACTGAGCTTCAATCTATGCCCCCCCCTTGCCAAACTTTCATGAATAACACTCGTCTAGCTGAAACCACTATCAATAATCCCCCCTCATTCTTTATCTGTGCCTAAACCTAAACATAGATTCCATGAACAAAGCTTCTTTCTTATAACTGCACGCCTGTGGAATTGTCTTCCGTTTTCCTGCTTTCCAGCTGACTACAATATGGTTGTCTTCAAGTCTAATGTAAACAAGTCCTTGATGAGCCGTTCCACTTAAGTTAACAAATTTACCGAACTTCCATTACTATCGATTACTATATTGCCCTTTTGACTACTGTTCACTCTTCAACGCTTATCCTTGAGTGGCCTCTCGGCCTTGATAAGTTGTGACGCCTATATAAAAAAATCTAATTATTATTGTATTTAAAGGTAAAGATAAAAATTACATGTAAAAATTTGTTTATGCTTTTTCGTAAACAATTTTCGCTGCGTTGTTTTTGAAGAATTTGTTTAAAACCTCGTAAAGTCTATAGAAATATATATATATATATTTTTTTTTTTTTACTTTTTAAGATTTGATGTGTTTCAATTTTCATTGATAACATTTTTTTTCTTCTTTTTTTTCTTTTTTCATCCCCCTTCTACTTCGATTGTATTTTTTTCCTTCCGGATTTTTCCAGAGAAAGGTAAGTTTTTGTCTTCAATTATTTTGATCAGAAGGATAAGAATCTGCACCACAAAGATTAAGACCTGTCATTAGAAACACACACGCACACACACACATACACACACACACACACACGCGCACATACATACACACATACACACACAAAAAAAATGTCTCTATTTATTTATTATATAAAAGGCAAATGTTTGTGTGTATGTTAGTATGTCCAGCTAAAAGTCAAAAACTACCCACGAAGTTGATATATTTTTGATCAGCATTGTTCTGAATGATCTAAAGTTTATAAAACATTATTCATTATCTGAGCCGGGTTCCAATGTTATTATGTACTAATTTGTAAAGAAATTGCTGACTAATTCTACAATGAATCTGTTACCGAAATGAGAGTTGTCTGTATATGTGTTGTCTGTATATGTGTTGTCTGTATATGTGTTGTCTGTATATGTGTTGTCTGTATATGTGTTGTCTGTATATGTGTGCGTATATCCAGCTATAGGGAAATGAGCTGAGTGGAGAGGAAAGAGCGAAAGGTAGAGAGATAAACATTTCAATCGAAATATGTTGCACTTTTACCTCTGCTAGTCTATTATATATAAAGGCAGGTGTTTGTATGTATGTTACAACTAGAATTAAAAAAAAAACAAAAAAAAACTATGAAACAAATACACACAAGTTTGTATTTTCTTGATTGGAGTTGCCCCAAAAAATAATATCTAAAAAATTTAAATTATTTATTCTTTGGGTGTTTTATCAGGGGAGTCGGTTTTTCAGCAATTTTCAATGTTATCATGTACTAGTTTTAAAGAAAAATTCGAACTTATTCCTCGAGTAATCTTCTATAATATAAATCTCATCTGTCTGTTTAATGTATGTTTGTATGTATGTATGTATGTATGTATGTATGTATGCCTAAAAATTCGACAGACGCGACGGATTTTCATGAGATTAGTATCGTTTTGAAGCTCGATCCTTCGGACAACAAATATCGAAAAATTAGCTAAAAACATTAATTCCTTCGCCCTCAACTTGGCACTTTTCTACAAAGAGGGGTCGCATTTTTCGCCGATATTTTCGAAAGTCATCCCGTCTTTACGATTGACTAGCCTTAATTTAAACCTTCGCCACTTCCGGTTTTGTGATAGGCGCAACAGCAAAGACGTCACGTTTTTTTTTTGTTTTTTTTCACATTCTTTTTCCTCCTTTGAGATTTGGGTTCGAACCTGCCTGCCTACTACCACTTTTTTTTTTGCTCAAACAACCAGGCTAGTATATATATATATATATATATATATATATATAGGGAAGTTGTATTCATGTCTTTATGTCCAGCTAGAGAGGGATAAGCTGATTGGAGAAGAAAGAGTGGATTGATGAGAAGAAGATTAAAACAGATAGAGAGAAAGAGAGAGGAGTACTGAGATAAATGTTTTAATAGAAATACGTTAATGCCATCAGGTAACCTTTTTCAAATTATATCTGCACATACGTGACAGCAGTAAATAGATATCCAATAATAATAATGAATACATGTTTCAAGTTTCTGGTCACCTCGTTGACAACTAACACTCAGAGCTGTACAAAGTAGCAGTAGAAGTTTGAAACTATCTTTTATACTAATTGATATTTTTTCTGCGTGTGTTTTAAATATTAATATGGCACCGGCCAAAGAAGCACTGGAATTGCTAGTTTCTTTTTAACAGTGGATCAAGTTTGTTGTTTCTTAACAGCAGTTGCCTATGTTAGGTTCATAATTTTTGTTCAAATGACCTTTTGGTACATTTGATAATTATTTTATTGTTCTCATATTTGAGTATGTGTACGCTTTTGTTAAAAATGATTTCTCGATACACACGACCTAGATATGCAACCTAGATATCCAACAGTTATTTTCAGAAAGAAACTGTAATAAATTGAACTTTTTTAGCATAAAAGATCATGCTGCAAGAATGAAAAAGAAGAAATGCCTAGTCAGTAGTGTTCGGACGATTAATCGGAGTCGGAAAAATTTGTACCTATTTTCCAATGCCAAAAACGATTCCTTTAGTCATGTTTTTTTTATTTGATTTTGTTTTTTAAAAAAGTCTTCCACTGCTAGTAGTAATAATAAAATAATAAATAATTATTGATTTATACAAACAAAAATCTATAGATCACCTCACTACACAAGTTTTTTACGTCTGAGAAAAGACATGCACATTTAAGATGTGTTTTGACGGTAATCGGGACAAAATAACGATTTTATATTTAAATATTTAGAGATTTATAAAAAATCAGATTTGGAGTCGGCAATTGTATTGGAATCAGGAATTTAGTATGTATTTAGAATTGGGGAAAATATTGGGATGGTCCCATCCTGACTAGTCAGAATCAAATATCGACTGGTCAGATTCAAGTGTTTAGATGCAACATGTGTAACATAGTGCATATAAGCGCGTGGAAAAATAGCAGCAGCAGCAAAGGATGGCTGGCTTGTGAAGAAATTAGCAGCAGCAGCTGAAAATGTGCATATGCAAATTAGGAAGTGTGCACGAGAAGAAAAATCAAAAGAAAGGATAAAATAATGCACCATTTGCTTGGGGAAAAACAAAGTGCGGTATCGAAGGAAGTAGATGTGTAAAGTCGAAGGTGAGAAGAAAAATGTACATCGGGCAAGATAGACATTGGCGAGAGACTTTCAAGTCATGTCAAAATAATTATAACAGTAATAAAAAAAAATTTTGTTAAAAAAGAAAAATGCCGACCCGGATTTTTATTTCTTTCCAGTTTTATTTCTATAAATTACTGGCAGGGATTCCCGCCATTGCCTGGGTGTTTGTAGGTGTAAAAGAAAAAAAAAAAAGTTTTGGTAGGCAGGTGGGATCGAACCCAAATCCTGGAGGTGAAGGTGGAAAAAAAGCGTGCTAAATTACCTTGACGCTACAAAGGCAGTAGAATGAGGGTGGATGAAATTAAATGATTAAAAAGTTATGTGACAGGTGCGTGAATTTAATGAAGTCAAACATCATGCCATATGGAAATGAAATCCCGCACTTAACTTTTGCTGCGAGGCAGTTTTTTGGTTTTGTTTTCCCAAGATGTTGGGGGAGGGGGGGCCAGCTCCCCTTAAATAAAGAAAAGGAGTGTCCAAATGAATAGCAATTGTCTGATATGACGGTTTTCACCACATTGATCAAAGCTGATTTGCTTTCTGGACGTCCCCGGCGGGTAAGCTGAGGAGTTGCTTCACTCCATCAGTTTCACTTTATTTATACAGAAAGCCAAACAAACACACGACGCAGCAAAATAACGCGATTTTTATAAAAGTCAATCAAAATAAATCTAGACACGACGCCCCTTTACAAATCGTAGATATTATTATCTAGGGAGTATATAAACAGTTCTAAGACATAGTAACCCCCGGAGAACCCCCGCGAAAAAAGCCTTTGCTGGACACACAAAAATGCACCGCTTTTGCCTTTTATATTACGGAAGACTAAAGTAAAATGTAACACCACGCTACATTGCACATGGAAAAATCCAACAAGATAACTTTATGTATGTGATTATAAAACTGTTTCCTATATTTAACTGTGGATTTGCTTTCTGCACAATTTTACATTCTTTAAAAAATCGTGGAAATTGTTTCTCTTTTTCTTTTTTTTCTACTCTAGGACAGCTCACCAAGGAAGGTTTGCTCTATTTCCTTATGTGTGAAGAAAATAATTTGACGCCCATGCATCGATTGGATTTGGGTGCCAACATGAAGCTCACATTGGCCGCTTACTACATCAACTCTTCCCACAACACTTATTTGACTGGTAAATACTCCTCCTTTTCTTGCCTTTGGACAACAGTAAAACTACAAACTCCCTCTTTACATGAAACTTGTGAATTATAATTCATAAATCACTCTTTGCTATTTTAAGTTTAAAAAATATTGGATATTTTAGCATATATATAGCTCATACCTCTGCTCTGATATATATATAAACTTAATTATCCACGGACACGTGTTCTGTTGATGGTGTTCTAAAAAAACTTTTTCTTTTGTGGGTAAAATATTTACAAAATAATATCAAGGCGTTGCTCAGTGCGTCCTATCCTGTCTTAATAGAAAAATGGTCGGATCCTTCTATCGATCCAGTAGATATCTCACTGCTGATGCAATTCTCTATCTATATAAGAGCCCGATTCGTCCAAGGATGGAATACTGTTGCCACATATGGGCAGGAGCTGCTAGAAAAGACTTGTCCTGCCTTGATAGGGTTCAAAATAGACTTTGTGGCCTGGTGGGAGATGTCAAGTTTCTGATGAGCCGTTCCACTTAAGTTAACAAATTTACCGAACTTCCATTACTATCGATTACTATATTGTCCTTTTGACTACTCTACACTCTTTAACCCTTATTCTTGAGTGGCCTATCGACCTTGATAAGTGGTGACGCCTATGTAAAAAAAAAAAAAAATAGACCACAAAACTTGCTTTGAAACCTACAACCTTCCCTGCAGCCTCTTTACTACAGAAGAGACATTGCAAGCCTGTCTCTGCTCTATCGTTATTTTCGTAAGTGCTCGTCTGACCTCCAATCTATGGTGCCTGCCTTGCCAAACTTTCATAAAAAAAAACTCTACTAGCTACAACCCCTATATATAATTTCCCCCACTCTCTATCTGTGTCGAAATCTAAACGCAGATCCTATAAATAAAACTTCTTTCCTAGAACTGCTCGCCTATGGAACACTGTTCTGCTGGTGTTCTTCCCGATTAAATACAACATGGTAACCTTCATGTCCAATGTAAACAAGTTCTTGTCGAGCTGTTCCCTTAAATAATCAAATTCTACCCAATTTTAACTATTAACGATTACTACACTACCATCTTACATCCATTAACCCTTATCCTCTAGTGGCCCTGTGGACTTGATAAATGGTGACTCCTTTGAAAAAAAAAATATCACGATTTTTATCACTCTTTCTCTCTTCAAGCCATGTGATGTCGCACTCGTCTCTATCAAATCTCACAGCTGAGTAAAAGCGAAACCTCAAATTCATTTCCTCTTATTTTCAACCAATTTATATACTAGTGGATTTACTCGCCCAATGTTTAATCTAACATGACACAGACGAATGATTGGTCACGTCATTGAAAACTTTGATGATATTCATCTCTTTCAAATAATTTTTTAATTAATACCAGACGAATGATTTAGATTTAAATAACTAATTTTTTTTTTATTTTTAATCGGCTTCAAGTGGTTTGGCGCCTATTTTTAGCAGATTATTTTTATGCATATAGTTTCCTAACTGATGACATTTTATGGAAAACACAATATGCAATAGTTCAGAAATGTTTTTTTTTATTATTAAGATTAATTTACTATTACACTATTAGACATGAAATACAAAAAAAAAATTTTAATGAGTAAATTAACCAACATAAATCTAAAATGGATGTCCTGTAAGTCAGTTGATCTAGAACTTGGAACGGAAACCAGTTAAGACAAAGCGAAAAGAAATAAAGTCTTTTAATCTCTACTCTTATATAAAAATCAGTCTGTGTGAGAGAGAGAGAGAGTTCCTTCCTCATAGCTTCCGAAACGGCTGAGCCTATCTTTTGCAAATTTCGCACAAAGTTAAGTTATATATCTGGCAGTGGCCTTAGATATGTTTTGTATAGAGATTAATCTGATACGTATCTAAAATCGAAAACATCCGATCTAAAAAAAATATTCTTTCCGTTTTTATACAGCAACCTATAAATAGCTATTATTTATAGACCTATAATCTATAAATAACTCTATGATTTATAGACCTATAATCTATAAATAACTCTATGATTTATAGACCTATAACCTATAAATAACTATTATTTATAGACCTATAATCTATAAATAGCTCTATTATTTATAGACCTATAATCTATAAATAGCTCTATTATTTATAGACCTATAATCTATAAATAGCTCTATTATTTATAGACCTATAATCTATAAATAACTCTATGATTTATAGACCTATAATCTATAAATATCTATTATTTATAGACCTATAATCTATAAATAACTCTATTATTTATAGACCTATAATCTATAAATAACTCTATTATTTATAGACCTATAATCTATAAATAACTCTATGATTTATAGACCTATAATCTATAAATAACTTTATTATTTATAGACCTATAATCTATAAATAACTCTATTATTTATAGACCTATAATCTATAAATAACTCTATTATTTATAGACCTATAATCTATAAATAGCTCTATTATTTATAGACCTATAATCTATAAATAACTCTATGATTTATAGACCTATAATCTATAAATAACTCTATTATTTATAGACCTATAATCTATAAATAAATCTATTATTTATAGACCTATAATCTATAAATAACTATTATTTATAGACCTATAATCTATAAATAACTATTATTTATAGACCTATAATCTATAAATAACTCTATTATTTATAGACCTATAATCTATAAATAACTATTATTTATAGACCTATAATCTATAAATAACTATTATTTATAGACCTATAATCTATAAATAACTCTATTATTTATAGACCTATAATCTATAAATAACTATTATTTATAGACCTATAATCTATAAATAACTATTATTTATAGACCTATAATCTATAAATAACTATTATTTATAGACCTATAATCTATAAATAACTCTATGATTTATAGACCTATAATCTATAAATAACTATTATTTATAGACCTATAATCTATAAATAACTATTATTTATAGACCTATAATCTATAAATAACTATTATTTATAGACCTATAATCTATAAATAACTTTATGATTTATAGGTTGTTGTGCTTTACGATTTTATAAATAAAGTGTAAGTTTCCACATATTGTATGGTTTTATATTTTATTGTTTCTTTTGTTGTTTTGTTTGTTTGTTTTTTTCTTTTCGGAAATTATTAATTATTCTTTGAATTGCTTATTCTTGTATAGGTCATCAGTTGACTGGCAAGTCTTCTGTAGAAATTTATCGACAAGTTTTACTGACCGGTTGCCGATGTTTGGAATTGGATTGCTGGGATGGAAAAGACGGAGAACCAATCATCACTCACGGTTTCACCATGTGTACTGAAGTTTTGTTTAAGGTAAATTAACAACAACAAACAAGCCAAAAAATGTTGTTTCTTTTTGAAGGAATCTATTAAATAAATCTCAAACGTGTGTGTGTGTGTGTGTGTGTGTGTGTGTGTGTGTGTGTGTGTGTGTGCGTGCGCGTGCGTGTGCGCTAAAACCTTTTGTCATCCGCGTCGTATATGCACGAACGTGGTATCGTTGGAAAGAGCTATCTCTCTGACAAAAAAATATTGAAAAATTGGAAAAAAATCGTCAATTATTTTGTGTAGAAATGCCGTTTTGTTTGAAAGGAGGGGGGGGGTAGATAAAAACCTTGCTTTCGAAGCGGTTTGTAAACCGTGCATGCGCGAACTGTCGTTACATTCTTCCGTTTTTAAAAGTTAAATTTGGGTCGTGATAACATCTGTGTCCTCCTGGGCCTATCGATAACGCGTTCGCTTACTAACTTCAGTTATGCATCAATTTAAAAAAAATTTTTTTTTTGCTTACAAAATTTTGCTTTCGGTTTCACTTCTGGCTGATGGCACCCAAGTCCCATTTTTTTTTTTTTTTTTTTTTTAACGACCAGGCAATTCTTGTTCGTTCCACATAGAAACACTTTTATAAAACCCAGGCTTGACCTTGTGCCTAACCTCCTTGAAAGAAGGAAAATAAGTAATGTAATATTATTTCCAGCCCAATGTTATAAAAGACCAACAATCCTTCAGAATAATAAGAAGAAAAATATTTGGAAATTCCAAAAGTTTTTTTCATAAATATTTAATAACTAGCTGTATGTTACCTGGTCGTTACCTGGTCGCAAGATATTGTCATGCTGAGAGATTAGTCATAGACTATTTAAGATACATCAAATATCCTAACGTGTTACGAAAAGTGACCACATGTTGGATTTAGGGAAGCATAAAACGCATTCATCTTTGTTTATGAAAATCAAACGCAAAGTAACTCTCATAGCTTAAAGGGGAAATAACTCTCATAGCTTAAAGGGGAAATAACTCTCATAGCTTAAAGGGGAAATAACTCTCATAGCTTAAAGGGGAAATAACTCTCATAGCTTAAAGGGGAAATAACTCTC
This sequence comes from Euprymna scolopes, assembly GCF_053919585.1. Taxonomy (NCBI): domain Eukaryota; kingdom Metazoa; phylum Mollusca; class Cephalopoda; order Sepiida; family Sepiolidae; genus Euprymna; species Euprymna scolopes. The sequence continues at coordinate 94,972,560 of NC_136513.1, forward strand.
ATAGATTAAAGGGGAAATAACTCTCATAGCTTAAAGGGGAAATAACTCTCATAGCTTAAAGGGGAAATAACTCTCATAGCTTAAATAAACAAACCCCATGCATCGATTGGATTAATCTTATCTATTAATAATTGAAAATAAATTAAAAATAAATTTAGTAAATGAATTTGAAATAAATTTTCAAAATAGAACAATTAAAATGATTCTATTACAACAAACAATTAAAATGATTCTATTACAACAAACAATTAAAATGATTCTATTACAACAAACAATTAAAATGATTCTATTACAACAAACAATTAGCTGATTATTGAAATAGATTGTCTTTAATTTAATATGCAAATGAGGTCACTCACTGAATGTAGATTTCTTTTGAATAAATAGTACGTATTCCGATGGGTGTGTTTAACCACTGGTTTGACAAGGGCTCTATCCCAAGGCAGATTACTAAAGGAGTGGTCACACTTCAGAAGAAGGACGCATATGTTGGGGGGACTAGATGATTTTAGGCCCATAACTCTGCTAAACACAGAGTTCAAGATTTTGGCATGCGTTCTTGCAAACTGGTTGCAGGTCGTTATTACTGACTTGGTTGAATATGATCAGAACTACGCTGTGAAGGGAAGATAAATTCAAAACAATTTGCATCTGGTCCATACAATCATAGAAAATTTAGAAGACGACACTGAAGCCACGCTGATCAATTTGGATCAGTTCAAGGCATTCGATAGGGTCGACCATGGGTTCTTGGGATCGGTTCTAGAGGCCATCGGATTCAACCCGGGCTTTCGCAGATCGATCGCCATTTTGTATACTTGGCTGACGGCAGTTGTAGAGGTGAATGGGATGCGTTCGGAACCCTACATTATCTCTTGGTTGGTACGTCAAGGTTGCCTCCCCACCCTCCCGTTTTACATCCTCATGCTGGAACCCTTCCTGCGCAAATTGAGAATGAGGAGGATTGAACTGGTCCTACATGGAATTTCTCTTCTGGAAGTGCATGCACCAGGGTTTCCGCATATACTGATGATGTGACGGTTTGCATTTTGAGCATGAGAAATATTTCCACCATCATTAAGGCACTCAAGCAGTATGAAGACATTACAGGGGCCGTAGTCAACCTTAGCAAATCCAATGGCCTAAGGTTGGCTGCCTGGAGGAACACAGCTGTGCTACCAGGCCGTTTCAATTGTTTGGATCCTTGGCATGTGGTTTAGACCAGGTCTCCAGTTAGACATGAATTGGTCGGAAATACAAGCGAAGGTCGAAGTGTCTGTAAGAATTTGGCTTCAAAGAGGTCTTTCTCTTAAAGGCAAGGCGGAGGCGTGCTCCACTTATGCTTTTCCGCTGATCCTTTACTGCTTCTCTGTACTACTCCTGCCTGTGAACCACTCGACGACATTAGCACATTCCTTCTTCTCACTTCTATGAAATGAAGCAAAGCTGTCTGTTCGTAGACAGGTCTGCACTCAAAGTTTGCTAGATGGGAGCTTAAAAATGCTGAGAGATTAGCAAAGAGTAGAACTCTGACGGAGGAGGAGTCTGCATGGAGCTGCTTTACCTCGCCTCATCCTCAATCGCGTGGCCGAATGCCGTCATAGGCCAAGGGGTCAATCGCAGTTCTTTAATGAATGCTGAGCTGCGCTTCGAGTGTTGCCAGGGTTTAGTGACCTTGCCCAGTCTAGGAAGGCACTATATCAGCATTTAGTGGTGAGGACTGTTTTTTACTCACTAGGGGAGTGGCTATAGTCGTCGGAAGGGGGACCCGCTCTCAGTGGAATTGGGCGGCAAGTTGGATTTACCTAAATAATACTGAATATTCTCTGACGTGGCGATTGGTTTGCAATGTATTATGGCTCAATGGCATGCGCTTCAGGATTGGTCAAACTTTGGACCCCTTTTGCCCGCGTTGTTGGGAAGATAAAACAGAATCAGTTGAACACGCTTTCTTCAATTGCACAAAGCTACGGGAATTTTGGACGTATGTCAGTGATGTTTAATTTTGGACGTATGTCAGTGGTGTAATGGTCTGCATCGTCTCCAAGCGGGCGATGTGGCTGGATTTGGAATCTGTAGTTTACAACAAGGATCTGTTGTGGCCCAAGGTGGAACGAATGGTGTTCCTTGTGATCTTAGGCGTAGCTAGACTCATAGTGTGATGTTTACACATAGAGATAGGGCGTGGGGGTCGCAGCCTTCTCATTACGATCTGATTTTGTATTTTAAACACCAACTTAAAAATCAAAATCAGATGTGGTAGAAAGAGGTTGCCTCTCGCGGTATTCAAACGTAGGTGGATTCACACCGATAGTTTATGCATGTTTGTTCGAAACAGGTTTGAGTATATGTTCCCATCCTAAGCATGACACTCGCCGACATCAAAAGACAAAAACAATCGTCCCTTAGTTGTATGAATGAGTCACATCCCTCCATTTATTTAAGGTGTTAGATTACCTCAAGAGTGCCCTTCCCGACAAAGTTATTTTTATTTCTCGACCCACCCTGATGATACTTATTCTGGAGGTCACCGCCCCCCCCCAACAACCCCTCCCACCTTTCTTTTGACCGTAAATTGCCCATTCCCTCTAAGGAAGCTTCTTTCTTGTTTTCCGGCTCTTGCCGAAAACAGTGAGAACTTCATAAACAAGAACAGGTGGTGAGGGTCCTCACTAACATGATATAGTCAGCATTTTGTTTAGTTCTTTTCTTTTTCTTTATTTTCGGGGTGTTTAAGGCTTTAGTAATATCCCACTCCTTCACCCTCATCGTTCGATATTTTTCTTTTTTCTTTTCATGATTTTAATTTTGTTTTTCTGTACACATACACGTTTGATTGTTTTGCAAAGAAAAAAGGAAAAACAACTTATATTTGTCTGTTTGTAAATAAAAAATGCTGATTATGTTTTTGTGAATAAACTTTTGAAAAGCATTCATTTATGTGGGAAATTTCAATAGCTTATGCCCAGAGAGTTAATGAGGTATTATGGTGAGTGAAAACTAGCTTAGAGAATAGACAAAATAGCATAGTCCCGACCCCCAATCCCACCCCACATTCCTTTTCGGTCTCATGTCACATTGTTTTACGGACTCCCTCATTCTTTGTAAAATCTATAATATAAATCTCACATGTCTGTTTAAATGCATGTATGTATGTATGTGTGTATATCTGCCTAAAACTTTCGACAAAACTTTGACGGATTTTCACGAGATCAATATCCTTTTGAAGCTCAACCCTTCGGACGACAAATATCGAAAAATTGGCTAAAAACATTAGTTCTTTCACCCTCAACTGGGTACTTTTCAACAGGGAGGGGTCGCTTTTTCGCGGATATTTTCGAAAGTTATCCTCTCTTTTTGATAATGTAATCCTACGTCACTTCCGGTTTAGCGCTAGACGCACAACAGCAAAGACGTCACTTTTTTTTTTTTTTTTTTTCACGTTCTTTTCTTGCTTCGTGGTACGGGTTCGAGGGGTTTTTTTTTTCCTCAATACACACCTACAAATACCCGGGCAACGCCGGGCAACGCCGGGCACCCAGGCTAGTATTTTAATAAAGTATTGTATAAAAATTTAAAAAAAAAACGTGCATATAAGTCCGTTTTTAGTATGAAAATTAATTTGGGAAACAGTGTGCCTCTTGTGCATATTAATTAAATTATGAACAAACAGACGGGAATCTGACTTTGTTATAATGGATATTTAGATGACAAATATCGATCCAACGGGTAATAGTTGGTCTAATAAATAATTCACAGTTTCTTCGTAAAATGTTGTGCCTCTAATTCGGCTGCGATTTCTTTGATTTCAGGATGTTGTTGATGCCATTGCCGAGTGCGCTTTCAAAGTCTCAGAATATCCGGTTATTTTATCCTTCGAAAACCATTGTTCGTAAGTATCAGGTGGAATTCTTGTCACTTTTACTCGAATCAGATCATCCAAATCAAATCTAAGTACCAACACTTATTTGATCAATTAATTACGTGATTTTTGGAATGTGACAAAATGGCTCAGATCATTATTATCGACACATGTTTGTTTAATGAAGAATGTTTTGAAACTGTGTTCGTTACAGTTTAAACCTTTCTGCATCCTCGAAAAGGAACAAACAAATAAAAATAACATAAATCTGACTTGGTTTTTCTTTCTTCCCGTCTAGACACCAGCTTAAAGAGTCTCTCGCTGCCACTGCGGGGCCACATGTCCATCTCAACTGGACTGGGGTTTTTTCTCCTTTCTGCTCCACTACACACCGGCCGTAAACAACCATTTCTCGTCTTAGACTTTACGCATCCATCTTTTTCAACAGCACTTTTTTTTCTCCCGATTATGTGGTGTCCTTTTTATCTTTTTGTTTTTGCGTTAGCTCGCGCACACTTCCTAATTTGCATATGTGCTGTTTTCGGCTACTGCTGCTAATATCCTTGCAAGCCAATTATCTTACAGCTCCTGCTGATATTTTCCCGTGCGCTCATACGCTACAAAAACAGCCTATAGGAATTTTTACTTCTTAAACTTGATTTAAATGTCATTTCAAACCTATAAACACACACACACACGCACACATAAACTTACACAGACACGCACACACATACACACAAATATGATGATATTTTGAATTGTGACATGAAACTTACAGATTGAAATATGGCTCCATTCTTCAATATGAACTCATAGAGAGCAGACATTTATAATTTTCGATCTAAGAAAATTGAACTTATCAAAGCTAAGATTAAAACATATTCTGAATGTGTAGCCATGTAAAAAGAAAAACAATTAAAATTTGAGATACAAGGTGGTACGATAAATGTGTCACCCTAAAGAAAACAAGACTACAGCTTTATTTTAAAACCTTTATTGAAAAAAATCAATTCAGATAACTTTATTGTGTAATAGAACTGACATCTTTTCAATATAGCAGCCTTCAGCTTCAATCACAGCTTTAATACGAGTCCAGAACTGGGAGCATGCCTTTTCCATGAGCGCCGGTGGGAGCTAGACGAATACTCACCAGATGGCAGCGATCAGGCTAGCTTTGGTATTGTGGGAGGTCATGTTGGTGATATTCTTGACATATGACCAAACGAAGTAGTTCAGTGGGTTTAAGTCAGGGGTAAAGGGGTGGGGGGCAATGAATGAGAGAAGGGTACAAAGTTGTAGCACTCCTTCTAAAGCCAAACCTTAAACTCTTTGGATTTGTGGGCCGATGCTGAGTCCTGTTGCCACACTCAGGGTTTGCTAGCGGCCACCTGATTGCACCAGGGGATCACCACACTCTTCAGCACATCCAGGTACACTTTGGTGTTGACTTTCAAGCCTACTTTGAAGATGTGAGGTGGCATGATGTGGCCCTCACTTTTAACCACACCAAAGACCATAATCGTGGCCGGAAACTTTGTTTTCATCACATTGGGCATGTCCCTGTTATTCATAGCAATCCAGCAATGCATTTTGAGGGTGTTGGCAATGGTCCTGTTGTCATAACTTGGATCGGTAGAGAGCATGAGTTGTACAGTGGCACATCTCTGATCTCGCTCGTTGAACATTGTGTCACTTTAAGACATGATAGAAGACTCCTATCACTATTGGGATTTGTAGACAACTAGCCACCTAGAAGATGGTTTGCAACAAAAAAATAACAAACAAAAAAAAAACGCTTTTTATCAAACGGAAATGGAATCATGTCGTCTTTTCTATGGCGACAATTTTATCGTTCCACCCTGTATTCCCTATTATATATCATTATACTCGTAACACAGCTACTATCTACAAACCCCTTGGTAGTGAGAGGGATAGCTCACAGTGTCAAAACTAGCAATGACTTATATATTTATATATATTAGCCGGGAGACCCGATGTTGCCTGGGAATGAACAACAAAGGCTTCACTCTCCCATATTTCATTATCATCGACATCAGTAAAATTGCCAATTTTTCAATCCTCCTCACAGTGACTTAGTCTACAATGCTTTGTAGTCTACATTGCACTGTAGAGAACCTACTGTCGATTTTTTCAATTTTTTTTTTTTGTATATAATGGCTTGAATTAAAGTTTAACATGCAAATGTCAAGTATCATGGTTCAATTCTAAATAGAAGCATTTATTTTGAATGCGCCCTTATCATATCAAAGAACTTACTGTTTATTTTAGATGTCAGGCCTTTCTGCTTGTGCTTGCTTCTCAAATGCACTTGGGATGTTAGACTGGATAAGGTGTTAACTTTAGTTAAAATCGCCTGTTCCTTCTTTCATCGGATTTTTTTATTATCGATTATTGATACTTATCAAATACATTTCGATACAAAACCTATCTAAGATCACTGCCAGGCATATAAATACATTTGTGTGAAATTTCATAAAAATCGGCCCAGCTGTTTTGGAGTCCATATGAAACGAGCTCACATACACGGACAAAGTTTCATTTTATATAATAGTAAATAATATATATATATATATATATATATATATATATATATATATATATATATATATATATATATATATATATATATACAGGGTGAAATAATAACATTTTTGCCCTAAAAAAAAACAACACTACACCTTTATTTTAAAACTTTTATTGAAAAAAATCAATTCAGGTAACTTGATTATGTAGTAGAGCTGACATCTCTTCAATGTAGCCGTCTTCAGCCTCAGTCACTGCCTTGATACGGGTCCGGAACTAGGAGCATGCCTTTTCCATGAGCGCCTGTTGGAGCTCGGAAGATGGCGGCGATCAGGCAAGCTTTGGTGTTGTGGAAGGTTATGCACGTCTAGATGTCTAATTTTAAGAAAACTTCTCCCAATTTTTTTTTCATTTCTTCCTTTTCTTTTTTGTCTTCTTTCTATTTTTTCTAATCGGTTTTCATTTTCATTAAATGACTGGTCTCGAGTAAGAACAGAGGTATATTGTCGGTTCACGATGTCTTTTAAGACTGAAACAGTCAATTTATTGTTGCGACTTATGGTAATTTTTTTTACCTAAAGTGAATAAAAATATATGTATGTAAAAGTTATATAAAAGTATTTCCGTATCAACCAATCAAAATCCTCTATCCATGATAAAACCTTCTCATAATGTTTATTCGTACATTTTTGTCTCTTCCGTTTTTAGTGTTGCCCAGCAAAAGTTGCTTGCCCAATATTGTAACGAATCTTTTGGAAAAATGCTTCTTGACAATCCGATTGACGGTTATCCGGTAAGTCCCACCTGGATTTTTCGTGGAAATTTTTTCACAAAATATTAGAGTCAATTTTTATCAGTATCTTGTTTATTTTTTATTTTTGAGCGATTATCGAGATTTCAAAGATAACAACCGCATTTCTGTCATTGTGTCGTCGTTCTAACTTAGCAACCCGGCACTGTTTGTGCCTCAAATTAAATAAACGCTTTAAAATAAGTTAAAACACAAAAAAGGGGTTTGTATTACTGTACACATAGATTCGAAAAAGTTGTCAAAAAAACAAATATATAACAAATAAATGTTATCAAAGGCAAGATAAGTTACTTTTCTACCTAACTGGATATATTTTTCGTGTTTTTATTCAATGTAACATGTTTATTCAGCTCGAAAAGCATACAGTGTTTACCGATGTATTGGAAAATTCAAAATGGCGCCCGACACTCTCTTTAACACGGTAAGTTCAGGAAAAGATGTTATAAATAATAAACTAGACAAAATACTGTTAGAAATTCGCTCATTATATATTACCGTGACATAAGTTGACATATATTCAGTGTTTTTTTAATAGTATTTTGTCTAGTTTATTATTTATAACACCTTTTCCCAAACTTACCATGTTAAAAAGAGAGTGTCGGGCGCCATTTTGAATTTTCCAATACATCAGTAAACACTGCATGTTTTTCGAGCTGAATAAACATGTTACATTGAATAAAAACAAAAAAAATGTATCCAGTTTGGTAGAAAAGTAACTTATCTTGCCTTTGATAACATTTATTTGTTATATATTTGTTTTTTGACAACTTTTTCGAATCTATGTGTACAGTAATACAAACCCCAAAAAAGTTATCCAGGTAGATAGAAAAGTAACTTATCTTGCCTTTGGTTCTATTTATTTGTTGTGCGTGCGTGCGTGCGTGCGTGCGTGTGTGTGTGTGTGTGTGTGTGTGTGTGCGCGTGTGTGTGTGTGTGTGTGTGTGTGCGCACGCGCGCGTGCGTGTGTGTGCGTGCGCTCCTGCTGCTTCTCTATTCGAGCAACCTGTGACGACGGGCTAAAAATCTCAAGATATTGGCCACAAATAAACTCTATCTATTTTTAATTTATTTATTTTTTAAGCCTGAAAAAAAAAAAATGTGTAAGAAGCAATTGATTTTAATTTAGACCGGCGTTTTTTTTTCCAGTAAAAACTACCAAAAAAAAAATTTAACATCTTAGCATTTTTAACATAAAAAAAAATAAAAAAGTTATCTTTTTTATTTTTCAGGTTTTGGTTTGGGGGAAATTTTTAAAAATAGGAATCAAATGTAAATATCTTTTGAGGTGTTGCCAAAAAATAAAACTCTCGATTATAACAGTCTGCAAAAAGAATGAATGCACAAATTATGAAGCCTCATCCCAAAGGATTAAAAAATAAAAACAAAATTTTTAAAATTTCTAAAAAAAAAAAAAAAATATTCTTCAGAAAAAAATTTCTGAAAAATTTTTGAAAAAAAAAATAGAAAAGAAAACACGTTTATTCTTTACAAGGATTAAAAACAAAAAAACAAAAAAAACAAAAAACAACATACTAACATACTAAATTAAAATCGATTGATTCTTATCCATATTTTTTTCAGGCTTAAAAAAATCGAGAGTTTATTTGTGGCAAATATCTTTTGAGGATTTTAGAATCAGCGGTTGTCTGCCGTCATCCTGCTTGAATGAGGTGCCTAGAGAAGCAGCAGGAGCAGTTGTCTTACGCAGTCGTATATTTGTCGTGCCTAAATCGGTTGCACAAAAACAGTAAAACCCAAATGAAACTGAACATACTTTTCTGAGGAGACTTTTATTAGTTGTTAGCAGGGCACCCCGGCGCTACCCGGGAAAGTATTAATTCATTTTTATTAATAACAATTGATTTTCTGTCACTATACCACGTGAGGTAGATCTACTTCGCTCGTCGTAAACAAGACATTTTTACATTGAAGCATGAGGGGGCTACTTTGATAGGGGTTTGATTGACAGGATAGAGGGCGACCTGGGTGAGGAGTTTGGCAGAAAAATGCTTGCATTTAATTTTCTGCATGTTGGTATGGCTGGGAAAACAGGGAGCAGGAAGAGAATTCCAAAGGCAAGTAATTCGAGGAAAGAAGCTATTAGAGCAGGAAATTTTCCAACATGTAAGAGCATCTACAGTGAAGGGGTGAGATTTTGCTGTTAGTCTGGCGGGTCGAGTGATATTTACTTCGAAGAGGGGACAACTGAAATAAGTGCATTGGGTACAGAAAGAGGACCTCAGGCTTAATTTCAGCAGTCCTCCCGCCCTTATTTTGTTCTTTAGTCCTCACATTCCATGAGTGATGTTTCTGAGAAAGGGGGAAGAATTGCTGTTTTCTTGTCAGAATCTATCCATCTCACACTTACTGTTGGCTATTCTTTGACATTGAAGTAGCATTTTTTTTTTTTAGCTCCTTACATCAAATGGCTTCATACCTTGTCAGGAGCAATTTTCATTTAAAAAAATATTTGCAAAATTGAAAATGCTTTGCCAATATTTTTCCTTCCTCCCTTCTTTGCATACGGGGCTTTTTGTTTGTTTATTAGAAGGTAAAACAATAAAATTGTCGCCCTAAAGAAAACAACACTACAGCTTTATTTTAAAACTTTTATTTAAAAAAATCAATTCAGGTAACTTGATTATGTAGTAGAGCTGACATCTATTCAATGTAGCCGCCTTCAGCCTCAATCACTACCTTAATACAGGTCCGGAACTCGGAGCATGCCTTTTCCACAAGTGCTAGTGGGAGCTCAGTGAATACTCAGCAGATGGCGGTAATCAGGCTGTCTTTGGTGTTGTGGGAGGTCATATTGCACCAGGAGATCAGCACACGCATCCAGGTACACTTTGGTGTTGACGTTCAAGCCGACTTCGAAGATATGAGATGGCATGATGTGGACCTCACTTGAAACCACACAAAACACTGCAACCGTGGCCAGAAACTTTGTTTTCATCACCTTGGACACGTCCCTGTTATTCGTGACAATCCAGCGATGCGTTTTGAGGGTGCTGGCAATGGTCCTGTTGTCATAATTAGGATCGGTAGAGAGCATGAGTTGTACAGCGGCACATCTCTGATCTCGCTCATTGAACATTGTGTCACTTTCAGACATGATAGAAGGTTCCTGTCGCTCTTGGGATTTGTACACAACTGGCCCACTAGTAGATGGTCTGCAACAAAAAAAAAAAGAAAACCGGTTTTCATCAAGCGGAAATGGAATCATGTCATCTTTTCTATAACAACAATTTTATCGTTCTACCCTGTATTTTTGTTCAGTCCAAATAAGGTATATTGCCACTGAAGCATAAGGGAGCTACTATGGTAGGGGCCAGATTTATAAGGGAGTAATCTTGATAGGAAGTTGGACAGCAAGATGTTGGTTTACATTACATTTAAATTTTCTTTTTATTTTCTTTTTTTTTTTTTTTTTTAGCTAAAACCAGGAGTTCAGTTGCCATCTCCTTATGATCTGAGGAAAAAGATTCTTATCAAGAACAAGAAAATACACAAAGGTAATTTCGTTTCTGGTTTACGTATGAATTTAGTATCGTACTTGTGATGCTATGGACTGTTTTCTCACAACGTTTCAGCCGATGTAACCTCCAATCTTAACCGTTGCAACAGATATAACAAATGTATAGATAGAAAGTAGATATAAGAGGTTAATGCAGTTTGCTTGAAGCATTGTCTAGTGTAGGGGTCTCCAAACTACTACCTGCGGGCCAAATCTGGCCCACCAAACTCTTTAATCCAGCCCATGGAGCTCTTATAGAAAACGTAAAAATATCCAAGAAAAAATTTCAAAATTTTGTGAGAATAGTGCAGTGTTTTTTTTTTTTTTTTTTTTTTTTTTGTTTGTTTTTTTGCTCAGGAAATGATTAAAAGAATGAGGGTTTGGAGAACCAGTTTCATTAAAAACAAGTCTAATCAGCAAAATAGTATAAAACACGTTAGCGTATCTTTTTTTGGGGGGAGTGGGGGTGGAGGGGCTCATGTAGCTCTAAAATATCAATAATATACCCCTCCCCCATTTGAAAACTTTGGAGAGCCCTGGTCTAGTGTATAATGAAATTTAAATTTATAGAAGGTAATAAAATGCAGAAGTGTAATGGATAGACAAAATCTGGAGCAAATAAAGATATGATGGTGGAATAAGATATGATGGTGGAATAAGATATGATGGTGGAATAAGCGATGAACATTCATTTTTTATTAATGCAATATTGTGGGTGTGAGGATGGGGGGTGTCTGACCTTATACGCTTAAATATATTTTAATTATGCAGATATCATATTTATAATTACAGAGCTAATTCTCTGTTGAATATTTACATACAGTGTAACCCGGATATAAGAGACTTATTACCACGCCCCCTATAACTCTCTTATATCCGGGTTTCACTCATACTAGGGGTTTTTATTATTCTGGTTACACTGTACATTAACACAGGCTCTAATTTGGGACCAGAGAAAATCTCTCTTATATCCGGTTTTTCTTATATTCAAGTCTCTTATATGAAAGTTACACTGTATATACAAGTGGGGCCTGTGGAAATTCCACAGTGGCATCTTTCATATGTAGTATATTGCTGCTGGGCATTCTGTGAACGTTGAACATGAATGGAGACTCCGCGATATTATTGTACCTATTTACAATGCCTCCCCACGGGACAGAGTTAGACGCCAGGGTCGTTTTTTTAACGTGGAGAATCGTTACAAAAATAAAAAATTGTCTCCGTCGTGAAGGACTGCTCCTCCACCGGAAGAGAACAAGAAATGGAAGTGCAGCATCTGAAGAACAGATGGTATTTATTTGCTCCCCCACCGAGCAAATTAGGCACAAGGCCAATTTTTAATGTGAGGAGTGAAAGGAGGGGGAAGGGAAAAAGGGGACCAGCTCCCGAGAGGTGGGAAATGGGAGCTTGTTAAAGGTCAGGTATGTGAGGTTGCCCCCACATCTGGTTTTTGCTTGCAGAATCTGCCGGAACAGATACTACACTTTGATCTCGGCTGACGATATTATTGTAGCTCTTTTGTTAAAACTATAAAAATGAAAGTAAAATGACTGTTGGACAATGCTAGTTAAAATAATTATATCGATTAGTGAGACCTGTGGAAATTCCACAGCAGTATCTTTCATATGCAATATATTACTGTTGAGAATGCTGTGAATTGAGACTTTGCGGTATTATTGTAGCACTTTTGTTAAAACTATAAAATTATTTACCTAAGTAATCTGGTTAATGTAGTGTCAGAATATATCTGGTTATTACGGTTTATCTCCAATGTCATCATAGGAGTCTGTGACATATTTCCATTGTATAGATGCACAGTGCGAATGGAAACCGTGCGATATCATTTATACCATCTTTAGACAGAACAGATACATATGGAGTTATATGTATAAAGGTAATTTGTAAAAGACAATACAACGCAGAGGCATAACTGATCACCACAAACTGAAACAAATCAAAACATATAACGATACTTGTGGCGTGTTCTTACATGCGTCAACATGGTCAGATGAAAGTTCCATATTGTGTGATATTTCAGGGAAAATACCCTTTATCAGATATGTATTCGATTTTAGTTTAAACCACATTGTATGCTTTATCGCAAAACATGAAAGAAAAGAAAATTGCCTTAGACAATTTATGGCATGACATTGTCTGATTCCTCACATTACCGGAAAAGCAAACGAAAGACAAGAACGGCTCAACACAATATGAGGATAAACTGCAATAAAACATATAAAGGCCTCAATGGGGTGGAGGTGCGTGTGGAACAAAGACATCATTTAGTGTCCATCAAGAATTAAACATAAAACGCGATACAAATTGTTGCATTAGACGTTAACAGGACAGATGTTGGAAATGTCAGAGTTAAAAGAAAATGAATTACGACATGAAAAGAATATTGTTGTTTGCTTGAAGCATTGTGCATAGTGTGAAAAAAGTTGTGTTTGAAGGCTATATCAATGCGGTTCGTAGGAAACACCGTGGACACGAGTTAGTATATAAAAGAATGATTACAATATTAGAAGGAACTTTCAATAAATTTCAATTATATTTTGTTTATTTACCAACATAATGCGTCGTACAAGATGGTAAATGTTGATATCTTTAATTTTCGAGAGTAGAATCTCTTCTTCAGGGGAAAACAGACATATAACGGTGGAATTAAGTATGCAGATTCACCTTGTATTGAAACGATATTTATGGATTTTTTTATTAATTTATATTTGCATTGTATTCTTACTTGTGTTAGTATGGTCAGATGGAAGTCCTTATTGTATGATATTTCGGGAAAATTCCTTCCTCAGATATGTGGTCGACCTTACGAATCAAACAAAAATTGCAATATAAATTGCTGTCCAAAGGGAGGGTTAAAAGAAATTGATTACTTATCTGGGGCAATAATAAAACCGAACAAAACTATGATTATGTTGTTTGTAATTCTTTCTTATGGCCCTGCTACGATCTTCACGTTACAGTACATATATTTTGAGGGACAGGGTTAGGGTTATGTTGAGGCAAATTGGTTCAGGAGAAAGGGGAATCTTGGGGAGATCGATGACAAAGTCTGGCTGAATCAGGGCAGAAGACGAGGAACAAATGATGGAGATAGCCTCACCAGAGATCCCAGCCTTTGTGTGATTAGTTAATGGAGAGGATGCCTTTGAGTCACCCTGGCTACGGTCAACCTATCTTACTTTTACTTACTAAGTAATAATAATCTGTTTTCCCATCATCATCATCATCATCATCATCATCATCATCATCATCATCATCATCATCAGTACCACTTTTGTTTAAAAATCCGTTTTACATGCTGGCATTTGTTGGCAAAAATATCTTTGTCGTTCTTTCTTTAAAAACTGTCTTTGCTAAATCCATCTTCTTTTTTGTTTACAAAAGGTGCTGGTGATGATGAAGAGTTGGCTGGACTCACGGATGAAGAGAAGAAGAAAATTGAGAAGGAAAAGAAAGATGCGGTAATTATTATTATTATTATTATTATTATTATTATTATCATTATTATTATTATTATTATTATTATTATTATCATCATTATTATTATTATCATTATCATTATTATTATTATCATTATTATTATTATTATTATCATTATTATCATCATCATCATCATCATCATCATCATCTATATATTAATACGTTAATTCGCTTCGACTGTTGTCATCCTGAACATCTCTTAAAATAAAAATGGAATATTCCAAATCGCACCAACCGTTATACTGAATTTCCTTAGAATGAAAATGGAATATTCTAAAATAAATAAACAATTGTTTTAAATGAATAAGTTATACTAGTTATTATTATTACGTTCTTTTTTTTTGAGAGTACCATCAAGAGCGATGAAGAGGGAAGACATTAAGACGAACAGAATAATTTTTTTTACACTTGTTGTCTTTGATATTAAATTTCAAAGATGGCGTCGATGGAAGGCAAACTGAAACTATTGAAAAAGTCTATCAGAATTGAACGGTTAAAAAATAGTCAATTTGTACGAATCAGAACGATTCTGTCTAGAGCATTGGTTTAATCGGGTACTCACAGGAGGGACCGCGTGAAGGTTGTCGTCATGTAAAGTGAAACTGATGCTATAGAATAAACTGAATTTGTAATGCCTCCTATTTTTTATTCTGCCCAAATGAATCAGAGGAGATTACAAATTGCATTGCTATGATGACTGAAGATGGAAGTATCACCATTAAAACGAGCAACCTTTTGTACTTCAGAATTTATCTTTTTACACAGTCACCACCATTCTCAATGCACTTTTCCTGGGATTTCAATGACGCATCTCTGCTTCTGGCGCACTTCCATGACCTGAAAGTTTCATCTCTCCGTTGGAGATATTGACGGTATGAAACTCTAATAAAAAAACTCCTGTCATGGAAGTGTGCCAGAAGCAGAGATGCGTCATTGAAATCCCAGGAAAAGTACATTGAGAATGGTGGTGACTGTGTAAAAAGATAAATTCTGAAGTACAAATGGTTGCTCATTTTAATGGTGATACTTCCATCTTTGTAGCTCTTCATTTTTTTAGTTAAAAAATAGGTTTTACTTTTGGAACTATCCTTGTACATTCTCTGATATTATATGTCAAAGATGGCGATAATGACACCCAATTGAAAATTCTGGCTCATAACAAATTGTTTTGTTTCTTTCAACTAAAGGGAACAGCAGCCAAGGAAGCTGAAGCAGCCGAGGAAATGTCCGCACTCGTCAATTACATCCAACCTGTTCATTTCACGACATTTGAACAGGCGCAGAGTAAGTGAACGCAGGAAACCACCTACCCATCCTTTGTTTATTCTTAACCTTCCCTTCATCATTGACCCCTCGGCTTTATGTTTTTTTTTTATTATTATTACATTTTCACCCCAAACAAGGCAAATTGCCACTTTGGTGTAGGGGGCTACTATCAGGGGCAACAACTACTGGGATACTATGTAGGGATTTGGGCAGCAAGATGTCGGTTCACGTTACACTTGAACTTCTGCACGTCAGTACTGTTGGAGAAGCAGGGACCCGAAATGGAATTCCAGAGTCTAGCGGTTCTGGGGAAGAAACTATTGGAGTAAAAAGATCCTTTACATCTAGGGATCTCTACAGTGTGGGGGTGGGATTTAGCAGCCTGTCGGGTCTGTCGAGGGTGCTCACGTCATGGGGGCACAAGTGATTGCAGTTCGTCAGAGCATTCACCACTAAAATACTTGTAGAAAAGGCAGAGGGATGCAACATTTCGTCGATGGGACAGAGGCTGAAGCTTAGATGCCAGTTCAGGGCCTATCAGGTTTGCGACTCTCTTTTGAACCTTGTCAAGGAGCGAGAGACTAGTAGCAGATGCACCAGCCCAGATGTGACAGCAATACTCCATACATGGGCGAATGGTGGCCTTATAGAGGTACAGGATACTTTCGGGTGTTAGTAGTTGTCTAGCACGGTAGAGAGAGCCCACCTTTCTTGCAGCGGCCCTGGCAATGCCTTCAATGTAATTTTTCCAACTCATGTTTCCTGTGAACGTTAGGCCAAGGAGTTTGAAAGATGTACTCTCAGCTAAAGAGTCGTTGGCCATTGCTATGGGTGGTAGAAAGGGTATTTATCCATTTACCCCCTGCTTCCATGCAAAAAATTCATAGCCATCATAAAGTGACAGGAAAACAAGAAGGTTAAAAAGAACCTTTTTATTGTTTAGAACTTTAGGTTTTCTATAAAAACAGTTTTATATTCGTATCACAAAAATAAAGAAAACCAAACCTTTCCTAAAGAGAAAAATATTTTTTTATAACTTGGCTAAGAATTTTTATCCTGGTGGCTTAGTGGGGGATGCCCTTTTCTCTACCCTGCAACCTCTCTCCCACAGAAGAGACGTTGCGAGCCTATCCTTGTTTTATCGTTAATTTCATGGCAGGTGCTCGTCTGAACTCCAATCTCTGGCCCCCCCTCGCCAATCTTTCACGAAAAACACCCGTCTAGCTGAATCCACTGTGAAAAATTTCCCCCCACTCTATATCTGTGCCTAAATCAAAACGCGGATTCCATGAACAAAGCTTCTTTCTTAGAACTGCACGCCTGTGGAACTCTGTTCCGTCTGCCTGCTTCCCTCCGGACTACAACTTGGATGTCTTCAAGTCCAATGTTAACAAATTCATAATGAACCGCCCCCTTAATTAAACACTTCATCAAATCTCCACACTAACGTAATGTACTTGCAATAACCCTTATCCCTGAGTGGCTTCCGGGCCTTAATAAGTGGTGATCACTGTGTAAAAAAAAAAAAAATTAAAAAAAAATAAACGGAGATTAGACCATTCCTGTAATGATCTGGTCCCTGTTGATTTTGCGGTGGGAGTTTAGTTCTGTGCAGTTCTAGGAGGTTCACCTTCCTGGGCCTGGCCCTGTCTCTTTGAGAAGGGGTTAGTTTATTGCTAATCGCTGGGAAATGCTGACGGAGGTTCCCAGGCACTTTTTGCAGGTCAGATTGCTCCTTCTCTGGGGCGCTGACTTCTTCATCCTATTTTCCGATTCCGGTGTCCAAGTTCTTGCAATGAGAGAGAACTAGACCACCCTAAATAGAAAATTACGGACTTAATTTGTATAACGTTTCTTAGATGTGACACAGTCTGAAAAGAAATAATTCGTTTTAACTTATTTAGTACTTCAATTATTTACCCCCGATTATATAATTTTTTTGATTCCCTAATTTACCCCTAGTTCAGACGACACATCATTTGTTGCTTTGTTTCATGGCATATCACATTTTATTTTTATTTAATGCCGAATCAAATCATTCTGGTAAAAAGTTTTCCATGCTTCAAGTTCTTAATATATTTTAATAATCATGGAACTCCGTAATCACCCATGGCGGTCAACTGCAGAAAGAAAACAAATAAGTATTTAATGAGCTACGTTACTTAATCGGCCTAAAAGTGCTGACATCATATTCTGTAATCTGAGTTTATATAAAAGTTTTATTCATAAAAACGGCCCTGTCGGTGGGGCATTAGAATACACCGACTGCCCCCCTGCAGAGGGTAAAAGTCCCTCAATGGGGGTCCTGGATATGACCTTAAACTATATCCAATGGTAAGGCCCCAGCTTGTGGGCTTTAGGGAGTGTGGAGCCACCCTTTAATTGCCATTGCTCCCAGGTCCACTCTGACCCAGAGTGGTAGTACCTGTTAGGGTTCCAACTATGGGTTAAATAGAAACCGACTTGAAAACAACAAATATATTCTATTAAATTTTTTTTCTTCAAAATCTTTGGATTCGGCATTAAATAACCCGAAAAGGGTTGATATGCCGTAAAACAAAAACAACCAACCAAATATTCATAAAAACATTCGACACATTTGATCAGAGCTTTTTTGTTAATTCCTTATCTTCATTTTATGAACCTTGCTTAAATTCATTGATTGTTTCAGCTCTGGAAAATATTAACCTGGAAAATATATATTCTTTGCTCGACTGAGCTTCAATCTATGGTCCCCCCGCCTCGCAAAACTTTTACAAGAAACACTCGTCTAGCTGAAAACACTATCAATAATTCCCCCCCCTCTTTATCTGTGCCTAAACCTAAATGTAGGTTCCATGAAAAAAGCTTCTTTCTTAGAACTGCACGCCTGTGGAACTCTCTTCCGTTTTCCTGCTTTCCAGCTGACTACAATCTGATTGTCTTCAAGTCCAACGTGAACAAGTTCTTGAGCCGTTCCACTTAAGTTAACAAATTTACCGAATTTCCATTACTATCGATTATTATATTGTTCAATTGACTACTGTACACTGTTAACCCTTATCCTCGAGTGGTCTTTAGGCCTTGATAAGTGATGATGCTCATGTAAAAAAAAAAAAAACTTATACAGAATAAGGTCTGTGCTATCGCCGGAATTATCTGGGAAGTCTACATAAAGTTTTGTGATTTTTTTTTTTTTTTTTTCGCAAATTTTCGATGAAAAAAGAATATTATTTGTCTTATGAAGATTATTCAATGAAACATTAATTGAAAAATAAAAACAATGTTCTTTTTGTTGTTATGAAGTAAATACAATAAATAATTATTGGAAAAATTTTATGAAACTTTATGAAAAATGAAAATTCAAATCAAGAAAAAAAACACTCATTGCAGGGTAAGTTTTATAAATATTTATTTTTAGTCGCGTGCAAGCGACTCTATAAGTCACTCCGTCGGTCGGTCAGTCGGTCTGTCCGTACTTTTGTGGTTGGCCTTTTTGGTTAAGATCAAAGGTCTGTTGTTATTAGATGCTGTTCTTAGCTTTTTAAGCTTTTCTTGGACTTTTGGCCAAGATCATGCTGTACTTATGTTTGTAACTTTGTGATATAAAGTGGGGGGGATCACTTTTCTGTATTAATTTAATGTAAAATGATCACCCACTTTACAACCAGTCAATCTCAAAACCATTCAAGTCCTTCTCCAGATCATTCAAGTTGTTTTTGAAGGATTCCACTTATTTTTTAAGCATCCAATTCCTTCTTAAGGTCATTCAATTCATCCTTAAGTTCATTAAAGTCATTCTAAGTCATTTACTTTTCATTTATTTAAGTCATTTCAGCCCATTTTTCGGTCATTTTAGTTTATCTTTAAGAATTTCATGCCAATCCTACATTCACGCATTCATTCATTACACAAGAGCACACGACTAAGGGTTATCGGCCTTGTTTTTGATAACAAACAGATGATAGCACCCCCTCCATTAAAAAAAAAATTTTTATTTTTATTATTTTCTACGATTTCATTAATTCAGTGTTTTCACATTTTTCGACGTTTTACATAAACTATGTGTAAAATTCTGACGATAGCACTGTCCTTATTTTGCATAAATGCCAAGATTTTTTTATCAGATTGTAGCAAAAATACATTTTTGAAATTTTCTTTCATGAAAAAATCTTTATTTTTTTTTTTTTTTACATTTCTTTTATTTCAGAGAAAAACCGAAATTATGAAATGTCTTCGATGGTAGAAACACAGGCTTTGAATAAACTGAAAGATAATCCTGAGGATTTCGTAGAGTATCCTTTTTAAGAATGCAGAGTATGTTTTTTTTTTTTTTGTTTTTTGAAGAGTAATGGTGGTCTTTGAAACGTTGTATATGAAACTCTTCACATGCTATGAAATATTTATCATAGAAGACGACTAGCTTGGGTGCCCTGCGTTGCCCGGGTGTTTGTAGGTGTGTGTTGAGCAAAAAAATAAGTTGTAGTAGGTAGGCAGGCTCGAACCCGTACTGCAAGGAGGAAAAGAAAGTGAAAAAAAAAGTGACGCATTAGCTGTTGTGCCCATCGCCAAACTGGAAGTGAGGTAGGTTTAAATTAAGGCTAGACAATCGAAAAGAGGCGATGACTTTCGAAAATATCAGTGAAAAAAGCGACTCCTCTCCATAGACAAGTGCCCAATTGAGGGTGAAGACCAAAAATTGACAAAGTAGTTTGGTAGAGGCCATTCCTCAGACAGACAGACAAGATCACTTATATATATATATAACAATTGTCCACAAAAAATGCAGTCATTTGACTCGCCTCACACCGATCTGCAACCTTGTAGCCTGATGGAGATGCACTTTGAAAAACTGGAGACAGACAGACACACAGACATAGTGAATTTTACATATTAGATTAGACTATCAGATTAGTTGATATTGGAACAAAATATCTGTAATTGATAGTCGGGTTTATGGAGCACTAATATCTGAGGTTAAAATAAGTTTACGGGCAGTAAATGGGTCCTTTCAAGTAATCTACTGACCTATCATGGAGGGATGTATGTGTGCATGATTGGTAGAGAAACTGGTGATTGGAGAGGGTTGTTTGCAAAAATAGCAGTTGCAGAAGAACCGGAGAATGCAATTCTTGAATGAGTTCCAGCCATGGGGTGATGGAAAAATTAGTAACACCTACAAAACTCCACAATTCTGAGTGTATGTCTTTTTCCTCTTATGAATGACCATTCGACAAGCAAGCAAGCGTTTCGAATCGGATAAATTGTTAATCTTTACCATCTTTTCTGTTTCGCTATCTCCAGTTGAACCAAATTCCATGCCGAGGAAAACATTTTCATGAGAGTTTTCAGGGCTTTACTATTTCCGCTCTAGCATGTAAAAAATCGGATGTGGCTGATTTTGTTTGTGACATCATCACTCAATCAAGTTTGGCTTTTCAATAGAACCACGTCTTCCTAGATCTATTGTATAGCTAAGAAACTCCATTTACTCTTCCCCCATATGGTACCCTTCAGATTATCAGAGAGGCTAACAGGTGCTACACTTTGCCTAAAGGTGACCTGGAACTGTGCAAGGCAGAGGCGTTCATCTCCCTGAGCTATTATACATACACACCTTTTTAATAACATGCAGCGCCTACTATTCTAAAATGATCACCCATTTGGTACTGGCCAGGCTAAACATTGCTTAACTTTGGTGATCTCACGAAAACGTTATCTCAACGTATTATATCGTATTATTATTATCATCACACAACATTGTTTTTATTTTTTTTAAAAGTTTAAACAAAATGGTTTTATTCTACAAAAATCCTTAACTGGAATTCAGTTACAACAAGAAACAACTGACCAGGATCTATCCAAAAGGTACCAGGGTAGACTCCAGTAACTACGTACCCCAGGTAAATATTCTTCTTACTTCTTACTTTCTATTGCTTTTTTTTTCTATTGTTTTCTTGAAATTGATTTCAAATTCAAAAGCTGGAAGGTCAAATAAGTGTGTGTGTGTATGTGTGTGTGTATATGTGTGTATGTGTGTATATATGTGTGTGTATATGTGTGTATATATATATGTGTGTATATATATATGTATGTGTATATGTGTATATATCTGTATGTGTATATGTGTATATATATGTATGTGTATATATGTATATATATATGTGTATATATGTATATATATGTATGTTTTTTTTTGGTTTTTTTTACACAGTGATCACCACTTATCAAGGCCCGGAAGCCACTCAGGGATAAGGGTTATTGCAAGTACATTAAGTTAGTGTATATATGCATATATATGTATGTGTATATATGTATATGTATGCATGTGTATACATGTATATGTATGCATGTGTATATATGTATATGTATGCATGTGTATATATGTATATATATACATATATACACATGCATACATATATGTATGTATGTGTATATATGTATATATATGTATGTATGTGTATATATGTATATATATGTATGTATGTGTATATATGTATATATATGTATGTATGTGTATATATGTATATATATGTATGTATGTGTATATATGTATATATATGTATGTATGTGTATATATGTATATATATATGTATGTATGTGTATATATGTATGTATGTGTATATATGTATGTATGTGTATGTATGTATGTATGTGTATGTATGTATGTGTATATATGTATGTATGTGTATGTATGTATGTGTATGTATGTATGTATGTATATATATATGTATGTATGTATATGTATGTATTGTATGTATATATGTATGTATATGTATGTATATATATATGTATATATATATTTATGTATGTATGTATATATATGTATATATATTTATGTATGTATGCATATATATGTATATATATGTATGTATGTATGTACATATATGTATGTATATGTATATATCATGTATATATATGTGTGTATGTATGTGTATATGTATGTATATATATATATGTATATGTATGTATATATATGTATATGTATATATATGTATACGTATGTATGCGTATGTATGTATATATGTATGTATATATGTATATACACATGTATATATATACATATATATATATATGATGATTGCAACGTCTTGTCAGACGAGTGCCACTCCCTCAGACACTTAAAGTCCATGAGCCCAAAAATGACTTCCATCGCCACAGGACCATTTTAATAGACAAATGCCTGAGGGAGTATCTATACACAGATGATGTTACAGAGTCTATGCTCTGTACGACAGCTAAGTCTCTCTCTCGGTTCAAAATGTTGAGATTCAGCAACAAGCAAGAGCAAGATAGCCAGCAACAAGTTAAACTGCAGACCAGCTTAATGCGGGTACTGGTCTCCCGCTTTATGCTTTTTTAAAATCAGAGATTTGCTTATCCTAGAAAGGTTGCCTTCACCACGGCTTACGGGAGCCCTCTCCACCCCAACACATACATACATACACACAAACACACATGGTGCTAGTTGGCCGTTGACCCCGAAAAAGGGTTCATTCGTCCTTTGGAAGGTCTTGTTTTTAATCCTTTAAGGAGACTAGTCACCCTCTTCACCAAACAAGTCTGGTGGGGGAACCAGTTTAGTCGCCGGTGACCCGACCATGAGGCAGGTAGTACTGGGTTACATGGTACCAGTAGCATATGAGATGACCGGACATATACACACACACACACACACACACACACACACACACATATATAACCGGCACATATTATTTGTTATTGTCATTTCTTTCTTTCTTCTTCTTAAAACTTATAGACGATTTCTTATGTTATTGATTAAATAATGTTTTTTCTCAAGTATAGCTGTTGATTTCATACAGAGACATATATGTTTTGTAAGTATGCACAATACTGACCATGCCATATTTTACATATCTATTTAAGCTGTCTACGATAAGTATTTTCAGGTGTATCCCATATTAAGACTGGGTCAATAAATAATAACGTTAGTATTTCATCACGGTCCGTATTCTGCCCATGGGTAAAATGGTAAGAGCCTGAACGCAATCGGCCGTGTTTATTTTTGGCACAGTTTGTAAAAATATATGCTCTCTAAAACAACTATTAATTATAAAAGTGATTTTGAGATATTTCTTGATACGCCCACGTACGTTCCGTTGATGAAGATGAAAACCTGCGCAAGCTATGGCTACAATCCGAAAACCTTGCTGCTAGTACGTTATGCGTGTATGTTTCGGAAAAATCGAAAGGAATTTTGAAGCATTTAAACTGGCGAATCGAAAGTTATACATGAGTAAAACCATTTATTCAATCAATAACGTAAGAACTCGTCTATAAAGGGAGAAGAAGTGTGTGTGTGTGTGTGTGTGTGTGTGTGTGTGTGTGTGTGTGTGTGTGTGTGTGTGTGTGTAAATTTTGCGTAGAAGAAGAAGACGAAAAAGATAGGGAAGAAGTAAATGATCAATAGCGTATCCGGTAAGCATCCCATAAGAGATTCTGTGATGTAATAATCCGATAATCCATGTACTATGGCTGCTTGATTGACGCCATCTTATTTTGTTTTTAATCGTTCGAAAAATACCGGAAACCGATATTCCCTTATGCCAAAAAATGCAAGTGGACATGCCAATGGCAATGAACGGATAATTTGAAGGGAGTATATATTATTTCACGAACTGGAAACGAAAAAGCTAATGACCCAAGTACGGATGGTGAAGTAAAATTAGCAGACAAAGTAGAGAACTTCCCGGTTACGAATGGGATAGTGAGAGTAAAAAAATACTAGGGAGAAAAGGTTTTGCTTTCTCCGATAAATAAGACATAGTTTGGATTGTGACGCTCATAGGAATTGATAATAAGATAATGGTTATTAGTATGATCATAATGAATTCATATTCACTGTGTGCAGTTGCAAACCTACAACGTTTTTTTTCCAGGGGGGGGGGGAATTGCATCTATTTTATTATGTATACAGAATAGAGATAATTCAAAGAAACTGAATTCCATTTTTGTTTGCATTTTATTCTTACATTTTTTTCTCTATACTGATTTTTTTCTTTTTTTTTCATATTGATTTTTTATCTTCTCCATATTGATTTTTTATCTTCTCCATATTGATTTTTTATCTTCTCCATATTGATTTTTTATCTTCTCCATATTGATTTTTTATCTTCTCCATATTGATTTTTTATCTTCTCCATATTGATTTTTTATCTTCTCCATATTGATTTTTTATCTTCTCCATATTGATTTTTTATCTTCTCCATATTGATTTTTTATAAATAATGATTATGTTGTGCTTTTCTTCTGCAGATCTACTGGAATGCCGGCTGTCAATTGGTCGCCTTGAACTTCCAATGCTTTGGTAAGTCATTGAAAAACACAAAGGGAGAACGCACATCATTGGGTTACGGGATAACAATGGGGACTTTGGGATTGGATAAGCCAATTTTAAATTCTAATAGATCGATTGTCCTCCAATTATGCATTAATGGGGGTTGGGAGAAGTATGAACCCAATGCTTTTGCTTTACAGTATATCAACCCTTTTCGGGTTATTTAATAGTGAATCAAGTAATTTTGAAAATATATCTTTTCATTTTTCAAGTTGATATATCGTCAAATATTTATTCACAATGTTTGGTTTCATTGTTTTGTTTGGCAGTACATCAATTCTTTCTGGGTTATTTAATGACAAATCCAGTAACTTTGGAAATAGGTTTATACTTCAAGTTCTTTATATTTTCAAATATTTATTCATGTCGTTTAGTTTGATTGTTTGATTGAGGAAAATCATTGTTTAAATTTTTGACTTTGTAGAACATGATTGAGTTTTGCACAGGAAAAGAAAAAAAAAACAATGTTTGGTACATTTTAGGTCAGGACGCCAGTATCTTTAGACAGCCTGATCTGGTAGCATCTGCAATAACAAGAGAAGGAAATCTAAACTTTATTAAAATTATCCACATCTAATTATTGACTCAGGTGCATGATTAGCGCTATGGGAATGTTCATCATTATTGATGGAAAATACAGGGTGGTCGCTAGAAAAGCGGGAAATTTGTCAAACAAAGAATAATTTTTACAAAGTTTTTCAAAGACAAATGTTATATTATACTCATAGATACTCAAAATGTCGTCCGTGCAATTCACTGCAGCGTCAAACAATGATTTATTTTTACAACACTCACACGACACCAATCAAAAAAATAACAATCACGTATTTTATTCATGATCTAAGCTGACCTTCAAATTTCCCGCTTTTCTAGCGATCACCCTGTATATGAATTCAAAATATCTCAATAAACATTGGTAAAATACTTGTGTTTAACAATATATCAGTTATAATATTTATTGTTTTTCCATATTACATATTAGTTCAGTGCCCGATGTTGCCCGGTCATGAAATATGCTTAATATGGGGTTAAAAAAAACTTTGCCGTGTCGATACATGTTTTTTTTTCTCTTGGCTTTTCTTTCCCTTTTCTTCCTCCGATCCCGCTGTGACGTCACGCTTGCGCCACGGCTTGGTCATTTGCATATGTGTTAGTGGCTTTGTTACATTAGGACGTAGTTAGTTCTTGTATAGATAGAGAATTCCATTAGGAGTCTTTCATTTCCAGTCAAGAGTAAAGGTCAATCTCAGTGGCTTGTATGTTTTTGCTTATGCAGTTGGTCAATAAATTATATAGGATTCAGTGATATCAATTGGTTCAATAAAGAGGGGGGGGTTATAAAACCATTCACAATGTGTTGAAATGTTTTTTACTCCTAATGACACCAATGATTTCGATGATCGTTTTTATAATCACCCTAACAACCAACCAATCAAAAGCTTCCAAAATTACTATAAAAATTGTCGAATTTTGGATTCAATCAGTTCGCCGTCGTCACTGTCACGAACGTGCATTTGATTCTTCGCCGCCATCTTTGTTACTAGGAATTACTTAACACTCAAGATCAGAACTGCACGGATTCTTCACCGCCATCTTTGTTCAACATAATGTCTCAACACTTAACACAATGCTTATGTAGACGGAAAATATTCCAGTAAATACAAGTTATTGAAAGAAACGGACTGTTCAGTGTGCGTTTTTATTTTTCCTTAACCATTGTTACAACAATGATGAGGAGGAGAGAGAAGATGTTTATACGTATTACAGTTCTGTGGATTCTTATAACATATAGAGGGTTGAGATAGGGGATGCACATTCTTGTGAGAGTTACATAAAGTTCATAATACGATGAGAGAGACAAAGTTCATATTAAGGATGTTTCACACATTACCGTTTGCTGTTGAATGATGACACGACACAGTTTTACAAAACATGATGATAACTTTTTTATTATCAGATCGACCGGTCGGATGATGATGACGTCAACGAATTCAAAGTCGTTTTTACATTATTAAACGTTCTCCCTTCGCTTCTAAAGGGACCCTCCTCTGATCATATCAGCTCTGTCCGACCGACCCTGCTGTCTGTTCGATCCGGACTCGACTGCCTCTGATCTTCGACTCCCTCTCTCTGCTAAACCTAGCTTCTATTATTGAGAATTCCTTTCTGCTATGACGTCAGACGTGTGGTTTCAAACGGGACGAACTCACGTGGCTTAAACATACATTTCCAAAACACACTTCTGCAACAAAGAATTCTCACTAACCTATTTTTTAATAGTTTTAATTTCTATTGTTCGTTCTTCTCTAGCTGACCTTTTTTTTTTAATTCAGTTTTCATAAAAGGAATTGAACGATTAAATTCTTTTTACAATATCTATTTCCAAACAGTAGCTATATTCTAACATTCCGATCTGAATCTATTCTGAACCTTAAATCTCGGTTTAAATCTCAGTTCAAATCTCGGTTCAAATCTCGGTTCAAATCTCGGTTCAAATCTCGGTTCAAATCTCGGTTCAAATTTCGGTTCAAATTTCGGTTCAAATCTCGGTTCAAATCTCGGTTCAAATCTCGGTTCAAATCTCGGTTCAAATTTCGGTTCAAATTTCGGTTAAAATCTCGGTTCAAATCTCGGTTCAAATCTCGGTTCAAATCTCGGTTTAAATCTCGGTTCAAATCTCGGTTCAAATTTCGGTTCAAATCTCGGTTCAAATCTCGGTTCAAATCTCGGTTCAAATCTCGGTCTATGCTAATCTCATTTCCCACTTATCTAATATTCTTCTTACTTACAAGAAACGGGGACCCTTTTTCTTGTAACATTTCACTTTTACTTTCTAACTTAAATTTTTTTTTTTCATTTTTGCTTCGCAGACGTCGCTATGTGCGTCAACTTGGGTGTGTTTGAGTACAATGGTTGTTCCGGATATTTGCTCAAACCAGAATTTATGAGAAAACTTGACAAGAGATTCGATCCCTTCACAGAATCCACTGTCGATGGTGTTGTGGCAGGAACCATCGAGATTAAGGTAAAATCCCAAGAATTAAGTTTTGCCATATACTCGTATCAATATTGCTCTGTACTTAATAATGAGCACTCTACTTGGATCAATTCCTACAAAGGACCCCGGTAAAGTTTTTGTGTCTAGAGGTTCATATATATATATATATATATATATATATATATATATATATATATATATATATATATATATAATACTAAAAGTCTATGGATCTTGTATGTTTGCAATCAGATTTCCGGTTTTCAACATCCGGTTGCGCATGCGTAAATAGCAACGTCTTCAATCCGTTATTCCAATTCCGGAATTTTTATATCGCTTTTAATACAAACAATTTCATTTAATTTGATCAAATAGTTATTTATATATACAAATAATACATAGATTCATAGATAATTATAATATATATTATAAAATCTATTTATCTATGAATCTATTAATAATATGAAATATTACCCTATACAATTTATGGAAAGAAAACACCTCTCACTTTCCCTCTAATAGATTTCAACACTCCTACTCCCTCTGTTTTCGTTACGTACGCGAGAAATAGTTACGTGTATGTGTGAGAGAGAGAAAAAGGGAGCGATGTAAAACTGGATAGAGTTATCCCCCTTAACTAATGCAGACCTTTTTACTAGAGGGCGTTATTACAAAAAAATTTCTTTTTCTTCTTCCCATGTTTTTTAAAGTCGTCTGCTTACATTTCCAAACGGAAAGCTGAATCGGTAAATGCACACATTTCTATTACATTAAATAGTGTTTTCCTTTACACAATGGGTACTGAATGTTTGCTTAAATTAAATGAAAAAAGTTACATTTTATTTTCATTTTCTATTTAAAAAGCCATTATTAACATGTGGAGAGTGTTTTTTTTATTATTCTGTACTTTCAACTAACAATTTCATTTAAAAGATGATATATCAAAATTTGAATTTAACTATAATAAGGATTATGATACCTGTTCAGTGCATATTTACCTATAAGTATGACCAACCACTTATAATTCAGTAACTGTAATTTAAAAAAAAATAACAATTATAATAAACAGAACGACTCATAGAAATCTATCTATATTCTTTTTTCATTTTAATATACTTTCATAGAAATGCTTCTGTTATGTAAAAAAAAAACTATTTTCTTTATGCCACAAGTCTCACGCTCATACATGAATTCCATAGCTAATATAACGTACTGACCCAACGGGTCACGGGTGGTCTAGTATATATATAAAATAAAAATTACAATTAAATTTACCAAAATGATCCAAGATGGTAAAATTAAAGTATATTATAAATATTAAAGAATTAATATTTATAAAGTTATCTCAGCCAGATGTAAAAGCTCGATAAAACCAAATAGGAAATAGAGCTTATAATACGAGCAAACAGTTAATAAAACATGTTAACAGACACTTTGAAATGAGTTAAAACTCATTTTTTAACTTTTAACTCATTTCAAAGTGTTTTTAACATGTTTTATTAACTGTTTGCTCGTATATATATATATATATATATATATATATATATATATATATATACATATATATATATATATATATATATATATATATATATATATATATATATATATATATAGAGAGAGAGAGAGAGAGAGAGAGAGAGTGTGGAACCTCGATATGAAAGTAATTAGTTTTGGTTTGGCTTTCCTATGTTGAAATTTTCGTATCCTGAAATGCGTTTTAAATGTAAATCATCTAATCTGTTGCAAGCCCTATGAAAACACCCATTAAAGTTTATAATAAGAGTAAAATCTGAATGAAATAAGAGCCGAAGAGTAGCTAACCGATCCGATCATACTTATAAAGTAGATATTAGAATATAAAGCAATAATAAATGTTTTTTTAAAAAGTTTAATACGAAAATGTGGAACCTTATCTTTCAGGTGAGACGATGTCCGAACTTTACAAAACACTTAATTTCTGTTTTTTTTTTTTTTTTTTTTTTTTTGTGTTTCTAATTTTCCTCACTTAACACTACATACATATATATATATATGTATATGTGTGTGTGTGTGTGTGTATGATTACTTCATTTAATCGCATACATTAATATACGAAGATATAATTTTATGCATACATTTTTCAGTATTTACTTCAACAGTGCTCAATACACGGGTAGAGCTAGGTAGTAAGTTATGGAAATATATATGGCAATTAAGCTACACGAGAATGAAACGCGGAATATTCGGTGTAGCTTAATTGCCATTTATATTTTCATAACTTATATATATATATATATATATATATATATAATGTATATGTGTATGTATATATATATGTATACGTGTGTGTGTGTGTGTATATCAGTAGTTTACATTCCAAAGCTAAAAAAATAAATATATATATTTATTTTTCTTTCATAATATTTTATTTTGTCTTACAAGTGTTTCGTTGAATGGTATATGAACACTAGACAACTCATCAGAAACAGTTAATATTTTCCTCGGAAGAACTTTGGAAAATATTAAATGCCTCTGATGAGTTTCTGGTATTCGTGCGCCATTCAACGAAACACGTATAAGACAAAATAAAATATCATGAAAGAAAAAATATACATTTATTTTTTATTTGGATTTTTTATTTGGATCAGAGCATTAGTTTATAATACTCTGAAAGTGGTAAAACGTTTTCATTGGGCTCAATTAATCATGCTAATTGGAAAAAAATATATTATTATTTTTTTATTGTTGAAATTCTTGGAGATAAGTAATTTGTATATTTATTTATTTGTGGACTGTTATCCTCATCTTCATCTTTTATATTTATATCATTAGCATACATTTTATAATTGAAAACATACTAGCAAAAGTACCCGTCGTTGACTGGTTCAAAAACAGCCTACAGAAAATGGACTCTGATTTATGAAAGTATGATAGGTTATCAAAAGGAAGGGTTGTAAATTTGGGTTGAATTTTGGGGTATCAAAACCAAAGCAAAATATGATGAAAGATAGAATAGATAAACTCCATAATTTATTATACCATCCCTGTTCACACTGAAACACTTATCACAATATTCTGTGGATCTAGATTAAAAGACCTTGTTAAATTTTGTGACATATTTCCATTCTATGGAGGTCAGGTGCGAAATAGCACCCCATAATTTTATTATACCATATTTCTTCAAACTGAAACATAATTATCAAAGTATACTTACGCAGATAGATATGAAAAGTCTTTATTAAAGTTTGTGCCTATTTCCATTCTATGGAGGCCAGGCGCGAGCGCAGACCTCACAATTTTATTATACCATCCCTATTCAAGTTAAAACATACTTATCAAAGTATTCTTATGTACATCTATATGTAAAACACTTGTAAACGTGTTTTTTAATTTTTAAATTTTTTATTTTCATACTTTGTGGACCAGGCGCGAACGCAGGCCCCACAATTTTAATAAATCATCATTATGCCAGATTAAACATACCCAATCCTGTGTCTCGATACATCTCCTATCATTATATGTAATCAGTCTTTTAAAATAGTTAACCATATAGGAGCCTATTCGTGACCCCCCCACACACACACACAGCTTTATATATATATATATATATATATATATATATATATATATATATATATATAAATTTCGTGGTTTAATTTTAAATTCTGAAAAACAACATATAGAGGCATATATTCGATTTAAGAATTTATTGCTTGACAAAGGAATATATAGAAGGGGTTATATTGATTCCTTAATCCATGGATTTTCAACAATGGCTCATATCATCAGAGGAAATGAAATGCAGTTAGCAAAATGTTCAGCTGCGAGTGGACGCTATTTTGCTTTTCAGCACAATTATTGAAAATAGTTTTTGAATAGTTGTGGATAATTATATGGAGAAAATTGTACGAAAAGAGAAGTTGATACAACCTGAGTAGTCCATTATCGGTAGGAGTCCAATGTCATTCGGGGTTACAAATACTTCAAGTAATATCTATCAGGATTTTCATCTGAAGTCTATCAGTGTCTTATCTCGCTTATATATATATATATATATATATATATATATATATATATATATATATATATATATATATATATATATATATACACTTGTGCCCGATATTATTCATACCCCTCGGATCTTTGAGATTTCTATAAGAATATTGCTCAAATCAGAAGGTAGACAATATTTCAGACAATAAATCAAGCATAGGCATTTAATTTAAACTCAACAAATAAATAAATTATGCAAGTTTGAAACATTATACAAAGAAAAACAATAATGGCACTAGTTCAAAATTATTCATACCTCTCTTACTAATAGTCAATAGCATGCCCTTTATTCTTAATAACTGCCTGTAACCGTTTTGGATATTTATCAACAAGGTTTTTACAAGCATCAACACTGATTTTTGACCATTCTTCAATGCAGTAGTTCTCCAAATCCCTCAAATTTCTAGGTTTCCGCTTTTTAACCTCAGTTTTCAATATGTGCCAGAGGTTTTCGATAGGGTTCAGGTCGGGACTCTGGCAAGGCCATTCCAAAAC
>NC_136513.1:95007425-95014925 GCF_053919585.1 Euprymna scolopes
AGTGAAAAAGTAGGATTCAAAACAGAAGCAGCAACTATGTCCCAGAGCCTAGCTGGAGTCCGAACACGGTACCCCCGTAATAATAATAAAGGGTTGGGTTCGAGACTCCTAACAAACAGTTCACCAGTTCGATACAAAACACCTGATGAAGGCCAGAGGGTAAAACGGCCGAAACGTTGTGACAATAACAACCAAGATGAGGAAGTCAGTCCGACAATCTCAATCAATGATTCTTGCTTTCCTGAATCTTTTTGGTCAATGCCGGGACACTGGCTCTGCTAGTCTATATATCTATAAAAGTGAAAGTGTCTGTCTGTGTGGGTGTGTGTGTGTCTGTGTATGCGTGTACATTTCCCTATGCAATAACTGTCAATTTTAAGTCTACAGACTCGAAATTTGATATACAGGATACTGAGACTTGGAAAAATTGATGTGATCGGTTTTCGGCCAGAAATTTGGCGATTAAGGGGTCAAAGTTCAATGATTTGACTTTTGACAACTCTACCAAACTTCTCCGACAATTTTTGGTCTAAACACTTGAAATTTTAGATATAGGTTCTTTGGACATGGATCTAACTTAATAACTTGATTTGAGCCCAAAACAATAAATGTTAAGGGGTCATAATAGGGGTCAAAGTTTAAAAAATTGACCGCTTTTTTTTTTTTTTTTGTTCAACATACACCTCCAAATACCCGGGCAACGCCGGGCTGAAATGCTAGTTATCTATAAAGTAAAGAGTTTTAAAATAAAGGGGGGGGGTAATCTTCAACAAGGAGGGGGTAACATATTAACACATGAGTACTTATTGCATGAACAATTTCCACAAAAGTTTGTGACTTTTTTTAAATTTTTTTTTTAAGAATTACTAAATTACTGAATACAGTCATTCTTTCTCCCATATAGGTTGTCTTGCCTGATCTGGCTGTTGTCAGAGTTATTGTTTCTGAAGATAATGGCAAATTCATTGGACATCGTCTCATGCCACTGGATGGTATCAAACCAGGTAAGAATTAGTTAATTGCCTCTGAACAAATACTGAGACAAATGCAGGAGAAGTAAGTACCTTGGTAAGAAGAAGAACCTGTATTTTTCTTTTGTGGATCTAGAGAAAGCTTTTGACAGGGTACCAAGAGAGTTTGTCTAGTGGTTGATCAAACAATGTACAGAAATGTTCAAAATAATGTTAGAAATAACTAGAGCTATGACAAGAGAATATTCTTTTCATTGTTTTGACTCTCTAGTATATATTCAACACAGTCTACCACATCAGTCTATATAAAAACATATAAGATATTAACTGACATACACTCATGAGTCAAAATAATGAAACGAATATTCTCTGTTCATAGCCCTAGAAATAACAGCACATTTAGTTACAGTTTTAATGTTAAAGTAGGAGTACCTCAGGGTTCTCTTAACCCCTCAGGGTCGTGGGGGAGGGGGGGCGCTGTATTATTTCATGCAGCATGTCTTGAGCAAGAATAACCTGATGCTGCCCATCTCTCTCCCGATTCCAAGCACATACAGAACCTGGTATTACTAAATAGTCACCCATTTTAGTATTGATCAGACTTAACGTTGCTTAACTTCAGTGATCTAACAGGAACTGGTGTGTCAATGTGATTGTACCGCATTGTCTCCAACTTTGCATAAATCCCTTAACCCCACGATGTCATAGGAGCGTTGCATTACTTCAGGCAATGTGTCTTAGGTAAGAATAGGCCGGTAGTGCCAATCCTTCACCAGGCTTCAGAGCACAGACAGCATCTGGTATTACCAAATGGTCACTCATTTTAATTTATCAGGAAGTCACATAACGTGTCATTCAGAAGAAAAAAGATAACGACCTTTAATAAATGTTTGTTTTACATAAGCATCAATATGTCGCTACACATTCATGAGCATATTTCGTTCAGTCAGTTACAAGTAATTAGAGATCTCTTCAGGTGACACTGCTTATACAAAAGTTTAGTCCGTAATGAAAATTATACAGAAATTTACAAGCACAAAAATAATTAATCAGGAGGTCACATAACGTGTCATTCAGAAGAAAAAAGATAACGACCTTTAATAAATGTTTGTTTTACATAAGCATCAATATGTCGCTACACATTCATGAGCATATTTCGTTCAGTCAGTTACAAGTAATTAGAGATCTCTTCAGGTGACACTGCTTATACAAAAGTTTAGTCCGTAATGAAAATTATACAGAAATTTACAAGCACAAAAATAATTAATCAGGAGGTCACATAACGTGTCATTCAGAAGAAAAAAGATAACGACCTTTAATATATGTAAAGAAGACCGTAAAAAAGGGGGGGGAGAGGAAAGTGTATACCGAAATAGAGAAAAGAAACAGAGGATAAAAGAAAAGGCCACTCATTTTAGTACTGACCAGGCTCAACGTTGCTTAACTTCGACGATTTAATAGAAACCCGTGTGTCAGTGTGAGTGTGCTGTATATCAGGGTTCTGTACTGAGTTTGTTGTTTTTTTCATTTGTCTTAATAGTATTGTTTAGAAAGTTTCATACAAGTTGTGCAGACGATATGCTGCATACTGTTTCGTACTTGCCTATGAAATAATGAAAGACTTACTTGTTAAGTTAAAAACTTGGAAGAATGTTATGTAAAGTAAAGGTTTGAGAGTGAAGGTTACCTCGACAAAAGTGATGATTAGATCCTCAAAAGATGAAAGTTCCTCTGTTCAGCTTATGGAAAGTGTGGCAATATATGCTTTTATTTGTTTTACATAAACATTACTATGTCGCTACACATTCATGAACATGTTTCGGTCAGCCAGTTACAAGTAACTAGAGACCTCTTCAGACGATATTGCTTATACAAAAGTTTATTCTATAATCGGATTAAACTTTTGTATAAGCAATATCGTCTGAAAAGGTCTCTACTTCTTGTAACTAGCTGACTGAAACATGCTCATGAATGTGTAGTGACATATTAATGCTTATGTAAAACAAATAAAATTATATATATATATATATAGTAAGTTATGAAAATATATATGGCAATTAAGAAACACAGAATATTCCACGTTTCATAATGTAGATTAATTGCCATATATATTTCATAACTTACCACCTAGCTCTATCTATGTATTGAGCACTGTTGAAGTGAATACTGAAAATTTACTCATAAAATTATATCTTCGTATATTAATTTATGTGATTAAATGAAATAGTCATATATATATATATATATATATATATATATATATATATATATATATATATATATATATATATATAAACTTAGAATACAAAAATAAAAAAATGAATTTGTTGATATCTTTTAATTAGAAAAATTCCACAAAAACTGTTACCATAGCAAAAAAAAACTGTTATTACATAAAGAAATATATTATTAATGCCAAAAAATCGATTATTATATAAGAATAAGTTACCATAGCTACAAAAATAGGTATTACATGAAATAGTTTACCATCACCACAAATAAAACTGTTATTGCAAAGTGAATGTTACCATAGTCAGAAAAAATATGATAACATGTATGTACTATAGCCACAATAAAAACAGTTTTTACTTGAGCATAGTATTACCATAGTCGCAAAAACTCGATCGCATAACCCTTAAACAAAACGGATTATATAACAAATATATGAATGCAAAAAGAGTTATTACATAAAACTATGTAACTGTAATAATGAAGACAGTTACTATATAAAACTACAAGAAACAAAACAGTTATTATATAAAAGAAAAAAAACAGTTATTATATAAAAGAAAAAAATATTAACGTATAAAAACTTATCACAAATACAATTATTACAGCATAATGATAACCACTAAAAAAAAGTTATTATGAATGTTTTCAAAGACAAAAAACAGTTATTACATAAAAAGATGTTTACCAAAGCCGGAAGAAACAGTTTTTACTTTATTCTAAAAAGAAACCGACAATACATAACAAATATATGGCCACATACACAAAAAATCCGACATTACATAACAAATATATGGACACATACACAAAAACCCTGACATTACATAACAAATATCTCGACACATACACAAAAAAAACGACTTTACATAACAAATATATGGACACATACACAAAAAACAACATTACATAACAAATATCTTGACGCATACACATAAATATTGACATTATGTAACAAATATATGGACACATACACAAAAAAGATTACATAACAAATAAATGGACACATACAAAAAAATGACATTATATAACAAATAAATAGACGCATACATAAAAAAGACATTACATAACAAATAAATGGACACATACACAAAAAATTGACATTATATAACAAATATATGGACACATACACAAAAAATTGACATTACACAATAAATAAATGGACACATACACAAAAAATTGACATTACATAATAAATAAATGGACACATACACAAAAAATTGACATTACATAATAAATAAATGGACACGTACACAAAAAATTGACATTACATAATAAATAAATGGACACATACACAAAAAATTGACATTATATAACAAATATATGGACACATACACAAAAAATTGACATTACATAATAAATAAATGGACACATACACAAAAAATTGACATTACATAATAAATAAATGGACACATACACAAATAAAAACAACAGAATTTTAATTTATTCTTTTACTGTTTTGTTTTCTCATTGCAATACAGTTTCATATTCCGGTAGTTTCTCCCCCACCCCTCAAAAAAAAACCTACAAGCTTGCTGCCTGTTTTCCTCCTATGTTTTTTCAAGACTAAGACCAATAGGCATCTCCTGTATTTGCGATAATCATTTTTTGTTCTTGTTAGTTCTTTACGTCAAGTGGCTTCATGCCGTGTCTGGAGCGATTTCCATTAAACAAGAAGTTTAGTCCTAATCGATTTAGAGAAACGTCTCAAATTTCACACAGCTTCACATAGCTTAGGCCTCAACAGATCAACAGTGCGTGATGGCTATGGTGATCATTTGTTGCAAATTAAATTAAAAAATGTATGAAAGATCTTTTTTTTTCTTGTAATCTTAATGTTTTTTATTTTATTATTTTCATATGATTTCAGGTTACCGGCATATTCCTCTTCGAAACGAGAGTAATCGACCCTTGGGTTTGGCTTCCGTATTCGCCCACATCGTCGCCAAGGATTACGTATCAGATGCGTTTGCAGGTAAAGTCTTTTTTTTTTTTTTTATTCACTCGGCAATTTTTTTAATAAAATTATCCTGTCTTGAGTTTTCTATTAATTGGTGGCGACGTTCATGTGCCATGATGTGCGCTCACTCATTGAGACCAGTAGCTTTAATTATGATTTTTTGGGAACCTGAAAACTATTATTGTGTTAGATGTATTGCTATACTAGTTATTACTATGTATAAATACATAAATAAATAAATATATATATATATATATATATATATATATTCATACATGTGTGTATATATATGTATATATATGTGTATATGTATATTATATAGATATGTATATATATATATGTGTGTATCTATGTGTATATGTATCTCTCTATATATATATATATGTATATATATATATAATGTAGGTATGTGTATCTGTGTATATGTGCATATATGTATATATATATATATATGTGTGTGTGTGTGTGTTACGATGAGGTGTAAAAATACACACTGTTCTTCTAAGCTTCGTCATGGGTCTTAAAAGTTTTTATAGTACATAAAAAAATAGTGCAAATTTTTGATGATTGATTTATGTTTAAGGGTCCCAACTTTGACATGAAACCATGATATTGCATACACTTTAATAATGTATTCTACCATCAAGAGAAGATTTTCAGATGGTTGCTGCTGAGACATATAAAGTCTTAGCATTCTGTTTGTCTGTGTTAACCATATGTCAGGGTGCATTTTGCCGGGTTCTGCATGCCTTATATATATATTCAAGATCATCTTCAGATGACTGTGAAGCACCATTTTGTACACATCAGCATGATCTCAGAAGATCCTTCTGATCCTTGCTGACAACAATATGAAACTGGTGCTTTCAACGCTTCGAACTCCGTTTAGCAACCAATTTTAAATTCCGTTTACAAGATAATTTTTACAAAATACATAATTCGTCATATTATTTTATTCGTTTATTTTTTCATTTTTTTTTTCATTAACGTAGAAACAGGCTCACATTGGAAATATTGTCTTTAGAAATTGTTTACGTTGACAGTTTATACGATTAAAATTACGTTTACTAAGAATTTTTTAATCCTGTTTAGAAGGAATTTAATTTTCATTGATATTTGTTTTCAGTCTGTTTTATCATCATCAATATTTAAAACCTCAATCTTTACATTGGGACTAGAAGGATATTATTGTTATTGTTGTTTATAATAATGATAATAAAAATAATAATGTATACATACATACATACATAAATACATATTAGGTTGGTGCAAAAATGATGTCATTTTTTGACGTTCAACTACAGACATAAACAACTTTATTTTTGCACTAACCTAATACAAAGCATACAAATAAGAAATATATAAATTTACATAATTATATACTATAAGTGCATAAAATGTAAAAACACCACTAAAGGTTAGGACATCTCAGAAAAAAAAAAAAATTACGGCCAAAATTCATATTATTGCTAATGAAACATGTTAACACCTTTCTAGACTTATAGCAAGAAAAAAAAATTTTTCAACCCACCCTAATGTATATTTATACATATATATATATATATATATATATATATATATATATAGATACATGTATATATATGTATACACACACACACACACACATATATATATATATGCATATGTGTAGATATATATATATATAATATATATGTATATAATATATGTATATAATATATATGTATATAATATATATGTATATAATATATGTATATAATATATATGTATATAATATATATGTATATAATATATATGTATATAATATATGTATATAATATATGTATATAATATATGTATATAATATATATGTATATAATATATATGTATATAATATATATGTATATAATATATATGTATATAATATATGTATATAATATATATGTATATAATATATGTATATAATGTATATGTATATAATATATGTATATAATATATATATAATATATATATAATATATATATAATATATATATGTATATAATATGTATATAATATGTATATAATATATATATATTATATATTTGTATATAATATATATATAATATATATATGTATATAATATATATGTATATAATATATATATAATATATATAATATATATGTATATAATATATATGTATATAATATATATGTATATAATATATATATGTATATAATATATATGTATATATATGTATATAATATATATGTATATATATGTATATAATATATATAATATAACTATGTATATAATATATATAATATATATGTATATAATATGTATATTATATATACGTATATATAGATATAATATATATAATATATATATGTATATAATATATAT
>NC_136513.1:95019925-95049925 GCF_053919585.1 Euprymna scolopes
CAGAGACCAAATGAAGACAGGAAATGTTTCTGAACTTCAACACACGGAAGATGAAAATAAAACACAGGTAATGAAGCAATTAATAAAATATGAAACATACAAATTAAAATCAATAAAAACTTGGAAGATACAATTTAATTAAGCAATAAAACATAGAAGATACAATTAATAAAATAAAACATGCAATATACTATTTAAAAGCAATGAACCATGAAATGTACAACTTTAAAAAAAAAAACATTTAAAATACGAACAAGTCAATGAAATATGGAAATATAATTAAAAATATTATAAAACTTGGAACATACCAGAAAATTATTCGATAAAACATAGAAGATGCAATTTAAAGTATAATAATACATGGAAAATAGAATTAAAACAATCTGCAATATAATCTTAAAAAAGCATAATAGAAGATTGATAATGCAACATAAAACTGTATAAAACATGGCAAATACAATTGTGAAATAATTTAAACTTCGGGAGATACAATTTTAAAATAATCTCAAACATATAAGATGCAATTTAAAATGAGACATGTCATAGAATTAAATTAAAGAACATAGGAGATACAATAAATAATACAATAAAACATGGATGACACAATTAAACAATACAATAAAGCCTGGATGATACAATTAAATAATACTTGAATTATACTATGAAATATTACAATAAAACATGAATGATACAATTATAAATGGAATAAAGCATAAATGTCACACTTAAAATAATGCAATAAAACAAGGATTATACTATTAAGTAGTACAATAAAACATTGATGATACAATTAAATAATTCAACAAAATATGAAAAATACAATTACATAATACAATACTATATGGATGATACAATGAATTAATACAATAAAACATGGACGGTACAATTAAAAATACAATAGAACATTGATGATGCAATCCTTTTTATGAAAATAGCTCTAGACAAGGCATGAAGCCACTTGATGTAAGTCGCTAAAAAGAAAAAATATATTATTTTAAGATGAAAAACTTGTCAAGGATAAGTGTTAGTGAATAGATTCTGACCCAGAAAACAGCAATTCTTCCCCTTTTGTCAGAAACATCGCTGATAGAATGTGAGGACTAAAGGACAAAATAAGGGGATCTAGAGTTTTCAATAATAATATAATAAAACATGAATGATACTATTAAACAATACAATGAAACATGGATGATACAAACAATATAATAAAACATGGATGATACAGTTAAATCATTGCAATAAAACATGGATGATACAATTAAATAATACAATGAAACATGGATGACACAAACAATATAATAAAACATGGATGATACAGTTAAATCATTGCAATAAAACATGGATGATACAATTAAATAATACAATAAAACATAGATGACACAAAGAATACAATAAAACATGGATGACACAGATAATACATTGAAATTTGAATTAAGGAAACTTTTTTCTGTTTATAAAGGATATGATAACCGCTTTTAAAAAATAAGTTTCCTTTGCCATTTTGTTGTGACTTGCACATTTTATAAAAATATTTGTTGCTGATTATCAGTATTTAGTTTTTATTTGGTTTTTTAAAATTTGATAATAAAAATCAGTCACTTTTCCCCAAAATTCCTCGCTTTCCCATTTCTTTTTTTTTTTTTTTTTTTCGGCATGCCTGTCCCTTTTTGGTTTATTTTATTTTTCACATTTGCTTTATTTTTTGTTTGCCTTTTAGTATAGTTTTCCTGTGTAAGTGAAGAGAGAACAATGTTGGGTCGCCATTTTGCAGTAGCGGTTGCTGCATAGATATCCTTCCTCATGCCAATCTTTCACAAAAAAAAAAAACACTCGACTAGCTACAACCACTATCAGCAATTTCCCCCACTCTCTACCGGCACCTAAATCTAGACGTAAATTCCATAAACAAAGCTTCTTTCTTAGAACTACCTGCCTGTGAAACTCTGTTCCACTAGGTTGCTTTTCAGCTAACTACAACGTGGTCGTCTTCAAGTCCAATGTAAACAAGTCCTTGTTGAGTCGCCCTCTTAAATAATCAAATTTTACCCAAGTTCCACTATCAACGATCATTATGCTGTTGTCTCAGTGACCACGTTACACTTATTAACATTTATCCTCGAGTGGTGTTCGGGCCTTGATAAGTGATAACACCTTTGTGCACAAAAAAGAAATCCTACTTGACTTATTTTTTGATATGAAGAAAATGGGTTACCAAGTTTTGGTTAAAAGGACAAACTTGTATCATCTAAATCAATTTTATTCGCTTTCATCCGCAACGAGAGAATCCGCAGTGATGAAATTGGTTCGGAAAGAATTATGAAAAAGAGAAATATGGAAGATATGTTCGTCAATGAATATGTGCTATAGAAATGGAATTGAGTCCAAGTCTTTTACCTCACCTCTCACTCAAGTCACGACCAGAGGCGAGGGACCGGATATGACGTCAGGTCAACTCGACGCTCAAAAGGATGACTGTTCATAAAATCATTGGAAAAGATTTAGGCGGAAGTACTGTCCCACACAAAGGTGTTCCAGACAAACAACGTATGAATCGCTCTGCTAATAACAACATGCTTAAGAGACAATAGATTCCCCCTGTATGAAGGATGCTATAGTGAATAAGGGATTGCGCATCCCCAGCCCCATATCTTTTGAACTGACATTGGCTGAGCCTATTTTTATGTCACTTTTAACAAAGCTAAGAGTAAAATGTGCAATGTTGCGATTTGGTAACCCGTGTATTTCAGGAACTAATGTAGAGATCTGTTTGCAGTTTGTTTTAAAATGAAATGTAAAAATAAGCTAATGTAGATATTCGTTTGCAGTTTGTTTTAAAATGAAATGTAACAATTAAGCTAATGTAGATATTCGTTTGCAGTTTGTTTTAAAATGAAATGTAACAATTAAGCTAATGTAAAGATTCGTTTACAGTTCGTTTTAAAATGAAATGTAACAAATAAGCTTATGTAGAGATTCGTTTGCAGTTCGTTTTAAAATGAAATGTAACAATTAAGCT
Source organism: Euprymna scolopes (assembly GCF_053919585.1). NCBI lineage: Eukaryota > Metazoa > Mollusca > Cephalopoda > Sepiida > Sepiolidae > Euprymna > Euprymna scolopes. The sequence continues at coordinate 95,022,942 of NC_136513.1, forward strand.
AATGTAAAGATTCGTTTGCAGTTCGTTTTAAAATGAAATGTAACAAATAAGCTTATGTAGAGATTCGTTTACAGTTCGTTTTAAAATGAAATGTAACAACTAAGCTAATGTAGAGATTCGTTTGCAGTTCGTTTTAAAATGAAATGTAACAATTAAGCTAATGTAAAGATTCGTTTGCAGTTCGTTTTAAAATGAAATGTAACAATTAAGCTTATGTAAAGATTTGTTTACAGTTCGTTTTAAAATGAAATGTAACAATTAAGCTTATGTAAAGATTCGTTTACAGTTCGTTTTAAAATGAAATGTAACAACTAAGCTAATGTAGATATTCGTTTGCAGTTCGTTTTAAAATGAAATGTAACAAATAAGCTTATGTAGAGATTCGTTTGCAGTTTGTTTTAAAATGAAATGTAACAAATAAGCTTATGTAAAGATTCGTTTGCAGTTCGTTTTAAAATGAAATGTAACAACTAAGCTAATGTAAAGATTCGTTTGCAGTTCGTTTTAAAATGAAATGTAACAACTAAGCTAATGTAGAGATTCGTTTGCAGTTCGTTTTAAAATGAAATGTAACAACTAACCTAATGTAGACATTCGTTTGCAGTTCGTTTTAAAATGAAATGTAACAACTAAGCTATCATGTCATGCTAATTTCAGAAATGATGATTATTTCAAGAAAAGTAACAATAAAATATGTACAATCTGTAAACGGTAATAACGTTTAATAAAGTTAACGGTAATAACGTTTAATAAAGTTAACGGTAATAACGTTTAATAAAGTAAACGGTAATAACGTTTAATAAAGTAAACAGTAATAACGTTTAATAAAGTTAACGGTAATTACGTTTAATTAAGTTAACGAAACAAGTTTTACTGCACTTACATGACGTCTTAGTCTTTCTACGCTGATGTTGGTGTCAACATAAGCCATGAATGCGTTACGATCATCAACGTCATCAGATTCTTCACTGACAGTCGCAGCTTTCTTCTATATCTTGACAAAGAGCTTTTTGTTCATCTAGAACAAAACGGTGATCAGAGGCATGCGCAGAGGGTACAAAAGTGTGCAGAGCCTCCATGTTAGCCAGTTCGTCTTTTTTTTTTTTTTTTTTCAACATATGCAGTGTTGAATCGCCTTCATAAACATTGGATTTTGACCGTGTTATCTTCCAACCCACACTCCGTGTAGAGAGTTTGAGGAGCACATTAGTAGATATAACTTGTTTTCTCTATTTCTGGCGTTTGGTACTGAATGGTTTTGGGGATCTCATATTAGATATTCCAATGGCTCACAGTCACGAATACGTTACTATTTCAAAGGTTGACTCATTTACCTAGTTTCTCTCATCTTAGCTAAGTATTTCTATCATTCCAGATCTGTCGTCAATAACATGTATTGCAACTATGCAGCATCGCGCATGTTTACAAAAGTAGAGAAATCCTGTTAGATTTATTATTATGTTTACTTGTGTACTAATATCATTTACAGGAAGGTATGAACCCGATTTTCCGCCTCCATTCTCGAGTAAATATTTTAATAAAAGTTTAATAAGCCCTGTGAATTTCAGTAAGTATATTATAAAAATAAAAGCAAGTTTAACTATGTTGAACTTATTTGCCTTGAATTATGTGCATACTATAGAGAGCTTCGCCATATGCTTGAAAACAAATTTCTCATAGTTTTTATTTACCATAGTTTTCAGCCAGTCTTTCAACTGTCAGGAGTGACATGCCAATCTCAAATCTTTGTTGGTCGGCATCTTTATTTTTCTTCAATGAAACCTTCTTTATATGATTTATTTACATAGCTGGAGTATGGTAGCCGGGGGGGGGGAGGAATATGTCGAAACCATGTTAATCTCTTTATTTATTTATTTTTTAATAACGTTGTTGATGGATACATTTATATTAATTTCCTTTCTGATATCTGTATTTGGTTATCATTATGATTACTGTTTCCACTTCACTTCCGGTTGCTCCTCCCGATGTTAAGAATTTTTTTTTCTGAATAATGACGTTATTATTTAAAAAAAAAAAAAAAAAAAAAAAAAAGAACGCTTCTTAACATTGGGGGTGGGGGATTCATTCACCTATTCTGTACTTTCACCTAACAATTCCATTAACAAAAGATACAAGATCAATTAAACACAAAGGAGTAACCGGAAGTGAATTGGAAACAGTAATCGTAAAGATAACCCTGCATGTCTTTGTCTAGTTCACAAAGTTACTCCAACTGTCTCCCTCTATTGTTGGGGATTCTCTTTTTATAATCGCAAAAGTAATCCCACAATTCAATTTGGCATAAGATTAATTACGGAAACCATGAAACCTTGCAACTTGTTTTTAGATTCCAGTTGTTTGTTTGTTTGTTTGTTTGTTTGTTTGTTTGCTGTCACATTTTAGATTTTTTTTATAGAAAACGCTTCAGACAAAGCGTGACGCCACTTGATGTAAAGATGATTATAAAAAATGACAGAAGATACCTATTGACCTTAGTCTTGACAAGACGAAGATTATAGACAAGGGGAGAAATGGTCAGCAGGAAGTGAGTTCCACAAGCCTGCAGTCCTTGGAAAGAAGCTACTGGAATAGGAAGTTGTATTACAATGAAGTATTAAAACAGTGAATTGATGAAGACCACTAGTCCAATTAGTTAAATGAGCCACAAAAAAAGAAGCAGAGAATAGATCAGACAATTCTGAAGAACACATGTCATAATAGTATTTATAGAAAAGACTGAGGGTAGCAACATCACGTCTGTGTGAGAGAATGTGCAGTGAAGAAGAAAGGATGAAGCCAATCAAATTACAAATACGTTTCCGTATTTTATCAAGAACCCTGAAATGGGGCAGAGATTCACCAGTTTAAAAATGACAACAGTACTCCATACATGGTCTGATAGTAGATGTCGATCGATGCCTCCGTTCAGTCTCGAGAGACAAAGGATACCTCCTGTAGGGGCAACTGTGCATGTAATTGTGAGGCAAGGGTTGCGCAATCTCCAACCTCACCTCTCCTGAATCGGCATTGCTTGAGTCCAGTGGCAATGAGAAATGCTAGACGATTGGAAACAATGCCGAGATAAGCGGAGAGCACTTGGAAGTCCTAAATGGTCACCCATCTGGCACTGGCCAGGCTCATCATTGCTTAACTTCGGTGATCTGATGGGAACTGGTGTGTCAAATGTGATTATGCCGTATGTATAGTAGATTTATAGACAGAGAATAAGCTCAGGTGTGAGAAAGTGTTTAAAGTGATAAAGACTTTGCAAGAATTAGAACGAGCAATGGATCTAATAAATATATTCCAAGGAAGATTTGAAGAGAAAGATCCAGAATTTTCAGAGTTGATTTCTCTTCAAAAGTACAGCAATCCATAAATATCTCAGGAAGAAAAGGGACACGCCTACGGTTGAAAGACACAGGCTAAGTCTTAACTGGCTTAAACAAAACAAGCCATTTTGTACCCCAATCCACAATTGAATCCAAGTCAACCTCTAGATTATCTGCATGTTTCAACTGATCCAAGAGAGATGGGCACAAAGCAACAACAGAACAGAGGGTGGTATCATCAGCATGGATGCTAATTTTATGAATCATATTCTATGGAATGTAGATAAAAAAAAGTTGGTCCTCGAATAGAGCTCTGACAACAACCAACATTGATGAAAAAGAGACAGCATCCAGAGTTTCTATTTACTTACCTCCCTACGAGGGCAGAGTTAGACACCAAGGTCGGTTTTTAATGTGGGGGAAGGAACAAAAATTAAAGTTATTTCAGACGTGAAGGATTACTCCTTCACTAATCGAGAATAGATACTGCACTTTGATCTTGGCCCAACAGCATCCAGAGTTACTCACAATCTTTGATCAGAAAAAAAGGACCTAATAATGTAAAGAATCTCATCACAAACTTTTTTGTTTTGTTTCTTGTAAGGCAAGATGTAATGGCTTCTAATGTCTTTTTTTTCTAAATTGTAGAATGCTGCTAAGCCAGTTAAAGGGGCCAAAAGCCCTAAATCCGGCAAGAAAGCATTTGGCGCTGCAGGAAAGAAAGTCGCTCAAGCTAACATTGCCAAATCCGCTCTCGCTGGAGGCATTAAAAAACCTGCAGGTAAACACAAGTGTTGTACATTTCTTTCATTTTTATTTTTTTATTTTTTGTAGTCGAGCAGAATGATCTATCGAGTTTATAAGTTAAAAAAAAATGTAACACTTGTGAGATTAATCTATTAATTTTTATCTAATATATTAATTTTTTTTTTAGTTTCTTTCTTTTTTCTTTTTTTTTTCACTGTTATTGACACGAATATATTTAACTAGCTAGATTTGACAACTAGCTGCTTACCAAAATAGCACTTCTATCTAAAAGGCATTTTGTTTGTGTGTGAGTTCGTTCCCTATGGACTCCAAAACAGCTGGGCCGATTTTTTTTTTTTTTTTTTTTTTTTTTTTTCAATTTCACACAGTGTACTTTATGTATCTGTAAAAAATTGGGAGATTATAAATCTAAAATATAAAGTTATCTGGACAGAGTTTCAAAGTCAGACCCAAATAACAATGAATCTGACATATAAATACTAAATTCAAATTAGCATGTATTTTTTTAAATTTCTTTCTTTCACTATGCTATCTTGGCACAAATATGTTTTATTTTACATCAGTTTCTTTCTAAAAATACTTATTCCGGCTAAGAAAAATTTCAGAATGTTGACTTTTTCCATTACTTATAAAGTAAATTTTGCCAAATGAAATTTTGTTCTTATGTCTCGGCATGTGACTCAAGTTAAAAGCATTGATTAACAATCAGTTTTAAGTGACAGTATTCTGGAGGTTGAAGGTTCGATCCTTACTAAAACCGTTAACAACTAAGAATAACACAATAATTAATTAACATTTCTGCATGGCTATGTAAATAAGAACAATCTACACTTCTGAACGTGTAACCGTGAAGCAAGGGTTGTGCAATCTCCAACCATACCTCTCCTGAATCTCTGAATCTGCTCCGCTTGAGTCCAATGGCAAGGAGAATTGCTCGACGATTGCAAACAATTCCAATATAAGTGGAGGTCACATGCAGCACCTGGAATTCCCAAATGGTCACCCATTTTAGTACTGACTAAGATCAACGTTGCTTAGCTTCGGTGATTTGACAGGAACCAGTGTGTCAACATGAATTATTACTCTTATGGTTTAAATAAAGGTTCAGTCCTAAATTCTTGAGATTTTGATATAAAGATTCCCAATTATTTGGATTCATCGGACTACTGTTGTCATCTTGACTGTTATTTCTACAACGTTTCGGTCGATGTAATCTCCAACCTTCTTCAGGTTTATCTTATTGAACTCAGAAATCTGCATGGAATTTTCAACAGAATCTTTTATTGAATTCATGTTTCGTCAGTCATGTCCTACGTAATAACACTCAAGATGAGAACATTTAGTCTGAAGAATCCAAATAATACGAATAATCAATTCTTATCTAAAGAAATTCAGAAACAAAGATTCCCAAGTTTAAAAAAAATTGCACTCGAAGAACGTCAGAGGTTACGTCAGCCGAAATGTTATTAAAAAAAAAATAACAACTAATATAATGATAGTAGTCTTGATAATCTAAATAAAAAGTTAATACTATTTGGGCGACGACATATTTTTGTAAAGGAATTGGAAATAAAAATAATTTTAACGTGCAAGGGAGATAAATCTGTTTGTAAATTTGGGAAGTTCTGAAATTTAAATTCTTCTTTTAATTTTCAGCCACGCCCGCCAGTCCAACTCCACCTCCACCCGCTGCCGCCGATTCAGATTTCGTTGCCAATTCAAAGATGAAAGGTAACAATTTCTTTCTTTCTTTCTTTCTTTCTTTCTTGCTCTCTTTCTCTCTCTCTCTCTCTCTCTCTCTCTCTCTCTCTCTCTCTCTCTCTCTCACTCTCTCCCCTTAAGAAAACTTTGCATTAAGTGATGACCATTGTTTCTTTCAGATGAGGCAGCAGTCACCGTACCCAAACTTGATGTCTTAAAACAAAATAAAGCTTACACCAAAATCATCTCAAAACGAGACAAAGAAGTTGATTCCATCAAAAAGAAAAATGATAAGGTACAAGTTTTTTTGTTGCTTTATTATTATTATTATTATTATTATTATTATTATTATTATTATCATCATTATCATTATTATTATCATCATTATTATCATCATTATTATTATCGTTATTATTGTTATTATTATTATTATCATTATTATTATTATTATTATTATCGTTATTATTATTATCATTATTATTATTATCATTAACATTATTATTATTATTATCATTATCATTAACATCATTATCATTATTATTATTATTATTGTTATTGTTATTATTATCATTATCGTTATTATTATTACTATTATTATTCATTTAATATTGTTGGATTGTCAAGATTCTCGGCCTCACATGCACAGTAATATAATTTGGAACAAGAAGACACTGCCATGGCTGCTGCAAAGAAAATGAGCCTCCTCTGCCAGGTAGAAAACTTCTCAAACCTGCGAGTATCCTGTACTTCTACAAAGACGTCGTCTCTCGATGATCGATAATCCTAACCCGTCACATCTGGATTGCTTCACCAGCCGCTAATATCTCCCTCTTGGACAGAGTTGAAAAAGTAGTCTCTAATTTAATGGGCCCCACACTGTCAACCAAGCTCCAACCCCGGTCCCATCGCAGCAATGTCGCATTCCTTTGCTTGTTTTTTACAAGTATTTCAATGGAAAAGTGCTCTTATGAACTTGCTATTCTGGTGACCTCCCCCCCCCTCCACTAATGTAACTTCACCCAATCAAGCTGATAGTCAGCAAAATCCCACCCCTTTTTAAATCTTTAAAAAAAAAAATGGAACTTAGAAGAGTTTTTATTCAAATGATAGACAGTGTACATCTCTCTTTCTCGTTTGTTTTTCAGGCTCAGTCGAATATGAAGACAAAGATGAAGTCAGAAGAGAAAAAAATGAAAGACGGACACCAAAAGGCCGAGAAAAAAGCCGAGAAAGGTGGAAAAGATGAACACGACAGACTAGTAAAAGAAAATCAAGAAAAGGTGCGACTTTTTAAACATAAAGCGTATTTCCTTATCGAACCTATTTTCTCACCGAACCTATTTTCCCTGCCAAATTTATTTTATAAAATCTATAGTAGATTCTCTACAGTGCTATGTAGACTATAATGTCTTGTGAACTGAGTCACTACAGGAAGGCATGTGAAACTTCCTTCTGGTCTACTGCAGTGAGTCACCGACTAGAGCAGGCAATCAATCGATTTGATTAAAAATTGGGCAATTTCACTGATTTTGATGACAATAATTGAACGAATAAAAAAATTGTTGATCCTTATTCAGTTCAAGGCAACGTCGGGTCTGTCTGCTAGTATACATATATTTATATATCTATAAAAGTGAGAATGCGTGGGTGTGTGTGAATGTGAGAGGACACTTCTAAATCTATATATACAACAAATTTTTTATCTACAGACTTGAAATTTAGCATATAGGGTATTCAGACATGTGATTAACTTTTTAATCAGTTTTCATCTGAAAAAAAAAAAAACAGGGTTGTTAAGAGGTCAAAATTGAAAAATTGGTATGTGAGAGTCATCAGATTTTTATCTGTTTGTCAACTGTTTTGGTTTCGATCTCAGCTTGGGTTTTTTTTTTAACTTACAAGACGTGAACTGTTTACAAAAAACATAATACTCACAGGCACATGTCTCAGTTTCTTTCCATTTTTTTTAATTTTATTTTTCAAAGGAATTTAATAATGCAAGCAATCTATGAAAGATTAATGCAAGCAACAGTAAACGTAGTCCGTAGTTTTGTTTTGTCTGCGCCAACCTCTCTAACTAGAGTTTCTCAAGTCCTTCGCCACCCTTACTCTTCAGCCAATACTCATCTCAATAATACAGATGAGTATTGGCTGAAAAGAGCTTGATATGGATATCTAAAACGGTCCTAATTATCGGGCTTGAAACCGACGGTACCAATGACTTATTTAACAACTTTCTGTACACGAAATACAAAATATAAATACGCTTTTATTTTTCGGATTTTCCTTTTAATTGAGCACTCTGCTGGATTTCTTTTTCCAAAAAGAACACGTTTAAAAAAAAAAAATAAACGTGTTCACAACGGATTGAAAAACTTGTTGGGAATAGTTGTAAGCGTCTCTAAGGAGTGACTAGAGGGAAGATTTACAGTTCTATGGACGAGAGGTAATTGTCCATCCTTTCACGAAACAGCTGTAAGAGCTTAACGCCAAAATAAGTGAATTTCTATCCATGTAGGTTGTGATTTTATTCAATTGACGTATATATGCTCTGAAAACTCTTTTGAAAATTCATTGAGCTGAGATTATAATAGAGTTGGTATTATAGACAATTATATTCTAAACTTGCAACAGAAAGGAATTGTCGATAAAATAATATATATATATATATATATTTCTTCCTGGATTTTTCACTTGACACCAAAATCAACAAAGTTTAGGTCATCGTTGAGATGACTTGTTTCAGTTATGTATTTGGTCCTGTGCAATTCTAGGAGGTTCACCCTTTACCTTTTCCTTTCGAGAAGATGTTAGATTATTGCTAATCATCTTGGGCACCACTACCGGAGAATAACGGCAGAGCTGCGAAGGCATTTTTTGTTTGATTAGGGTGCTCTTTCACTAGAGTACTGGCTTTTCAAACTCAGTTTCTGATCCTTGTGTCACATAGTAACCTAATATTAATGAGAGGAAGATAAATAACTTTGCTTTCCAAGCCCTTTTGGCTAGGAATAAAGTGTAGTGCCTGTTTTAATGCTACATTTAGTTTTTTTTCTATCCTTAGTCAGTGAAAGAGAAGTCTTTTTTGAATGACACAATTTTTAGTTTTGCTCCAAAAAAAAGACTAAGCATAATATCAGAACAGATACTACACTTTGCTTCTAACCTCTGAAAGTTTGTGTTTTGTATATATGCAAACTTGGGTTGACATTTTTATTGGTTTCTTTTATTGATGAACTGCACGCTATCTCTCTCTCTCTCTCTCTCTCTCTCTCTCTCTCTCTCTCTCTCTCTCTCTCTCTCTCTCAAACAAAATGGCCGACTTTTTATTTATTTACTGAAATCTGATTTCGCTTTTTTGTGTTGTTGACTTTTAGAACAAAGTTAAGAGATGACAAATTTAATCTTATTTTATTCACCTCCATGTCAGGAGGTCCCACGCAAGGTCAGGTGTGGGTTTAATCAAAGTGTTTCTGTGGAATGAATTGGATTTGAACGTGGCACACCTAGGTTTCCAACCCATAGTTATAGTTCACAACATTTATTTAAAATTATGTAAACTTAATTATTTTGGAAAATCATAAATATCCCCCCCCCCCTCTCCCCGTATACTTTTCGGATTGACATTTTTATTGGTGTGTTTTATTGTCGAACTGTTTTCCCTCTCTCAAACAAAATGGCTTACGTTTTCTTTGGGGAGGGGAGATTTATTTTCGTTTCCAGAATGCAACGTAATTATAAAAAACAAAAATACTGAAAAATCTATCTTATGTACCCGTCCCCCCACCCCGGTACGAAAATGTCATATGCCAAAATTCATATAAATTGATTAAGCAGTTTTTATATATATATATATATATATATATATATATATATATATATATATATATATATATATATACACCAAGTTATAGGTATTCAAGAGAGATAACTCATAAATTTAACGAGGTTATTAAGAGTGCTCAATAAAAAAGAGCAAGATATATTTTTATTGATATAAACAAATTTATAAGGCGCGACACTGGACATGTTAATGTTGCGGACAGATGTTCACAAGTCCTCGTCAGGAGACTTTAAAAAAAAGTTGGTGGAAGAATATCCGACCTGGCATTCAACATGGCCATAAAATGATTGTAGTCGGAGGTGAACCAGATTGGAACATGTTCAAACTACAAACAAAACAAAACGAAAAAAAAAAAGCAACATCTTTAAACATGTGTTCCTGGTATAAAATGGCGGCGGGGGGGGGCAAATTCATAAACTGATTAAACAATTTTATTTCCTTAAGTGTTAAATAAAGCCTATGCTCCCTCTATGCTCCCCTCTATGCTCCCCTCTCCCCTGAAAAACGTTCACAGCAAACACTTGTCTAGCTACAACCACGATTTCTCCAACATTTAACATTTTTCCTACCGTGCCTTGTTTGGGGAGAAAAAACAGTAAAACAAAAAAAAAAAAAAAAGAGGAGCCATTCAAGGATACAGGCTAATGAAATTGATAGATTTTCAGTTCTCAGATAAAGAATAAGAAAGCTAATATATCTATAATATAAAGCTAGACGTCTGTGCGTGTGTCTGGTCACGAATAGGCTCCTATATAGTTGACTATTTTAAAAAACTGATTACATATAATGATAGAAGATGTATCGACACACAAGAATGGGTATGTTTGATCTGGCAGAATGGTGGTTCATAAAAATTGTGGGGTCTGCATTCGCGCCTGGCCCCCAAAATATGGAAAAAAAAAAAAAAAAAAAAAAAACGTTTACAAGGGTTTTTGGTATAGATGTACATAAGAATACTTCGATAAGTATGTTTTAACTTAAATAGGGATGGTATAATAAAATTGTGAGGTCTGTGTTCGCGCCGCGCCTGGTCGCCATAGAATGGAAATAGGCACAAACTTTAATAAAGACTTTTCATATCTATCTGCATAAGTATACTTTGATAATTATGTTTCAGTTAAAAGAAATATGGTATTATAAAATTATGGGGTGTTCGTTCGCGCCTGACCACATAGAATGAAAATATGTCACAAAGTTTAACAAGGGTTTTTTTTAAATATAGATCCACAGAATATTGTAATAAGTGTTTCAGTGTGAACAGGTATGGTATAATAAATTATGGGGGTTATCTGTTTTATTTTTACTTTTATCATATTTTGCTTTGGTTTTGATACCCCCAAATTCGAAGCTATCTCATTACAACCCTTCCTTTTCATAACCTATCATACTTACATAAATCAGAGTCCATTTTCTGTAGGCTGTTTTTGAACCCAGTCAACGACGGATACTTTTGCTAGTATATATATATATATATATATATATATATATATATATATGTATATATATATATATGTGTGTGTGTGTGTATATATATATATATATAATATATATATATATATATATCTGTAGAATTATATTTTCTTATAATATATATCAATCCTTATTTAAGAAGCTCAATGTACGTACAAAGCAATATAGAGTATGACAAAAAGTTATATTCCAAAATCCATGATGTTGACCATCTTATAATTTATTCCTTTAATTCAGTTAACTTATACAATTCTTGACAGTATCTGTTTCATAGCGCATAATCAATCACTTAATTATCATATCAATCAGTGAATCTATTATGCCCTTAACTCATCAGAAGAAATAGCAACAATCAATCCGTCAAAAGGAAATGAAGTGTGATTTGACATGATTAAAATCCAAAAATTGAAAGAGAAGCTGCATATATCTTTTTATTTTTCCATTACGCCATTTTGAATTTCCAATTTTTGGATTTTAATCATGTCAAACCACACTTTATTTCCTTTTGACGGAATGATTGTTGCTATTTCTTCTGATGAGTTAAGGGCAAAATAGATTCACTGATTGATATAATAATTAAGTGATTGATTTTGCGCTATGAAATAGATACTGTCAAGAATTGTATAAGTCAACTGAATTAAAGGAATAAATTATAAGATGGTCAACATCATGAATATATATATATATATATATATATATATATATATATATATATATATATATGAGAGAGAGAGAGAGAGCGTGTCGTTTTATTACGATTTTTCAACGATTTTAATAGTAAAATCCATTGCAAGTTTGCCTTTTATTTCAATAGTTCGAGATGAATTACCTCCCTCTTATTTATTTAACATGGCGGATCAAAGCACAACGTTTCGCTTCGTCATAAAATTTGATTTTCTTAGTTTTAAAAAACAGCCTATCCTGCCTTGACAGAGTACAAAATAGACTTCGTGGCTTAGTGGGGGATGCCCTTTTCTCTACCCTGCAACCTCTCTCCCACAGAAGAGACGTTGCGAGCCTATCCTTGTTTTATCGTTATTTTCATGGCAGGTGCTCGTCTGAACTCCAATCTCTGGTCCCCCCTCGCCAATCTTTCATGAAAAACACCCGTCTAGCTGAATCCACTGTCAAAAATTTCCCCCACTCTATATCTGTGCCTAAATCAAAACGCGGATTCCATGAACAAAGCTTCTTTCTTAGAACTGCACGCCTGTGGAACTCTGTTCCGTCTGCCTGCTTCCCTCCGGACTACAACTTGGTTGTCTACAAGTCCAATGTTAACAAATTCCTAATGAACCGCCCCCTTAAGTAAACATTGCAGCAAATCTCCTCACTAACGTAATGTACTTGCAATAACCCTTATCCCTGAGTGGTTTCCGGGCCTTGATAAGTGGTGATCACTGTGTAAAAAAAAAAAAAAAAAAAAAAAAAAAACAGACCGCTTGATCAATGTATGTGATTTTTGGAATATGACACTTTCGTTCTGTTTTTGTGCTTTTGCTTTTTAATTAGACTGAACTTTTGCCTTGCATCGAGATTTATTTATTTACTAAAATCTGATTGTGTTGTTGGCCTTTTTCTTTTTTTCATCGTTTGTTATTTTTGCATTGGTTTGGGTTTTTTTATGCTACCCCCCCCTCTCTCTCTCTCTCTCTCTCTCTCTCTCAAAACAAATGGCCGACTTTTTGTTTTGGGAAATTACTGAAAGTCAATTGTTTTTTTTTGTTTTTTTTTTTTGTTTTTTTTGTGTGTGTGTTATTAATTGCTTTTTTTTTTTTTTTTTCATCGTTCGTTACAGTTCAACCAACTGCATAAGGAAAACATCGACAAGTTTGTGGCTTTGTGCACAGAACATTTCAACGCGGAATCAGAGATCTGCAAGAAATACATCGGTTCTTTGAACGACTGTTTGAAGACGTTAATCACGTCGAGCCAAGAAGATCTGAAAAAGAAACTGACGACGATTCACGACAAGGAAGTCGAAGCAATGAACAAAGAGTTGAACAAAAAATCCAAAGAAGATCAGAAGAATTTGGGCAAAGAAACCAAAGACAAAGAAGAATTGGCAAGGTTAGTTAGGGTTATCCTTAAGGTTAGACTTAGTGGTTGGTTGTTGTTGTTTTTTGCGGGGATACAGCTTAATTTAATGTAAAGTTTGTGAAAATTGGACATCTTGATTACGTCATAAACGTGACCCATGGAGGCCATGTACCCGACATTATATTTAAATTAAAAATACCAAAATTAATCTTTGAAATAAACCATATATTTGTATGATAAAAATATTTTTCAGTGATATATTTTAATTTAAAGTTCGCCGCCTTTAAAAAAATCACCCCTTATATATGTATATATAAATATGTACATATATATATACATATATGAATATATATACATATATATATACATACATGTATATACATACATATATACATGCATACATGTATATATATGCATGCATATATACATATATATATATATATATATATACATGTACACATATGTATATGTATACATATGTATATATATATGTATATATACATACATACATATATATATATATATATATATATATATATATACACACATGAGTGAGGAATAAAAGTTACATAAAACTTTATTATATCAGGAAGGAAGAGGAGAAAGGGAAGAAAAACTTCTTCAGGTCATGGTATTTCAAAGCTAAATGCTTCTCATCAGAAGAGAAGAATAGCCAACATTATATAAATATAAGGATATAAAAACAAAATCCGGTTTAAGAAAATTTAGATTAGAAATAAAAATACAAAAATATAAAAAAAATATATATGTGATTAGGAAAAATGAATAAAAATAAAACATAACTATAAGTAGAATATCAGTAGAAAATAAAATAATAGGATCTACTAAAATGTTTTTTTTTTTCTTTTTTTTTTTGATAGTCCCAATTATTTTACAATAAGACTAAAAAACAAATCGAGGTAGGTGAAAGAGCAGTTAAAAGACACGGAAATATAATGAGGCACAAAAGAAGAAAAAATTGGGGTAGAAAATAAACAGAGAAAAAGTACGAACTTTATTAGTTGTCCATTTAAAGTCCTTGAAATGATATTCCGGAGAAAACAAGTCGTCAAAAAATAATGTGAGCCTAAGGTAAAAATTCAGTGTAAGATTCTTAAGTTGATCCTCAAGAGAATTCCATGTGTTGGTGATACATCCGTTATTCAAGTGGTGTCCTACCTGGTACAGGCATTGATAGTTATGGCTCTTTATCCATCTCTCTCTCTCTCTCTCTCTCTCTCTCTCTCTCTCTTTGTCTCTCTGTCTCTCCCCCCCTCTCTCTCTCTCTTTGTCTCTCTGTCTCTCTCTCTCTCTATATATATATATATATATAAATATATATCCAAATGTATTCTTTCAATTACTCTCCCTTTCTCTTACTCTCTCCCTCCCTCTCTCTCTCTCCCTCTCTCTCTCTCTCTCTCTCTCTGTCTCTCTCCCCCTCTCTCTCTCTCTTTGTCTCTCTGTCTCTCTCTCTCTCTATATATATAAATATATATCCAAATGTATTCTTTCAATTACTCTCCCTTTCTCTTACTCTCTCCCTCCCTCTCTCTCTCTCTCTTTTTGTCTCTCTCTTTGTCTCTCTCTGTCTCTCCCCCCCCTCTCTCTCTCTTTGTCTCTCTGTCTCTCTCTCTATATATATATATATAAATATATATCCAAATGTATTCTTTCAATTACTCTCCCTTTCTCTTACTCTCTCCCTCCCTCTGTCTCTCTCCCCCCCTCTCTCTCTCTCTCTTTGTCTCTCTGTCTCTCTCCCCCCCCCTCTCTCTCTCTCTTTGTCTCTCTGTCTCTCTCTATATATATATATATAAATATATATCCAAATGTATTCTTTCAATTACTCTCCCTTTCTCTCTCTCCCTCCCTCTCTCTCTCTCTCTTGTCATTCATGAATTCATTGTTGCTCACCATTTTTTATGTTACCCAGGTATTCACTGCCAACGTATGTCTCTCGTTGATTCTTCTACCAATGATCTTTTCCGTTATTCTTTGATGATTGTTTGAGATTAGTTTGATCACGATCAGGTGCCACCTGTCCACCATGCTAATCCTTACCGAGCGAGGTGTTCTGATTCAGAACCCCCATTCACGCTGTTTCCAAATAAAGAGTTTGATGTATTGTCATAGTTGTACAGACAGTAGGTTGCAGTTTCGTTCTGTCTGAGCAATGCCCATACTGAGCGATTGTCCTGACCATTGTACCCACCCAGAGGTATTGTCTGATCAGCACAATTAAATACGAAAACATGAACAGAATTATTTCTGTTTGCTTCCATGTTACATCAGTCACCTGCTTTCCATAACCTCACGTTATCCTGATCGGGGGTGGGGGTGAGGGGCTAAATGGGTCGATCATGCCCAAACCAAAGGTCTCCCACAGACTAGCGGATAGAAAGAGGCGTCTTACTTTTCCTTTGACAGTAATGCTGTCTCGCTACCAAAACATCCATTATATTAGGATATATAAGCGTGTCCGGAGAATTCGTGCATAAAACATGCAAAATGTTGTATAATAAAAAGATAAAAAAAAAAAAAAAAAATGCCACAGTAAAAAAGGTTGAAGATATTAGATTTCGCTGAAAATTTAAAACTCCGTAAGATTCTTTTATATCCTTTTAAGGAAAACTGAATTGTTTCATTGAAATTTCAGCAGTACTCTGGAGGCCTCCCTAGTTTCATTTTTGTTACCGTATTTAAAACGATATAAAAAATGCTTTTAACACAACTTCTAATTTTGCTATATATATATTTTTTTTTGTCCTTCTACTATTGAATTTGTTTCTATTTTTTTTAATTCAGGAAAAAACGTGAATTAAGTAAAAAGCTTATCGATGGAATTGTTGCCGAGAGAAACAAGGTAAGCGATGTTGCCTAATTTTTTTTTTTTTTTTTTTTAATAACTCGATACTTATTAAGACCAAGAAAGTATCGCCAACCTAATAGGTCTCGCACTGTCAACCAAACTCCAACCTCTGTCCCATCACCGAAATGTGGCATCCCTGTGCCTGTTTTACAAGTATTTTAATGTTAAGTGCTTGAACAAACTCAAAGCGCTAGTATCCCCTCGACAAACAGGGCAAGCAGCAAAATCCCACCCCTACACTGTAGAGATCCCCAGACACGGCAAAGCTTTTTATTTTAACAGTTTCTTTCCTTGAACTGCTAGACTTTGAAATTCCCTTCCAAGCCCTTGCTTCCTCGCCTGTACCGACATGTAGAAGTTCAAGTGTAATGTGAACAGACATCTCACTGCCCAACCCCTTATATAGTGTCCTGGCAAATCTGGTCCTAAATAGTAGCTCCTTATGACTTTGTGGCATTGTGCCTTGCTTGGGATGAAAAACAGTAAAAAAAAAAATTAAAAAAAAAAAAAAAAAAAAAAAGGAGCCACTCAGAGATACAGGCTAATGAAATGGATAAATTTTCAGTTGAACGATGAAGAATATTATGAGAGGATTGAAAATGATGAATGGATTGAATAACATTGGGTTACTTATGAGGAGGGTTGTAGCTCAGATGGAAGCAGTCCAATGGAAATGTGTTCCAATGAATGGCATAAACAAAATTTGATTACTTATGAAGGCACTTTATGACAAGTATTTGTTTACATTAGACTTGAAGTTGACCATGTTGTAAATACCAGGGAAGCAGTCCTGTGGGCGAGAGGTTTTAGGAAAGAAACTTTGTTCATGAAAATTCTGCATATTACTTAAAAATTCTTTTTTTCTTATTCTTTCTCTCGATCAGTGACATAATTCTGAAAATTGTATTCTTAACACATTCTTTAAATCGGCAAGGTATTATGTTTGGGGTGAAATTGTAATAAAAAAAAATCCCTTAATATTTTTTTATTTTCGTCTCAACCTATTATCAAACTAATCACAATCGCATTCTAAATCCAATTACAATCCACACCCTTTGTTATGGAAAGGTGCAAGCAAGCTATTGTCCAAGCAAACGAAAATGAAACAATGGAATCCCCGGGACCTGAAGCCATGACGTCAAATCGTTTATGGGTCAGACCAGGCAAGTGGAATCCTTGGGCTGGTGATGACCTGAAGCCATGACGTTAAATCATTATGGGTCAGACCAGGCAAGCGAAAATGAAACAATGGAATCCCGGGACCTAAAGCCATGATGTCAAATCGTTTATGGGTCAGACCAGGCAAGCGGAATCCCCGGGCTGGTGACGAACTGGGTTACCAGGTCGAAATACTTCCATAAAAGAGAAAGATAAACAAAGCAGGGACAGTCAGAGAGAGGAACATCAAAGAGACACGATTATCATGTTTCGCAACCACCCCTGCCACTACTGCCGTCATTGTGTTGAAAAGTGTACATTAAATATTTCGTAAAATGAACTAAGTTTGTTTTTATAAACAAAAGTGTCTCGTATTCATTGATAACTGAATTAACTGTCCATTTTAATCGCTAGACGATCACCAAGCAGACACATACGTAACACCTTGACTTAGATTAGAATTCTTATTCGCTATCCTCCTTTTAATCGATCGCCTGGGCTAATATCGTTACATATAAGGTGTTTTAAAAATCGATATTATAATGTTGAGGTTGTGTTCTACAGGTGTAAACGAGCTTATATTAATGTAAGTTTTTGTTTTTTTTTGTCATAGCGCTTTCTTTTTTTTTCTTAAATTTCCTTGTCAAGCTGGGGATGGGACATCTTACTGGATACCAAACATTCACACACTAACTCAGATATTCGAGACGAGAGATCTTTTTAAGATTCTGATTGTCCCTTTAAGTGCAATTGTTTGAATCTCGTTCGCACTTGGTTCACGGGTATATTTGACAAGTAGTTTTTGAACTTTTTTTTCATGAGTCCAGTTGCTCGTATAATTACTGGAATGATAGAGATCTTCCTAAGATTCCAATTTCTTTTCATGTCATACATAAGATCTTGGTATTTTATTATCTTTTCCCTCTCAGTTCTGTTTAACCCAGCATCATTGGAGGACACTGACTTCTACTAAGGTTGCTTCTTTCTTCTTCTTGTCCCATATCACTATGTCAGGTTTTATGGCTCTGTTTTCCAGGTACGTAGCTGTAGGGATTGCATAGTCATAGTGGATGGTGTATGACTTATTGCCAACTGTTTTTTCTGGTAAACATGTTCCCAGGATTTTCTGCTGCATTCGACATTCACCTTTTTACAGATCGTCCAGTGGAGATATTTGCACGCTCCATTGTATCAGGTTGTATAGTAGACATACCCTAGCAGAACTTTACTGTTGGATGTCATGTGGCTCACACTCATGCCTGGTACAAAATTGTGATTCCTCAGTCGATGCGACAAGAAAGGAATTCTCATCTCAAACAAAATCAAAAGTTCCGTTCAGAAACGTATAACAAACATTCGTTTTATTTTCAAGGGACATTACAAATGGTACTCATTTTCTTAGGTTTAAAAAGTAGATTTGCAAAGTGAGATCTTTTATGTCGGCCAAATAAAAAGCACAAGCTCAACCCAACACAATAGACCTCCTGCTCCCAAAGACCGCTAAAAACCAACTGCCTCCTCCAATGGTATCCAACTCCAACTGACCTCCTCGTGTCTGGAGAAACAATAGAATAATTAACAAGACATTTAAGCTTAAATACTTGCAAAGCCATGCACTCCCTTCAACAGCCACCAATGTGAGAGATGACAACTGAAAGAAAAGACAAAGGAAAAGAAGACAACAAAACACAACATTAAGGTCAGCAATCATTGTCATGTCGGCAACATGTGGTATTACAATCATTGTCATGTGGGCAACATGTGGTATTACAATCATTGTCATGTGGGCAACATGTGGTATTACAATCATTGTCATGTGGGCAACATGTGGCATTACAATCATTGTCATGTCGGCAACATGTGGCATTACAATCATTGTCATGTCGGCAACATGTGGCATTACAATCATTGTCATGTGGGCAACATGTGGTATTACAATGGTAGTCATGGCCTCATCCAGGTTTGAGGCACCAACTGTCATGCTATTGTGTCATGGATATATCCTGGTATCGAACTTTGGAGTCTAAGTTGCTTTGTCAATAATTCTTGTGAATTTATGTCTGCAAAAATCTGATATTGACACCACTGGTCCAAATTGGGGGTAGATGTGCAGTCGCTATTTCTTCTCCGCTTTTCTCATAGAAAGTTTTATTTTAATTGTTTAGGGTCCGACAAAAGGATAAGTTTGATAGGTGAAACAAAATGGCTGAGTATAAAACGAACAAAATATTTTTGTTTTTTAAAAAAATTATACTTATATTTTAGCCAACTCAGCACTTCATTATAGTCAGCTTCTACTTAGCTAGTAGTTTTCCACACGTAAAAAAAAAGAAAAGACAAGCTAACCAACTGATTTCTCTATACAGAAAATCCTCCCAGTTCATTGTCCTGTAACTAGTATGTATAAGCCATATAGTTGTTTAACCATTGAAAATTTTTATAACAAGCCCTCACAGAGAAGTTGTCAACTTGCCAAACTCAATGGCTCATCTCTTAGACTGATCTGGTCGTGATCGTTCCACTTATTGTGTCCCAAGTAAAGTTGCTGTTCTACTCAGTGCTGAAGCAAAGATTCTCATCCCAAGCAAAGCCACAAGTTTATAAAAAAATAATAAATGTTTATTTTTATTTATTTTATTTTATTTATTTTTTGAATGTTACAAGTGGTACTCGTTATTTTAGGTTGAATAGCAAACTTGCAAAATGAGATCATTTATCCCAATCAAATAAAAGAAAAACGCACGTCAAACCTGCCACTAAGAACTAACTTCTTCCTCAAATGTCCAACTCCAATTGAAGGAAAGGCTCTAACTGCTTCCTCTCTGCCCATTTTCTGAAATATATGTACGTTTGACCGGAAATCTTAGATTCTGATGTTTGTTAGTGGTCACTATTTGACCACCCAGAAACTGACTATTCATTGTATGAAAATTGTAACTCATTAAAAATCTGCTAATCTAACAAATCAATATTTGATTCTGACTCGTCAAGCGTTTACTTCCCGTTCTATTCTTTCAAAATGCTTGGAATTCTCTAGAATTGTAAAAAAAAAAATTGTTTTCTGTTTTTTTTTTGTTTTTTTTTTTTTACTATATTTTTCTTTTTCTTTTTCCTTTACCAGTTGAAAGCCTTGAAAGAAAGACAAGAAAAAGTTTTGGAAAAGAATGTTGAGGAAATCACAAAGCAATTCGAGCAGGAAAAATCCAACGTAAGTATTGCACAAATCCTAAACTGAAGTAGATAGATGTAGAGATTTTTTGGGACTCAAACAAAAGAAAAAGCTAAAAATATTCATAGGTTCCGCACATGCTGGGGAAAAAGTTTTCTGGCAATTGTGCAGTATAGTTAACAAAAATAAATGGAGGCGTGAAAAAAAAAAAAAACAGATTTACAATAAATAACTTTTACCAAATGCAAGAAAAGTTAATCTTCAATCGATCTTCATAATTTTTCAGTTTAGAAATTTTTTAAATGTTTCGCATTTTAGATTTTGTACCGCGGCGTAGAATGCTTGTAAAAATTTGGGGATTCAAGACGACATCATTTCTTTACTTAATACGAAGGTTCGTTTTCATATATCTAACAGCTGAAAAATAGAAATACAACTAAAAACTGTCAGCAGTCCGTTGAAAATTAAATATTTGACCGATTTCACATACAACCATTTTTTTTTTACCTTCTTTTAAGACTTAAATTCGTGTCCAAGATCTGGCAAAAGTAGTGGCCATGACAGAAACCACACTGACTTGTCTAAGTGAAAACCGGAAAAAAAAAAAAAAAAAAAAAACACAAAACCCCCAGACACTAAAAACTAAATTTAAAACTAAATTATCGATAGAATATGCATTATTACATTTTTTTATTATTATTTTTATTTTTGTATTTGATAAAAGTAATTTGTAATAACCCCCCTCCCCTCTCCCCCCCCCCGCTCTTTTTTTTAACTACTCTACAACACTACAGCCAGTTTTCTCAACTTGCTGATAGAAAGCGCAAGCTTCTCCTCTAACATTCGACAGAGATCCAGGGAGATGATTCAGATAGCAGTTCAAAGGGAGGTAACTTTAATTAAAAGCTCAGGGGAGATAACTTGAATATCTATAGGTCGAAAATAAATTTACAAAATAAAATTGAAAATTTGAATCTTTCTGCATGTTTTGTTCTATTTTTATATTAATTTGACAAAATATGAATATTAGATTTAAATTTTAAAATTCATGTAAATTTACTTCGGGCCCTTTTACTCCAAATTAATCTCGTATTTTATCTACTAAATTTTTTAAAGCCTAATATCAGAATATTTCATCGAATTTTCTGTTGTCTGAGTAAACAGAAAACCGGGTGAAGACACTCCCTCAAATAGGCGTTCATAGAGCCAAGTTAGTTTATAGAGAAGGTGCAGGTGCACTCGGCAATTCGGAATAATAATTGTTTTAAGGGAAATAATTCTATTTTACTAAGAATTGTTAGAAAAAAAATCACTTGTTTTTTCCATCTACTTTTTTTAATGTAACAAAGTTTTATAACATTAACAAAAAAAATATATATATGTAAAAATGCAACGATATTGCATTTTTTTCTTAAAGAAAACATTCCAGTAATTGTCAGAAAAAGAACACGCTTTTTTTTTTTTTTTCAACTACTTTAGTCAAATAGAGTTATCTCCCTTAGAATAATGAGTTGTTATTCTGAATTTCTGGGTGCTTCTTCTATTCCTTTAAAAATTGTCTTAGCAGTCCTGTTGGAATTTCCCTGTCGGGAGCTTCAATTAGATATACTTGCTTAAGAGATACTCCACTCGAAAGATGAGAGGTAAGACCTGAAAGAGCGTTCGCCTAGAACTACCCAAAATGAATGCCCCAGCCCGTCTGATAAAAAAATTACCAAAGTGGCTCAGTTACTGACAGACGGATTGTCAAGATTGGTGTTACAACTGGATGCCAAATGAATGGCATATGCACGAAGCGACATCTGTTAAGAAGACTGGCGTAAAATTAATTAGATCTTGAATAAAATAAGTACCCATAAAATGAGATATTACAAAAGAAATCAATAGGCAACAGTTGTCAAGAATTGAGGACATGTGTTGCATGGATGGAAATGATATAAGAATGATACAATGAATGTGTTATGTTAGTCATAAAGGGAGGCTTAGATCTGATGACCTCAGAAGAAGGTTAAATATGGACCGTATCGGGAGATGTGTGCTGAAGAGTAGGCTTTGGTGGTAAACATTTCATTTTCAATAAATTACAAAAGTAAATTATTCAAAAATGCGCTACAAGGTCAAATAAGTGGATGGGAAAAGTCCATGATGAACAATTGCTAACCAATCTAACCTAACCAGTTTCTACTATCACTCAACAGACACCACAATACCGCATTTACTCTATACATACATTGAAAAAAAATGGATGATTGGTTTGGACAGTATAGAGAGATGTGTGCTGAATGGGAGACTTTAGTGGTATGGTCACATTGAAAAACTGGATGAGAGATCTTGGGTTAGTAGATGTAGAACAGTTGAATTAGCAGGGGCAGTTCACAGTAGAAAGCCACTAAAACATGAGAGGAATTGATAAAAATGGATTTGAGGGAAAGAAGGATAAATAAAGACCTGTCCAGAGATAGGTTAATTTGAAAGTCAATTTCTTAAAGTCGTATAACACATGTCAGCATGTAAAATTGGATGTTAAACCGAGGATGATGATGATAATGAGGACGAGAGATAACGTTTACTTATAAGAAATGAAAAGTTCGTAATGAACAAAAAATTGATGTTAGATAAAATTATTTGTGAATAAAAATGCAATCAAAAACGATTTTGTTTGAGTCCAAAAAAGCAATTGTAGAACCTTAGGAAAATAAGCAAGTGGATATATATATATATATATATATATATATATATATATATATATATATATATCAACATTTCATAACATTTATGCAATTATAAAAATTTAAATTCACTTGAATATCGTTGCGGTTGACGATGGCCCTGGTTATGTTCCTTGCAAATGGAGACAGAAATGCCTTCATTGTGGGGTTCGAATCTCATGACCAACAGCAATCGTAACTTTTTGCACTGATGATTCCAGAAGGATGAAGCACTAGTCCTTGTAGGTATTAAAATTGATTGTATATATATATATATATATATATATATATATATATATATATATATATATATATATATATATATATATATATATATATATATATATATATTCGTAGATGATAGAATTTATGCATGAAGAAGAATACAAGTTATTTTCATAGGTCGGAAAAGTGGGTCATGATTTATATAATGGATACCATTTCAGACTATGGTATTAGCTAAGCTAAATTCTAATGTTATTAGATTGATTAAGATATTCTTTCACCGTTTACCTGGCAAACGTTATTTGCGTGTGATTTTTTTAGCCTTGATAAATGGTGATTTGTGAACAGACATCTCGCTGCCCAACTCCCTACATAGTATCCCTGAAAATCTGGTGCCAAATAGTAGCCCCTTACGAATTAGTGGCACTGTGCCTTGTTTGGGGTGAAAAAAACTGTAAAAGACAAAACAAAACAAAAAATAGAAAAACAACTTAATCTCGCAGCTTAGTTAGCTGTCCACTTTAAAAATGAAAATTCATTTGAAGGATGGACCTGCTACATAAACATGAACGACAGACTCTGATAAATATTCCCCACACGCAAGTAGAATATTTGTCGCAATTTGTCTCAGTTGTCTGGTTAATCAAAGCAACTGACAGCCTCCTGCACAACTCCTCACTTAGGATGACCCCATAAGTCTTCATCACTAGATAAAAAATCTTAAGAGCTGAGGATCTAAGAAAAATGTAATACGCATTTATAGCCTTCGAGGTAAAGGTATGAACCCACAATTCTTTCGACATTCTGATACATGTACGAGGTGCCTTCAATAAGTTTCCAGACATTTTTCGTATCGGAACTTTTATTGAAAGTACACAAATGAAACTCTGGTCCCCTTCGAAGTAATCTTCTCCAGCTGTAATGCACTTGTTGTACCGTTCCAACAACTACTAGAAGGCCCAATGGAAGTCCTCTTGTGTTAGCGTGTCAATGACTCTTGTGTCACATCCTCTTTCACCTCCTCAATTGTTTCATAACGACAGCTTCTAAGGTTTTCCTTGAGCTTAGGAAATAACCAAAAGTCACAGGGAGCAAGGTATGGATTATAAGGAGGATGAGGAACTATTTTGATGTCCATCTTGGCCAAATGATCTGTGATCTTCTCTGAGCACCCTTGGGGCAAACTTTGCGCAAATCAACCGCATCATCAGTTCATCACAAATAATTGTGTACAGTTTCCACACTGTCCTTATCCATGAAATTCTTTATTTGGCCAATCAACTCTGGTGTTCTAACTTCCTTACTCCTCTTACACATCTCATCATCCGTCAAAGATTACCTGCTTTTCTTAAATCTTTTATGCCAGTCTAAAACTGATGCTCGATTCATGCAAGATGGTCTAAAAGCAGTCTGAAGTATTCCATACGTTTCTCTGGCATTTTTTTCCAAGTTTAAAACAGAATTTTATTACATGTTGATATTCTAAAGTGCTCACACTTTTGTAGAATCAAGAATCATTATGGACCATTTAACTAATTTCAACATATTTATTCAGTAGCAATTAGTGGTACGCTAATTGCCATTGGACCAGCCTACAATTAGTCAGGGATGGTGGATTGTTCTATTTTGAGGCGCCTGATTGGCTAAACATGCCAGAAGGGGCAGGTGCCACTCTACAAATGCCAGCTGCTCTAGCATTCAGGGTTTTTTTACTGTTCTAGACTTCTGCCAAGAACTACACTCTGTCAATTATCGCATCCATTCAGCACAACATCTTCATTGGATTAGCTGGTTCACCCTAGCAATATTCTACAACTTTCAGATTGTATTTTTGAAATTCACCAGCTGTGACAGTCAGGCTTTAGTAGGGTGTATTCCAATTCCTGCTGTAGCTGTTCATTTTAACCTGAAATCATAAAAATTGGTCAGTCATCTCATAAGATGTACAGCAATAACACTGAATTTTAAAGCGTCTACAATAATTTTCAAGTCATGTACCAAAAATGTCTAGAAACTTATTGAAGGCACCACATATGCGTATGATTTTATTTCTGAACCATATCTTCTCTGAATTTGAATTATCGAATCAAAGGTTATACCATAGTATCCCAAGCTGGAGAGAGGTTTCATGGGAATATTAAATTCACAAGTGGTTGCTTGTATATTCTGTGTCAGGGAAGATGACAATGTTATGTTTGTCTGTTTCTTTTTGAATATTATTTTTATATTGTCTTATATTATTTTACATTATTTTATAAAAACTCTTTAAAATACTCCAAAGAAACTAGCGGATATTTTTTAAATGTTGAATCTATGGTTAAAATGTCACAAAAATCAGAGAAATTTGAATTTTTGCGTAAAAGCCCCCCCTAACTTTTACTCAATTTGCAAAAAACTAAATTAAACGCAGCTGTGTTCAAGAATTCATAATGATCAGTTAATTTAGAAAAGAGACCTGTGCATAGAAATATATAATACCTAACTTTATAAAAAAAATATACATTAGTGTTGGAATGATTAATTAAAATTGGAAAAATCAGAGCTTTAGGACATCGGAATCGGAAAAATATTAGCCTTATTTCCAATTTCTAAAACGATTCTTTTATTTATTTATTTATTATTATTATCATTATTATTATTATTTGCTTGTTTAAAATTTTATTTTAAATTGTTTGCAACTAATAATAAATCAATGAAAATAAAATTTATAGATCAGAATAATTAAATCAGGTAAAAATGGTATTGAAAAAAAACGGCAAAATGGCACATGCAAAATGGCACATACAAAATGGCACATGCAAAATGATACAAATGAATAAATAGAAAATGGTATAAGCTAGAATATAGATGAAACTCTAACTCTTAGCTACTTGGCCTTTTGATTTTATTGTTATCTTTTTTGTATTTACACGTCAATAAAAAATGTTTTAAAAATTGGGAGTTACTAGGACGTCCCCTAATATGAAAGGGTGAATGCGGTATTATGGTGAAAGAAGATACTAGCTGGGAGAAACTTTTGACTTTGTTTAGTTCTGGAGTGACAAGGATGACCAACGATCCCCAAAATCCCCCCTTTTGATTTGGCCATGTGCCTAAGTTTTTTGTTCTTCGTTAATTTTGACTGTATTTTTTAACATGAATAAAAGATTTAATATCTCAAAGTGTAGTATCTGTTCTCTCAGATGCTGCACTTCATTTTCTTGTTCTCTTTCGGTGGAGGAGAAATCCTTCGCGACTGAGACAATTTTTTTTATTTTTGTACCTTTTCTCCACGTTAAAAAACGACCCTGGTGTCTAACTCTGTCCCGTGGGGAGGCATTGTAAATAGGTACAATATATAATAATATATATAGTAGGCATTTAAGTTCTCTCCAGTAGGCATTCAAGTTTTTATTTGTATTGAGTTCTTCATGTATATTAAAACCAAGATTGATCCATCGTAGAAAAACCTTCACAAATTGCAATTTGAAAGAAAATGTTTTCAATTTTTTTTTTTTTTTTTTTTTGTATTCTTTCCTCTGTTTCCCATCCCCTTCTTTTCCTTCAACCTCCGCATGCAGTC
This sequence comes from Euprymna scolopes, assembly GCF_053919585.1. Lineage (NCBI taxonomy): Eukaryota > Metazoa > Mollusca > Cephalopoda > Sepiida > Sepiolidae > Euprymna > Euprymna scolopes. The sequence continues at coordinate 95,049,791 of NC_136513.1, forward strand.
CCCCCACCTTTTCCTTTTAATACGTTTGAAACCTGGCATGGCACATTCTGCACGGAAATATTTTAAAGCCCTTCTTGTTGACTTGAAAATTCTTTGGAAAAAAAAAAGCCATCAAAAATCGTTGTGACTCATTTT
>NC_136513.1:95057425-95059925 GCF_053919585.1 Euprymna scolopes
TGGCTCCACACTCCCCAAAGCCCACAAGCTGGGGCCTCACCACTGGATATAGTTTAAGGTCATATCCAGGACCGCCATTGAGGAACTTTTACCCTCTGCAGGGGGGGGGGGGCAGTCGGTGTATTCTAATGCCCCACCGACAGGGCCGCATAAGGAAGGTTTCTGGGTTTTAATGTCTCCAATGCTTAAAAGTGATGTTGATTAGTACTTGTGTAGAAAAAGAGAAAGAATCAGCAATAAATTTTTTTTTTTTTTTTACATAGGTATCACCACATTATCAAGGCCAAGAGGCCACTCAAGGATAAGGGTTAAAAAGTGTACAGTAGAAATTGGACAATATAGTAATCATTAGTAATGAAAATTTGGTAAATTTGATAACTTATATCGAACGGCTCATCAAGAACTTATTTACGTTAGACTTGAACACAACCATATTGTAGTCAGCCGGAAAGCAGGAAAACGGAAGACAATTCCACAGACGTGCAGTTCTAAGAAAGAAGCTTTGTTCATGGAATCTACGTTTAGGTTTAGGCACAGATAAAGAGTGGGGGGAATTATTGATAGTGTTTACAGCTAGACGAGTGTTTCTTGTGAAAGTTTGGTGAGGGGGGACCATAGATTGAAGCTCAGTCGAACACTTTCCATGAAAATAACGATACATCAAAGACAAACTCGCAACATTTCTTCTGTGAGATACAGGTTGCAGGGAAGAGAAAAGGACATCTCCTACGAGGCTACAAAGTCTATTTTGAACTCTATCAAGGCAGGACAAGTCCTTTCTAGCAGCTCCTGCCCAGATGTGGCAACAGTATTCCATCCTTGGGCGTACCTGGCTCTTATATAGATAGAGAATAGCATCAGCAGTGAGATATTTACCGGATCGATAGAAAGATCCCACCATTTTTCCAGCGGCCTTGGCAACAGATTTGATGTATTTGAGACATATTTCAGGATATTTTAAAATATGAAAGACCCGGATGTAAATAATGATTCATAATTATCCAGCCCTCCATTACATAATTTATACTATTATATATTGTGACCCTACGACAGGAAATAGAGATTATATTAACTAGTATGAATTTTGGTGAGTGTTATATTAAGTACATGTTGGAACAACCTTGTGGAAAATGGAAACAGACCCAGTGCAGCTAGCAGGATTGATGTGATGGTTCAAAAGTTACAGCTCCCTCAATAAAATGGGTTAGAAAGATAGTTGTCAAATGATATTATAGAGAAATTACATCACGTATACAGTTTCTAGTCATTTCAAGTCGGGTAAGCGGACAGACAAGACATGCCCAACAATGTAGAAATCTAAGCGAATGTTTCCTCGATACTCTGTCTGTTCGTTGACCATTCGTTAAGGCTAATTAAGAAAGTTAAGTTAGAAGAAAAATTATGTTGTTTCTCTCCCCCCCCCTGAAGAGAAAAGCTATTTAAATAAAAACGCCAATAAGTTTCCATTTTGTTCCATACATGAGTTAAAAAGCCGATCAACAACCACTAGACAACGCAACCACACAGGAAACAGCCACGCATGAGGGATGTGACGCTTGAGAAATGAGGACCAGCGACCACGTACGTATGTAAAAAAAAAAATGTTATTGTTTCTTGACCGATCACTGGCAAAAAACCTCCCAAGTTCACAAGTACGCGCTTGTGTGAAAAGACTGTGTGAACGGAACGATCTGTTAAAATTTGGTTAATACGAAAAATGTTACGGTTGTTTATGTTTGCAAATGTCTCGTGAGTAATTAGTTGTACACGTATTCAAGATGGAGAAATCGGCCAGCTGTAAATCAACAGCGAAAACCAACTTGCATGAAGTTTCACAAAATGAACGAAAAGAGTTGAATTACAAAAGATGAAAAGTTTAATTGAAACAGAAATAACGCAGGTGTTTCGGTAAATCAGAAAACCAGGGGACGCAAAGTCGACAGCAGACAGTGTCAGATAAAAAAAAAAAAAAACATTCACATTATACTGAATTATTTTTTGCATAAAATGAATAAAATGTTATTTTTTAACTGTTTTTTAAACGATTATTCTATCGTTATTTCCATGGCAAATGTTCGACTGGGCTCCAATCTATCATTCCCCCCCTTGCCAAACTTTCACAAAAACACTCACTACAACCACTATATACGATTTCCCCCATTCTCTAACTGTGCCTAAATCTAAACGCAGATTCCATGAACAAAACTTCTTTCTAAGAATTAATCTCCTGTGGAACACTATTCCGTTGGCTTTCTTCCCAGTTGAATACAACATGATAACCTTCAAATCCAATGTAAACAAGTTCTTGTTGAGCCGTCCTCTTAAATAATTAAATTATTACAAGAATACATATATATATATATATATATATATATATATATATATATATATATATATATATATATATATATTAGTGTCAGAATCAGAAATCGAATTTTTTGTACATATCGGAATTGAAAAACATTCTGCCTATTTTCCGATGTCAAATCTGATTGCTTTA
>NC_136513.1:95069925-95313646 GCF_053919585.1 Euprymna scolopes
TCACATTTTGCATAATATTAAAGTCTGTAAGTATAAGGCTTTAGAGAAACAAACGTTGATTAACTCATATTATGCCTCCCCACTCTCTCCCTACTCGAATATATAATGTTTTGGATTATGATAACGATTATTTTGGTAATGACCAGGCTCCATGTTGCTTAACTTTGGTGATCTACATAAAGTATTTAGTATTGCCAAGTAGTCACACATTTGATAATGACCAGGCACCATGTTGCTTAACTTTGATCTACATAAATCATTTGGTAATCCCAAGTAGTCACCCATCTGATAATGACCAAGCTCATGATTGCTTAACTTTGGTGATCTATATGAAGCATTTTTTTTATTCCCAAGTAGTTACCCATCTGATAATGACCAAGAGAATGTTGCTTAACTTTGGTGATCTTCGTAAAGCATTTAGTATTCCAAAATAGTCACTCATCTGATAATGACCGAGACAATGTTGCTTAACTTTGGTGATCTATGTGAAGCATTTTTTTTATTCCCAAGTAGTTACCCATCTGACAATGACAAGAGAATGTTGCTTAACTTTGGTGATCTTCGTAAAGCATTTAGTATTCCAAAATAGTCACTCATCTGATAATGACCGAGACAATGTTGCTTAACTTTGGTGATCTATGTGAAGCATTTTTTTTATTCCCAAGTAGTTACCCATCTGATAACGACCAAGACAATGTTGCTTAACTTTGGTGATCTATGTGAAGCATTTTTTTTATTCCCAAGTAGTTACCCATCTGATAATAACCAAGAGAATGTTGCTTAACTTTGGTGTTCTTCGTAAACATTTAGTATTCCCAAATAGTCACTAATGTGATAATGACCGAGACAATGTTGCTTAACTTTGGTGATCTAGTAGCATATTGTATTCTCAAGTAGTAGCAAAAGTCAACAGACCACCAACAACGGCGCACTGACCTTCACCTACGATGCCTGCAACTGGCAATGTAGATTAAAGATAGGCTTATTCAGCCACAGAAGACGGTGTTCAACCACAATAATTACAAGCGCAACCCGGATATCAACAATCTTTAATAATAAAACAAATTTAGCTGTTGATTATTTGTAAACGTTCCTATTTACAATGCCTCCCCACGGGACAGAGTTAGACACCAGAGTCGTTTTTTAACGTGGAGAAAAGGAACAAAAATAAAAATTGTCTCAGTCGTGAAGGATTTCTCTTCCACTGATAGAGAACAAGAAACTGAAGTGGAGCATCTGAAGAACAGATACTACACTATGATCTTGTCCCGAAGGCTTACCAAAAAAAAAAAAAATAACGTTCGAGAGTTTGGGTATGAACAGTATTGACAAAGCGTTCATCATGGCATGCTGATAAATACCATTCTCAAAGTTTTCCAGTCCATCGTATGCTGCCCATCCATTCGATATAGTAGAGTGAGTTTATATAAACAGTGTTTCTCCAACAGATGTCTCCCCAACATTGTTATATATACAACGTGTGACGTCTAGTGGTTAAAATATTCATCTGCTGTTGCATGTATGTGTGAGTGTTTCACATATAATAAAACAGTTTTATATTAATGTTCAGTCTGTGTAGTGCACACGCAAACAACATACATTTCTCCGTTGTGTTTTTGTCTCTTCACATTATTCAAATTCATCTCCCTCACAATGAAACCAAACAACAATAGATTTTATATTTGATAACTTCCTTCTTGACTTCCCATCGGATCCGTAAGACATAATTTTTTACATTATTCTAAAGTCGTGTTTATCCCAGCTTCCAAAAACGCTCCAGAAGATATCTCACCAATGATGCAATTCTCTATCTACAGGGTGGTCAAAAAGTCAGGTAACATTTTAAAGAAAAACGATATTAGAAAAGAAAGAAGAATATAAATGACACAACACATAGATTTAAAATTAAAGTTTATATATTACACTCAAATATTTAAACAAATAATATTAAACGAATAGAGATTATAATGGATCATATTGTTTTTTCTACCTTTAACATGTTACCTGACTTTTTGACCACCCTGTATATAAAAGCCAAGTATGTCAAAGGATGGAGTACTGCTGCCACATCTGGGCAGGAGCTGCTAAAAACAGCCTATCCTGCCTTGACAGAGTACAAAATAGACTTCGTGGCTTGGTGGGGGATGCCCTTTTCTCTTCCCTGCAACCTCTCTCCCACAGAAGAGATGTTGCGAGCCGGTCTCTATTTTATCGCTATCTCCATGGCAAGTGCTCGTCTGAGCTCCAATCTCTGGTCCCCCCTTCACCAATCTTTCATGAAAAACACTCGACTAGCTGTAAACACTGTCAATAATTTTCCCCACTCTTTATCCGTGCCTAAATCAAAACATAGATTCCATGAACAAAGCTTCTTTCTTAGAACTGCACGCCTGTGGAACTCTCTGCCGTTTGCCTGTTTGCGTCCTGACTTCAACTTGGATGTCTTCAATTCCAACACAAACAAATTCCTGATGAACCGCCCCCTTAAGTAATGACACTTTATCAAATCTCCGATACTTACTATTACTATGATAGTATCCCATTGATTACTGTACACACAATAACCCTTATCCCCGAGTGGCTTCTGGGCCTTGATAAGTGGTGAAGCCTTTGTAAAAAAAAATATTTTTTTTTAATTAAAAACATAGTCACATCTTTTTTTTTTTGCAAACGAACATAGCTGTTTTTTTTTAGAATAACATACTGACGAAAAAATAATTTCTCTGTAATTAGCATTGCTTTTTCCCTTTTTTTGTTATTAATGTTAAAACTTTGATGCATTAAAGTAGCTGTTTAGCTTGAAAATTGATTTCAGTGAAGTTTTAAAGTTGTGTTCTATCCTGCCTACAATCTTTTGGGTCAGTTTCAATAATCTTAATAATACAAACGTCCGTTCGCATAACACACAGTCTTTCAACTCACCGGTCTTCTTTTTATCGTTCTTTTATGCATTTTGCAAAATCTAATTTGCATAGAGTTTGCGTGACTCAAATGTTGGTTGGTTGGTTGTTTTGTTTTACGGCATATCAACCCTTTTCAGGTTATTTAATGCCGAATCTGGTGATTTTGAAGAACGATTTTTTAATATAGTATATTTGTTTTTTAAGTCATATACTATTTAACCCATAGTTGGGACCCTAACAGGTACTACCACTCCGGGTCAGAGTGGACCTGGGAGAAATGGCAATTAAAGAGTGGCTCCAGACTCCCTAAGGCCTGCAAGCTGGGGCCTCACCATAGGATATAGTTTAAGGTCATATCCAAGACCGTGACAAATGTGATCGTCAAATACAAAAGCAACGTCAATATTTTAGCTTTTTTTTTTTTTTTAATTATTTTCTCCATAAGCGAATGAACACGACACCAACACTAGTCAGGTAAGCTACAATTTTTCCTACACTCTTCCTGATCTTATAATCACAAACAGGGCAAGGGGTAGTATTGGTCTTTGTCAGGTACTTCTTCAGAGAGGAATGATGCAGGCCTCACTCTCATGAATACTCTCGTCTGCATGTCTGCTTTTAGTAGATACTTTTATGAGTCGGGAGATTACTAGCATCGGAATCACTGGCAAACAGGTCTAAATTCAGATAGATTAGTCACTCAGAATTACTTTTGTTACTTGATAAGTGCGTCCGTATTACTGTTTGAAGGTCTTTAACGTGCTGAAGCAACCCATCAACTTTCACACGGGCTGATCACTTCAGTAACGAGACCAGTGTTATATTTTGTGCACCTGGCACACGGATTTTTAACCTAAACGGCATCTCCTCTTTCATACTTTCCTCCAATTCTAGTTTTAGCAGTGGGTCAGCTTCAACACTTTTGATTCGAATATGATATCTATGTAGCACGTCAGCTGACACGGTGGAAGGTGAAACGTCATCCTTTGGGGTGATGTTGTGCCAGTAGACCGCCTCCAATAATGAACAATTCTTTCTAGTTGCGAAGGTCTTAATGGTCCTATGACTTCGTTCTACAATCTTGTTTCCATTCGGTGAGTAGGCACATCGAAGCCATAGATGTACCTCCCAATTTTTTGCAAATTCTTCAAACTCTTTACTGGTGAAAGCAGTGATATTGTCGGTCAGTATTTCCAGCAGCGGGCCTTGCTCAAGGAAAATATTCTCCAACTGTCGGATAACAGTGGTCGCATCTGCCCAATGCAGTAGCTGCCATATTGCAAATCTAGAGGTGCCACAGTCGATAATAGAAATTTTTTACAATTGTGGTGGGTTATGTCCCTCGCTAATCTGCTCCAGTTGTTTTTGATGCTGAGTTTTTCTTTTTTCCAGCGAACAGGTGCTGGATCTATTGATCGACAGGTTTCGCAACAAATTTAGCAGTCTCTTTGGACACTTTGCAGGTCAACTGACTTGGCAAAATATAAAGTTCGTTTCACACCTGGATGTCCACTTTGACGATAGACGTAAGCCACCTAGTCCTACTGTTGCGCAACTCCCAAGCACCAGCTCTCTACTTTCCTTGAGTAGATCCATACACCTGCACAGTACTCTGATGAGACTATCTGCATAGTTCTGACAGGACTTAACGAGTTTTACATCTATGATCAATCCATATTCGTTTGCCAGTGATTGCAAGGTTCCTAACCGTCCCCTGATAAGCATATCACCAGCCGCTCTCGTGTTCACTTGTGCTTTTCCAATTGAAGTGTCAGAAATCCACCAATGCACATATGCCAAATCAGTGACCAAGTGTAACACTGTCGCTTCCCACTGAAAGGCCAAATTGACTCCATTGAGTGCCGCGTCGAGTTCAGCTAGACTGATGTGCTGAGCATCGTTAGTTGGATGAAGCCAACACACATCCTCAATGACCGTTCCATTCGTTTCCAGTGCCACTCCTATGGCTATGCAACTCATATCTACCCAGACTATAATTTATCTACCATCCATACATCAGTTTCCTCCAGAGATCCTGCTATGTGGAGATAGGTAACCAACCCGGAACATTCTACATAAGGATGGAGTATTGCTGCCATGTCTGGGAAGGAGCTGCTAAAAACAGCCTATCCTGCCTTGACAGAGTACAAAATAGACTTCATGGCCTAGTGGGGGATGCCCTCTTCTCTTCCCTGCAACCTCTCTCCCACAGAAGGGACATTGCGAGCCTGTCTTTGTTTTATCATTATTTCCATGGCAAGTACTCATCTGAGCTCCAATCTCTGGTCCCCCCCTCGCCAATCTTTCCCAAAAAACACCCGTCTGGCTGAAATCACTGTCAGTAATTTCCCCCACTCTTTATCTATGCCTAAATCAAAACGTAGATTCCATGAACAAAGCTTTCTTAGAACTGCATATCTGTGGAACTCTTTCATTTGCCTGTTTCCCACCTGACTACAAGTTGGATGTCTTCAAGTCCAACATAAACAAGTTCTTGATAAACCGCTCCCTTAAGTAAGACACTTTATCAGATCTCCATTACTAACGATTACTACGATATTATCCCATTGATTACTGTACACACAATAACCCTCATCTCCGAGTGGCTTCCGGGCCTTGGTAGGTGGTGACTTCCATGTAAAAAAACAAAAAACAAAACAAAAATAAAAAACAAAAAAAAAGGAACCGAGTCACTGGACTTTTGAACAGAGAATTCTCCCTGAACGTTAACACGCTTCATTTGTCTCTATGTAAATACGTAAATAAACTTCTCTTTCAGAATTCAAACCATAGCGTATACTTATTTATTCCTTTCCTGGAATACTTATTTATTCCTGGAATACTTTATCTTTGATTGTCCATATAACAAGGACATATCAGATCTGCTTCTAATACTTTGCTCAAAGTTTCTGCCAATATGGGACAGAGAGATGCGTGTTTGATTCTGTCATCCCAGCTCTTTGTTACTGCAGGCTTGATAAATGCAACTGCCACCCGGAGTCTTCTACATACAGGGAAGTGACCAACGAATATCCCACAGAGAGAAAATGCACGTCAATGGCTCAATTCATCAGTTTCCTCGTTTCCATCAAAGAGTGCCATCTTTTTCCTAGACTTGCAAGCCAAGAACTCTGGCTCCAAATCTCAGTCATACCGGATCCTTGGAAACCAAACCATAGTCTAAGAAATGTTGTTGCACACACAACACAGGAATTACACTTTCATTAATACAAATATCATCAACATATGCTTATGTGACGCTTTTGATCACATGGTCTTGCGATACGATAACATCTATAACAGATTTCATAATAAGTGACGAGACAGAAACGTTGGCCCCTAAAAATAACTGTTTGAAACAGCCATAGCACTATGTCGACATGGATTTGAAAATATGCATTTCGCAGATCCATAAGCGACACACTCCTTGTTGCCACACATTCGCTTATATAGATAATAGACCGTTTCCATTAGAAAATAGCCATATTGACTCCAAGCCCTTGTGCAGCACACCTATCATAAAAAGCAATACTTTCAAGCCTTGTGCCACACACACAAAACCCGCACACAAATAATCATTCATTTAAAACGTTCGAACACAAGAAAACATTTATGTTGGAACATTTTATTTTAATACTTGTAACGCGTAAATAAATGTTATTTATTTTGTATAAACCTAGTGATTCTGTGTTGTTTGTCGAGTGCCGTAATTGGTAACCCTTTCTATAGATTGGCGATCTCGTTTAGTTTATTTTTAAGAGTCCCGAATACGCATCCTATGGATTGGGGAACCTCGACTTCAGCAATTTAGCAACATACATCCTATAGATGGTTACCCTTTCATGAATACATCCTATAAGTCGGTGAACCCCAACTTCACTGATAAGTTGGTGACTTTCTGACGTCAGCAAATTAGCAATTTACATCCTATAATTACATAGAGCAATGCAATCATGAAAAGTAACATGATTAAGATTAAACTTAGAAAAGTAAAAGGACTAGTTGTTAAAACTGGAAAAGAAAAAGACAAGATATTCTAGTAAAAAAAAAAATAACTTTATAACTTAAAATCTTGCAGTATTAAGAATTAAAAAACAAAAAAAATCAATTTAACATTGTATATAAATTCTTAATACTGCAATATTTCAAGTTATAAATGTATCATATTTTTTTACTAGAATATCTTGTCTTTCTTTTCCAGTTTTAACAACTAATCCTTTTACTTTTCATGCTCCCATTCTTTTATGTAATCCATGATTTTTTCCAGGCTTTGCTTTAAAATATTTTCTTTTTGTGTTCAATATCATACGCATTGTCAACAATCAATAAAAAAAAAATTACTAACTTCTTAATAAATTGACTAAATAAAAATATCAAATAAAAGATGTGATTAAGTAATTAAGCAGAAAGAAGGGACAAAAAAAAAAAAAAAGAGAGAAACAGAGTTAATGGGCTACATCATTAGTGAAATATTATCAGCCCTAGCACAGCAAAGAACATCACATTTTATGTTAATTCTCTCTATATTATAACTCAAATAAGATGGCATGCAAGCTACATTCCCACTATGATTTATGAAGGTGTCGACAACGAAAATGTTGCTATGGTAACCAACAGCCAATCAGAAGAAATCATCTCTGAAATGTCAACGTTGAAAAAGTCGCTATGGTAACCAACAGACAATAAGAAGAAAGCATCTCTCACGTTCCTTACTTATTCTGAGGACTTTAGAACACCAGTAATTTTATTATTACTTGTTCTAATGAACGAAAATTGAAAATTTTTATTTCAAAATATAGCTGAGAAGGTGACCTATGAAGTATAAAAATTTGTTTGAAATTTGGTTGCAAAATGTGAAGCTTTAAAGCAGTTCTAAATGAGTAAAACCAACACTTAACCATATATCTAAACACGGTAGCACATTTGAATGAGAAATAATAGCAAAAACCGTACCTCTGTACATCTTTTTTGAAAATAGATGCTAAAATCAAGTTGACCTATATCTAGAAATAAACATTTTTTAACAATTAAAATTATTTCAAGTTGCAGTTGAATTTGCTATTTTGTAATTGCCAATAGTCATTTTTTTAAATTATAAAAAAAAATGTTTTGTTAAATTGGAAAACTTTACTCAAAAATCTAAGTTTAAAAACTTCATATTGTGGAATATTGGAATTTTATTCTATTTAAATTTAAAAAATTAATTATTTAAATTTTTTTTTTTTAAATCTAACTAATTAGAATATATATTATTGAGAAAAAACGTTGATTTTTTTTTTAAAATAATAATATTGATTTTATGTCCATTTTTTAAATTTACAATTTCAAGGAAAGTGAAAGAAGTAATATATAACTAGTAATTGCAACATTTTATAAAGCTGAAGAGTTTAAAATAATTAAAAAGTAGTTATTTTTATTAAAAAAAAAGTGGACATAAAATCAATATTGTTTTTTGTTATTAAATCAACGTTTTTATTTTCAATAATATATATTATTAGTTAAATTACAAAAAAAAATTTTTTAACTAGGATAAAATTCCAATATGATATTCCATGATATGAAGTTTTAAACAAAGATTTTTGTGTAAGGTTTTATAATTTTTGAAAATATATTCATATAATATAAAAAATGACTATTGGCAATTATAAAATAGCAAATTCAACTAAAATTTGCAATTATTTTAATTGATAAAAGATGTTTATTTCTAGGGGACATCAACTTGATTTATGCCCCTATTTTCCAAAAAATGTATGAATGTCTCTAATAAATAAAATTAAGATAAACAATGGCAAAAAATTCTGCTCCTCTGGCGCAATTATAGACTAGTGGCTTCCGTAAAAAGTATGCCCAATCATACAATAGATATAAAATGATGATGTGTCTAACAGAGCATAAAATTTTGGTGATTTTACAAAAAAATTTGGACATCTCTATTACACAAGCAATCATTGTTAAACTTTTTGTTGTTAATTAACATTATTTTCTTTTAAATTGTTTTCAAACCGTTTGATAATTTTTTTGTGAATTTAAAAATTGAAATTGACTTTTTGTCAGATCTTGTAAAAAAAATAAAATAAAATGGAGTTATCTCCCTTAGATTCGGAACTTTTTTTTTTTTTTTTTTTTTTTTTTTTTTTTTTTACAAGGTGGTCATCACTTACCAAGGCCCGGAAGCCACCCATGGATAAGGGTTATTATAAGTACAGTACGTTAGTGTGAATATTTTAGAGTGTCTACTTAAGGGTGCGGTTCATCAGGAATTTGTTTATGTTGGACTTGAAGACATCCAAGTTGTAGTCAGGAGGGAAGCTGGCAGACAGAACAGAGTTCCACGGACGTGCAGTTCTAAGAAAGAAGCTTTGTTCATGGAATCTACGTTTTGATTTAGGCATAGATAAAGAGTGGGGAAAGTTTTTGACAGTGGATTCAGCTGGACGGGTGATTTTTGTAAAAGATTGGCGAGGGGGGGGACCAGAGATTGGAGTTCAGACGAGCACCTGCCATGGAAATAACAATAAAACAAAGATAGGCTTGCAATGTCCCTTCTGTGGGAGAGAGGTTGCAGGGAAGAGATATCTGTACGTGATGTTGCGAAGCTAATCAAAAACCTTGATTCGAGTAAAGCAACTGGCCCTGATGGTATTCCAATTATAGTACTCAAAAAACTTCAACCTGAATTAGCGCCCATACTTACAAAACTGTTTAAACGTTGTCTTAAGGAGAATAGTTTCCCATCTCCCTGGAAAATCTCATCAGTATGCCCTGTATTTAAGAATTCAGGTGATCGCTCATCCCCCTCTCAGTACAGGCCAATAAGTCTCCTGTGCGTCATGAGTAAGTTGCTAGAATCTGTGTTAAATACAGAAGTAATCAAACATCTCAACAAAAATAACCTTCTTAGTGACACTCAATATGGTTTCCGTTCTGCTAGATCTACAGCAGATGTCCTTACAGTTATATCGCATAGGATTAGCAAATCTCTCGACGGTGGCAATCTTTCTAGGGCAATTGCTCTTGACATATCTAAAGCCTTTGATAGGGTATGGCATAAAGGTTTACTTCATAAGATCGCTAGCTATGGTATAGCTGGAAAAGTCTTCTCAATTATTAAATCATTTCTTTCTGATAGGTTCATAAGAGTAGTAGTTGAGGGGCAAAAATCAGAAGCTCACAGTATTAATGCCGGTGTCCCTCAGGGATCCATCCTGGGCCCAACTCTTTTCCTGATCTACATTAATGATCTTCCAAATCATATCCTTACATCATTTGTAGACATTTATACTGACGACACTACCATTTATGGTACCACATCTAAGACAGTAAACGACCAAGTTCTCTCCAATTCTCTCTCCTCTGATCTTGAGCACGTAGTACAATGGGGAAAGGAGTGGCTGGTTACTTTTAATGCATCTAAAACCAAGCTTCTCTCTTTACATCATCAACATTCTAATCCACATTTGTCATCAATTGAAATGAATGGCTCTCGTCTTCAGGAGGCCTCAAGTTTTGACAAGCTTCTGGGCTTGACCATTACTCCTGATCTTAAATGGAACACGTATATCAAATCTGTTGTCAAGGCCGCTGGAAAAATGGTGGGATCTTTCTATCGATCCAGTAGATATCTCACTGCTGATGCTATTCTCTACCTATATAAGAGCCAGGTACGTCCAAGGATGGAATACTGTTGCCACATCTGGGCAGGAGCTGCTAGAAAGGACTTGTCCTGCCTTGATAGAGTTCAAAATAGACTTCGTAGCCTCGTAGGAGATGTCCTTTTCTCCTCCTTGCAACCTCTATCTCACAGAAGAGATGTTGCGAGTTTGTCTCTGATGTATCGTTATTTTCATGGAAAGTGTTCAACTGAGCTTCAATCTTTGGTCCCCCCTCGCCAAACTTTCACAAGAAACACTCGTCTAGCTGTAAACACTATCAATAATTTCCCCCACTCTTTATCTGTGCCTAAACCTAAACGTAGATTCCATGAACAAAGCTTCTTTCCTAGAACTGCACGCCTGTGGAATTGTCTTCCGTTTTCCTGCTTTCCGGCTGACTACAATATGGTTGTGTTCAAGTCTAAAGTAAATAAGTTCTTGATGAGCCGTTCCATATAAGTTATTAAATTTACCAAATTTTCATTACTAATGATTACTATATTGACCAATTTCTACTGTACACTCTTTAACCGTTATCCTTGAGTGGCCTCTGGACCTTGATAATGTGGTGATGCCTTTGTAAAAAAAAAAAAAAAAAAAAAAAAAAAAAGAGAAAAGGGCATCCCCCACTAAGCCACGAAGTCTATTTTGTACTCTGTCAAGGCAGGATAGGCTGTTTTTAGCAGCTCCTGCCCAGATATGGCAGCAGTATTCCATCCTTGGACGTACTTGGCTTTTATATAGAGAATTGCATCAGTAGTGAGATATCTTCTGGAGCGGTAGAAGGATCCACCATTTTTCCAGAGACCTTGGCAACAGACTTGATGTACGTGTTCCATTTCAGATCAGGAGTGAAGGTCAAGCCCAGAAGCTTGTCAAAACATGGGGCTTCACCTAGACGAGAGCTATCCATTTCAATTGATGCCAGATGGGGATCAGAGCGTTGATGATGTAAAGATAGGAGTTTGGTTTTAGATGCATTAAAGGTAACCAGCCACGTCTTCTCCCCACTGAACCACTCATTCGAGATCAGAGGAGAGAGAATCAGAGAGCTTTGTCATTTACAGCCTTTGATATGTTGCTGTAGATGGTCGTGTCATCAGCATAGATGTCAACAAATGATTTAAGTATGTGTTTAGCGAGATCATTGATGTAGATCAGGAAGAGAGTTGAGCCCAGGATTGACCCTTGAGGGACTCCAGCATTAATACTGCAGGCCTCTGATTTTTGCCCATCGACCACTACTCTTATGAGCCTATCAGAGAGAAATGATTTAATGATTGAGAAAACATTTCCAATTATACCGTAGCTGGAGATCTTGTGAAGTAGGCCTTTATACCATACCTTGTCGAAGGTTTTTTATATGTCAAGAGCAATTGCCCTGGAAAGGAAGCATTTGTCAAGAGATTCACTAATCCTATGAGATATAACCGTTAGCACATCTGCGGTAGATCTTGCAGAACGGAAACCATATTGCGTGTCACTAAGGTTATTTCTTCTGAGGTGGTTGACTATTTCTCTATTTAATATGGATTCCAGCAACTTACTCATAACACACAGGAGACTTATTGGTCTGTACTGAGAGGGAGATGACTTATCACCTGAGTTCTTAAATACAGGGCATACTGATGAGGTTTTCCAGGGTGTTGGAAAGCACTTCTCCTTAAGGCAACGTTTAAACAGTTTCGTAAGTATGGGAGCAAGTTCTGGTTGAAGCTTTTTTAACACTATAATTGGGATGCCGTCAAGGCCAGTAGCTTTACTGGAATCAAGGTTCTTGATTAGCTTGGCGACCTCATGCACAGATATTTGTATGCTACCTAGCGTGTTCTGTGTTATAGGAGGAAATATGGGGAGTTGATGGCCTTTGTCGCATAGGGTAGAATTAGCTGCAAAATTCTTGGCAAATAGTTTGGCCTTGTCTGAAGCTGAGGAGATGACCTCTGGTCCGTTGATAATGGTTGGGATAGAATGCTCACTTCTGTTCAGGATCCTATTTGTTATTTGCCAAAACTGGTGGGGACCAAGCCGCTGATCAGCTACTTTGGATTTAACAGACTGAGCATACAGCTCTCTTGCATTTTTTATTACTCTTTTAACATATTCTGTAATGGTGGCAATAGTTTTATTTTTATCTTAAAACGTTTAAAAAATAATTAAATGAAATGCTTTTTTACTTTTAAATATTAAGTACTAGATCGGGTGCCCGGATGTTCAGAGGTGTGTGTTCAGCAAAAAAAAAAAAAAAAAAAAAAAAAAAGTAGTAGGCAGATAGGCTCGAACTCGTACCGCGAAGGAGGAAAAGAAAATTAAAGAAAAAAACGTGACGTCATTACTGTTGCGCCCATCGCCAAACCGGAAGTGGCAAAGGTTTAAATTAAGGCTAGTCAATCAAAAAGAGAGAATAACTTTAAAAAATATTGGTGAAAAAAAGCGACCACTCCCTGTAAAAAAGTGTCCAGTTGAGGATAAAGGAATTAATGTTTTTAGCCAATTTTCGATATTTGTCGTCCAAAGGTTCGAGTTTCAAAACGATACCGATCTCATGAAAAGCTGTTGCCTCTGTTGAAAGTTTTAGGGAGATATACATACATACATTTAAACAGAAAGGTGAGATTTATATTATAGACTAGCGGGGGGTACCTGGCGTTGCCCGGGTGTTTGGAGGTGTGTGTGGTTTTGGGTAAATCTAAACTCCCGGGGGGGGGGGGGGGTAAAATAAAAATAAAAAAGTTTTGGTAGGTAAGTATGAAGATCGAACCTGAACCATTGAGGCAAAGTTGGAAATTAAAGTGTGAAAAAAAAAAAAAAAAAAAAGAATGCGTGACGTTAACCATTGGGCCACCGCGAAATACTAATGGAAACACGTTTGAATTTATTTAATTACTTAGAATTGGCAGGTGCACGTTTTAATGACTTAATGAGGTCAACTTTGACTGCAGAGTAGTATTTTATTTACTGCGGGAACACTTTTTTTATTTTTATTTACCCTAAGATGTTTGGGAGGGAAGTGGAGGACCAGCCCCCCCCCCCATAAAAAGAGTATTGTCCAAATTGAATAGCAATTGTCTGATATAAGGAAAATATTTCCACATTGATCAAAGCTGATTGCTTTCAGACATTTCCGACGATTGCAACCGGAAAAATACTGCCTGAATTAGTGTCGCTTTTATTATACGAAAAAGGCTAATCCACATGCGGCGAGCGAAAAATGTTGAATATTTATCTTTTTAAGTCGAGCAAATTAAATAGAGAGGCAACCTCCATTGTTAACTTGTAGATATTATGATTTATGTGATATAAAAAGTTTTATGTTGTGAGCCGACCGACCGCTTCTCGGAAAAAAGCCTTTCTTGGACATACACAAAAAGCGAACATTTTTTTTTTTTTTTTTTTTACACACGGTGGTCACCATTTATCAAGGCCCGGAAGCCACTCAGGGATAAGGGTTATTGCAAGTACAGTACGTTAGTGTGGAGATTTAATGAAGTGTTTACTTAAGGGGGCGGTTCATTAGGAATTTGTTTACGTTGGACTTGAAGACATCCAGGTTGTAGTGAGGTGGGAAGCAGGCAGACGGAACAGAGTTCCACAGGCGTGCAGTTCTAGGAAAGTTCTAGACGGGTGTTTTTCGTGAAAGATTGGCGAGAGGGGACCAGAGATTGGAGTTCAGACGAGCACCTGCCATGGAAGTAATGATAAAACAAAGACAGGCTCACAACGTCTCTTCTGTGGGAGAGAGATTGCAGGGAAGAGAAAAGGGCACCCCCCACTAAGTCACAAAGTCTATTTTTTACTCTGTCAAGGCAGGATAGGCTGTTTTTAGCAGCTCCTGCCCAGATATGGTAGCAGTATTCCATCCTTTGGACATACACACATTTTCGCTTTTATATATATAGATGGCAAATAAATTTACAGTTTTTTTCTGCAAAAAATATATCTTAATAAAGGAAAACGACTTGTTTATTTATAGCTCTTGAACCTGATCAAACGACTATTATTAATGCAGAAATATATACATTCTAAAACTCAAAACGAGGCGACTTTTTAACAAAAATATTTCTATGAAAATTTCCTTTTTGACAAAGAAAATCAATGAAAATTTTTTTCCATGAAAGTAAATTTTTTTTTTCCAATAAACTGTTGTTTTTTTAATTATGATTAATAAACAAAATATTGGAGAAAAAAAAAACAAATAAAAATGCGATTTCTAGATTTTTTGATGCAGCCTTTGAAACAGACACAAACCGACTACATTAGATAGGGTTAGGTAAGGGTAGAAAACAAAACAAAAAAGGTTTTTTATCTGGTTCAAAAGCTATAAAAAATTTTTAAAAGTCATTTTCAGATAAACAAAAGCAACAACCAACCAAGAAACTTTACCACGGACTATTAAATGTTTTTTTATCTTCACCGTTGTCAATACAATTGTTGTATTTGTTTGTGATTAACATTTTTTTAATAGTATAGTGGCCTCCCTTTGTTTCTCTCAGTCTCAATACGAAAGACAAGTTCTTATCATGAAAGTTGCACAAGGAAAAGCCAGCGGTTGAAACTCAACTGAGCTGCTTTTCATATAATATATGAGCAATCCTGTTGATAAATACAGAAACACAAAAAAACACAGAAAAACATTTTTTAATTTTTAATGTTCAAGAAAGCAACAAAAAGTTTTTTAAAAATTGTCATTTCTTTAACTCTCTTTTAATTTTTTTTTCTTTTTTTTTTTTTGCGACAGGGGGAGACAAATGGCAGTCATTTTGTTTCATATCTTTTTCTCTCTTTCTTTGGGTGAGAAAATCACCCCCACCCCCACCCTCTACTAATATATATATATATATGTGTGTGTGGGTGTATATTTTTTAAGCTGGAAGTAATTAAAGTTATCTGCAATTACGTAATTTCTTTTTATTATTTGTTTTTATTCAGTTTCTTAAATTGTGTCCAATTCAAAGAAATATAATTTAGTAAATGTTTTGTGTGTGTGTGTGTGTGTGTGTGTGTGTCTTTTCTAAGCTGGGAGTATTTAGAGTGTAACAGAGTGCGTATGATGGCTATATGTAAATACCGAGTTGTAAGCGAAATGACGTCATGGTAAGGAAAAAAGAAAGAAAAATTGTTTAAAAAAAAAAAAAAAAAAAAAAAAAAAAAAGAAGGAGTCAAGTTATTGTCTTGTGTTCCTTGCGATGCCCTCTGCTACAATGTGTTGGATCTATGTGCATAAAAGTGTAATGTTACAAAAGTTATGTCATTATGTAATCTTTTTTTTTTTTTTTTTACCTGCATTTACTGATTCAGTCTCTTAAATTGTGTTCAATTCAAAAATATAATTTAGTAAATGTTTTGAATTTTAAAAAAAATTTCAATTCAAACAATTATTTCTGCATCTTTAAAAAATATACATTTTTTTAAAATTATTTTTAAAATCCTTCATTAGTGGAATTTTTGCCAGCAAAATTAAGTCCCTCCCTCCAAGCATTTAGAATTGTTCTTTTCATTTAACTTATCTTTTTTCCTTTTATATTTTTCATAGACCAATGAGAATTCTTTTTACTTAAATTTTTTTCATAGACCAATGAGAATTCTTTTTACTTACATTTTTTTCAGTAGAAACTGATATTAGAAGACATAAAAAAAGTTTATTTTCTTACATAATATCTGACATTAGTTCTATTAATTTAAATTATACATAAAACATCCTTTCACAAAAAATCCTTTTCCTTTATTCATCTATTTTTTTTTTTATTTTCTTTAACTCATTTGCATAAACTTTTCCAGG
Source organism: Euprymna scolopes (assembly GCF_053919585.1). Classification (NCBI taxonomy): domain Eukaryota; kingdom Metazoa; phylum Mollusca; class Cephalopoda; order Sepiida; family Sepiolidae; genus Euprymna; species Euprymna scolopes. The sequence continues at coordinate 95,086,260 of NC_136513.1, forward strand.
AAATTTTTATGACTTATTTGTTCAGTATTAACATCTTATTGACTTCCGATGTCCATAGAAAATTACCTACATATCATTTAAAATTTTCTCACAGTGTGTGTGTGTGTGTGTGTGTGTGCGCGTAAAAGAATAATAATATAATTACATTTCAAGATCCAAATATGTTTTTCATGCATAACAGTTCCTCCAGCATGTTAAAATTCTGGTACATTTTTATTTATTTTTTTACAGATCCGTTTCGTTATGCAGAAACAAACAGTTATTATTATACCAATACCATCTCTTTTCGTGCATATACTCTTCAGAAAAATTAGAAATGCATGACAATATAATGTTGGAAAAAAAGAAATTAAATTCATAGATGACTCAACATCGTCTGTTGAGTCTTTTCTATGAACTTTTTTCTTCTTGCAGCATTATTTTTCATGCATTTTCCTCTTTCTAAGCAAAGAATTTCTAATTTTTCTGAAAAGTATATGTAAGAAAAAAAAAGGGGGGGTATAATGATAACTGCTTGTTTCTGCATAGTGAAACGGATCTGTAAAAAATGCACCAAAATTTTAACATGTTGGAGGAGCTGTTTTGTATGAAAAATAAATATTTGGATCTTATTCTTTTATAAATGCTGTTATATTTAACACACATCGAGCTTCTAAACAGAAAGGATTGGTATACACAAAAGAGTGAAATATATTTAACATATATATATATATATATATATATATATATATATATATATATATATATATATGTTTTATTAAAATACTGTAAATTGAGATTTACAAAAAATTATTCTTCAACAACACAATGCACATTTAGAAAATTCCTTATTTCACAAAGTTTCAAAGAATGCCTTCTCTTCAGAGGAAAGATATTAGCAAAATATCATTCATAGTTAAACTATGATTTTGCTGTTTAGCACATAAATGGAAAGTACAACATATGATATGAATCATATTTGCATAAAAGATAATGAAAAATGTTTGAGAATACAATACATAAGTGAAAGGATATTTAGATGGAATTCAGATAAATCTATAAAACATGATGGGGTTATCAAGAATCCAGAAATTATATATATATATATATATATATATATAAATAATGTTAAAAGTCCATGTATGCTTCTAGGATAGTGATTTAGAGGTTATGAGAGTTTTTTGAAGTATGAAAAACGATGTTACTTTTTGTATTTAATATTTTTATTTTTTATATTTCAAGCGAAACTCCGCTCTTGATCACAAAAAAGTATCAAAATTTTCATTTCGATACTTTTTTGTGACCAAGAGCGGAGGTCCGCTTGAAATATAAAAAATAACAATAAAAATATTAAATACAAAAAGTAACATCGTTTTTCATGCTTCAAAAATCCCTCATAAACCTTTAAATCACTATATATATATATATATATATATACTCTGCTATTGGCCAGCATTTGGTTGACAACCTGTGCTGTGCTGATAGATATAAAATAGATTGGTTCAAGGTGCTACATAGAGTGGACTCCAAAAACCATTTAAAGATTTTGGAGGGCGTCTCTATCGCGGTGCGTCAACCTTCTTTGTGCCGGCAAAAAGAAACATCAAACGCATTGTTTCTCTTTGGGGAACTTTGAATTTTTTCTCCCGCTTTTTTTTTTTTCTCCCTCGTTGTGCCAATATTTTAATCGTTTTTTAAACGTAAATAAATTTAATTAATGTCCCCGTACGTTGGCACAGTTAATTAGTTCCCCAATAGAACTCTTTATTTTCGTTACAATATTATTTAGACTGCCATCGATTTACTCCTGACGAGATGATAGCCGAAAGAGCTCTCGAGAAACTTCCGCCTAGTATTTTATTCAAAACTATATACAAATTCTGTACCTCTAAACATTTATTTAAATATATATATATATATATATATATATCTATAAAAACAGAGATGTGTGTGCCACAGACGATTTCTGATTGGTTAATCCAATAATCACATCTCCTAAAAAAGTATAGTTCTTACGCTCTTAACTTTACCATAAAATATTTTGGTCTTATTTATTGTCCATCTTGAAAGGGTTTAATTTTTTTCTAACTTGCGATTTACAACTTAAAAAAATACGAAACTAACTTACAATCTAACAATCGAACCTCCGACACCACGGCCGCCATTATGAAACTAAACTAAAAAAAAAAAAAATACGCGCGTTCACTCGTTTTTTTGTGCATTTTTTTTTTGGGGGGGGCTAATTTAGCATAATAGTGTCCATTTAATAGTATTATCTTGAAAAAATAAAAAAATAAGGAAAATTACCAAAAAAACAAACAAGAACAACAAAAGTGTGCCGTATTTTTAAAAGTTTTAATGCGTTATTTTTATTTGCTTTTTTTATTTCATCGGTGAAGAAAATGGCCAAACAGAAATTTTGAAGGCCAAATTTCGCGAATTTGGCCTTTTTTTTAAGCAGTTTGGCCTTCAAAATTTCTGTTTGGCCATTTTCTTCACCGATGAAATAAAAAAAGCAAATAAAAACAACGCAATAAAACTTTTAAAAATACGGCACACTTTTGTTGTTCTTGTTTGTTTTTTTTTGGTAATTTTCCTTATTTTTTTATTTTTACAAGAAAATACTATTAAATGGACACTATTATGCCAAATTAGCCCCCCCCCCCCAAAAAAAAATGCACAAAAATTCGAGATTTATGGTTTTGACGAGATAATTTAGCGAATTGTCCGGACTATTGCGAGATAACCATCCATTAGTTTTTCCTGAAATTTTGCCACAAATTGTATTTCATTACATAGATGTGCATAGTAACAACATTTTTTTGCCGAAAATTCCCGTTGCGTCTCCAGATTACATCGGTGAAGAAAAAGGCCAAACAGAAATTTTGAAGGCCAAACTGCTTTAAAAAAGGGCCAAATTCGCGATTTGGGAAAATCGATGTGATAGGTTTTCGACAGAAATTTGGCGATTAAGTGGTCAATATTCAACGATTTGACCTTTGAGAACTCTACCAAACTCCTCCTACAATTCTGGGTCTAAACAGTAAACACTTGATATTTTAGATATAGATTCCTTGGACATGGATCTAACTTATTAACTTTACTTGATCCCTAAACAATAAATGTTAAGAGGTCATAATAGGGGTCAAAGTTTTAAAAAATTGACCGTTTTTTTTTTTTTCTCAGCATTAACCTCAAAACACGTGGGCAACGCCGGGCACCGATTGCTAGTATATATATATATATATATATATTAATTATTATTCTATATTGCGTAGCCCGGACGGAGTCAAGTTATTTTAGTTTTTTATTTGTTTGCATATTTTTCAACATAAGGAAAACTAAAATTATAATTGCAAGATAGATAATTCATATTAGAAAAGGTAGATAATTCATATTAAATTCAATTTAAATATGAATTATTCCCCCTTACATTATTTGAGTTATGCTTAAGATAAAAAAAAAAACATTTATAAATTATTTCAGATGTTACTTAATTGTTTCCCCAGAAAATGTTTGAAATTGCTGTGGCATGTTAAAGAATGTTAGAAGAAGTATGAAAAAAAAAATGTTAACTGATTTGTATTTTTAGGTGATTATTTAAAGATGTTTCACATAATCTGTTGTCTGGGCTGGACTAATTAATTTTAAAAATAAATTATCATGAACTATGTTGCAAGTATGTGTTCAATATAATCATGCTGATACACTGATTCTTGTTAAATCATCAAAGTTAAGCAACATTAAGTCTGGCTAGTACAAGACGGATTACCATTTGGACATACTAGACCCTGTATATCATCTCTCCTAACCAAGGGTATACATGTAGACTAGGGACCGCATGTGAATTTGCATTCTCCAAAAACTTTCATTTTTAATGGAAGATAGAATGACGAGTAGCACAAAAAATGTTGCAAATAACATGATACGCCAATAACAAATGTAAAATGGCTCGTCAAAGGTAAAGTGTGATTTGTCAGCTTAAATGCTATTTGGGTCCAACTTTTAAAATCTGACATAACTATTTATTAGATAAATAATGTAAAACGTCTTTGAAATAAACACAATTCAAAAAACTGAATCACTAACTGATGCATTAGATCCATTTTGAAAAAAAAAAAAAAAAAAAAAAAAGGATTAGGGTGCAGGGAGAAAGAGAGTAAGAGATGAAACTGACATCCAGTAAAGAAATTTAAAAAAAAAAAAAAAGAAAGCCACCCCCTCCCCCGATCCCCTGAAAAAGAGGTGAGAATGCAAAGTGAGGGGAAGGGGGATTATGCAAATGACTAAATTAAAAAAGTTAATAAATAAAATTAAAACAAAAAAAATAAATACTTTTTCTTTAAGAAAAAAAACCCTAAATTCCACCGAAAGCTTTAAGTTAGAGATATGGGCTTTTTATTACGAGGACTTATAATTGCTTACATTTCCGCACAACACGGACAATGTGTACGCACACACACACACACACACACAAACACACACGACTTTCAGCTTTGCATTTACAGAGATATGTTCACTTACACACACACAGCCATGTCCTTATATGCAGACACATATATACGCACCTTTCATACACACCTTTTTTGTTTTTGTAGTCATATTGACACCTTGTTATAAAAGGTGACTCAGATTGACGCAAGTCATTTTAGTTTTAAATAAACCCCTCCCCCCTTTTTTGGTTGGAAAGTCAAAATCCAAATTCCAAATTTTTCTTGGGGAGAGGGGGAGGAAGGGGCAAAAAGTTAAGCAAAACCCTCTCTCCACCTTCCCCCACGCACAAGACAATGATAAGCTATCATCATCTGCAGATGATTAAAAAAAAAAAAAAAAAAAAAAAAAAAATGGGGAAAAAAATTTTTTGGTGCTTCTACAGAATTGGGATGAAATTTCAGAAATCGTAAAACTGAATTCCATATGAAAACAATCGTATCTACGTATTCCTCGTATTTTTAAGATGATTATATCGAAAAATTATGAAAATCGATAAGGTAGAAATTTATTTATTAAAGAAAATAAAAAAGTAGAATTTGATGAAAACGATTGTAAGACACAGGAGAGTTCAAAAGGGAGGTAATTGTTTTGAATTAAACAAGATGGCAGCAATTTTTCACTTGCTAACACGATTAAAGTTTTTTTTTTTAATAATTCAGTAATATTCAGGTAATTTCGACTGCATAATTTGGAAACTACTATTGTAACTCATTAGAATTGGCAAAAAAAAAAAAAAAAATCAGTTAAAACAATTGTTTTTTTTATCTGAAAACTCCATTTATCGACTAAAAAATCTTGTCCCAATTCTGTAGAAGTGCCAAATTTTTTAAATAAGTAAAAAAATTTTTTTTTTAAATAAGTAAAAAAGAATTTTTGCAATTTCCATGTAAAATCAAGTGAATAATAATTTTAAAATCTTTCGTTTTAAACACCCCCTCCAAAAAAAAAAAAAAAAATAACAAAGCCTGAAGAGGCGGGATTGGGTGGAGGGTGTGAGATGAATGCATGCAATATCATAAATATTTCAGATAAAAAAAAAATGAAAAAATTATTGCAAATTTTTCAAAAATCAATCAAAAAAAAAAAAAATCCGTTATTAGTATGAAACGTAAATTTTCTAAAATTTACGTTTTCTTTTTGTTACAAATGTTTGAGCATAAAAATATGTAACTGTGCACGAAGTCATTCTAGTTGCGATAATTTTATTCTGTATGTTTGCATATTTGCGATGAAATAAGTTTTGGGTGTTTATTTTTTATTTCTTTTTTTTCATTGAGACTTAAGTGAAATACGAAAGTTCTAAATCAAACCACAGGAAAACTTCTGAATATACTTATCACTTTTTTTTTTGCGTTAATCTTGAGTTCGGGGGGTCTGCAATGATAGATTTTTGTCTCTACTTGGCACGATCACAAGTTTTACTGAGATCTTCTTTGTGCCTAATCATTAGCCACCTTCTCAATTCCTTCTGATGCAAAAGCTACTAAGCTTAAGATGTTAAGCTTCAACGCATGTCTGAACCATCCGAGTTGCCATTGCCTTATCTGGTCTACAATCAATGTAATGCTGCAGCGCCTTTGGATATCAGGGTTAGGGTTAGGATCAGGGTCAGGGTTAGGATCAGGGTCAGGCAGATGTGGTAGAGTAATGTCATTCCCAATATCCAATGGAACATTTTGATTTTTATAACAATGAATCTTTACTCCATCTTCCTCATTGTTGACAAGCATTTAGAACTGTATAACGCGACAGGTTTTACAAGTTTTGTAGAACTTCTACTTTAAACAGTCATTGTTCTCATAATCGTAGGGGATGCTGGTGGTGGTGGTGTGCCCTTTGAATCACATCGAATTGATGCACTCGAGTGATTTCACTGATGATGCTGTCATCATAACTCAGCATTGAACCATGTCATTTCCAGGAAGATCCTGTCTGTCAACTTCGATAATGCCATCATTGGTTAAGTACTCTTAAATCTTTTAGATGTTAAATTGCAGATGAAACTGCGCCAACCTGTCTTTCCAGAACTGGAATTCTTGTTGCAGGTCGAATTTACTCTTCAACTGCGTATAATAGTGTCCAGGGCTGGTGAAGATCCATGATGATCGTATCTATAACAAAAATGAAGACCAGCTGAGAAAGAGATGTGTGTTGGTGTACTCTCTCATCGCAAAGTCCTTAGATATACCAGAAACGATTTTCATCAAACTCTTTGGCGTTAGATTAATCTGACTCAAATAACCAACCCCTTGCAATAAGAATTGAATGATCTAGTATAATTGAACTCTGTGTGTGTGTGTGTATATATATATATATATATATATATATATATATATATAAAATAATTATGTTATCAAAGAGTAGATCTTTAACAAAGAAAAACTTATCAAGATAAAAACTCAACACTATAAAGGGGGAGCAAAAACGATAATATTAAATGAAAGATAAGGAATAAAAGTTATAAGTTTATTATATCATCAGGACAATATGGAAAAGTTAAGGAGAAAAAAAAATAAAACCCTCTTTAGGCCATTTTTAGCTTTGAAATGCCATGGCCTAAAGAGTTTGTTTCTTAATTTTGTCATATTGTTTGGATGATATAATGAAGTTATATATAACTTTTATACCTTTTTCTTTCATTTAATATATGTATATATATATATATATATATATATATATATATATACAATATTTATTATGACACTATATATACATATTTCAAGGTCGTACCATTGGTTTCGATACACCGAAAACAGTAATAATATACTGTGGAAAATCGGTATAATCTCTTCGGCGACAAAGAAAAATCTGAAACTAATGCAAAAATTTTTGCATTAGTTTCAGATTTTTCTTTGTTGCCGAAGAGATTATACCGATTTTCCACAGTATATTATTACTGTTTTCGGTGTATCGAAACCAATGGTACGACCTTGAAATATGTATATATAGTGTCATAATAAATATTGTATCTTCAGCTCTCACATCTACAATCGAGCACTTTATTGGATTTTTTTCATCACCCCTGGACACGCTATATATATATATATATATTAAAAATGGGGGGGGGGGTTAAATGAAGAGAATCAAATCAATTCTTTCAGAGGAAACTCATCAGGATAATACAGAGCTCGACAAATTCTTTTGGAGCTTATATAGGAGTCAATAAAGAGAAAATGAAGGTATAAAAACTATATAATAATATATATATATATATATATATATATAGAATTATTCATTTATTTAATAAGGTTATACCACAATTAGGGGTGCTGGGAAAGGGGGAAGTCTTTATAACATGGTATTTCGAAGCCTAATGCTTCTCTTCAGAGGAGTAGAGAAGGTGCTAGGTAACTGATGAGAAGCATTAGGCTTCAAAATATCATGGTATAAAGAATTCCCACTTACCCAACATCCCTATCGATGTATACTCTTATTAAATAAATTAATAAATTTCTCTCTCTCTCTCTCTCTCTATATATATATATATATATACATATATATATATATATATATATATATATATATATATATATTACAATATAGTTTTTATACTTTCATTTTCTCTCTTTATTGACTCATATATATATATATATATATATATATATATATATATATTCTTGTAACATAATTGAAATATTTGTAATCATAATTAATGCATCTTCAACTTTTGAAATCTACACTATTAAATATTTATAGAAAGCCTTTTGAAATTTTCAAATATTTTGCATATCTTTATTTTTCCAAATATTGTGTTGGAAATATTGTGTTATTCTTCTGGTTTTGACTGGGTGTGTGTATGTATGTATATATATATATATATATATATATATATATATATATATATATATATATAACTATTCGTTATTGTTTTGTTATCGATAATGAATACATGAATATCCTATGGTGATGAATTGCCTAAATAATTAAGAGTTATTTCCCCTTTTGTTGCCTCCCATATTTTAGCAGCATATTTATTTATAGATAAAATATATCCGCGCAACACATGTGTCGACATTTCTTTGGCTCAGTAGCATGATTGACTATGACAAGATTTGAAATCACGATCACAGAAACTAGTTAGAAGTTTTACCATTAAGCCATGCTGATGAGCTTTAGTAATGGTGAAACACATGCTAATGGATAACTATATACTAGCAGGCTGTTGTAAAATATACTTAAATATATGTTAATTTGTGCAGATTTCGTATTTATTATTATAGAACCAATTCTCTATTGATTATAATATTGCACTCAATATATAATAGTGATTTCAAAAGTTTAAAAGAAAATAATATATGACTTAGGTGCCATCAGCTAGAATCAAAACCAAAACATTTACCGCTCCAGCATTATTCGCTACTATCTGAGCTTAGTCCATGCACATACAAAAACTTAAAAAAATAATGTTAAAGAAAGAAATGTATATTTACACATGTGTAGAAGTAACATTTACTTGCCTTACACCTGCCAAGTTCCAATTTTCTTTTTTTCTTCAATTTTGTCATTAGCAGCTATTTTTACCGGTTAAAGACAAAATCGAATTTGTTTCACATGTTCAAATCTCCCATATATGAAGTTTCAACTCTGTAGACCAAAAATGACGGTAGTTTGATAGAGACCGTCCCACAAACAGATAAGGTCACTTATATATATATATATGTATGTCTTTACATAAGCAGTAGTTTGTTGCTACACAGTCATGAGCATGTTTCGGTCTAAATCTTTTTTTGAATTCCGTTTTCGGAAATAAAGGTTGTTGCCTGATGAGGTCTCTAGTTGGTAAATACTGGTAGACCGAAACATGCTCATGACTGTGTAGCAACAAACTACTGCTTATATAAAGACAAATGTAACTTGCTCTACTGTATTGAGCACTCTCGTTATATTTCACTGGTTAACCTACCTTTGGAAAATAGCAACCTCAAATTATATATATATATATATATATATATATATAATTTGGAATTAACTGCTTCATCTTTTAAAGTTAAACTTTGAAATCTTTAGAAGAGGTAACAGACGATTCCAAGTGAGAATAACAAAAGGAACCTTACAAAATGGAATCGTCCCAATTAAAAATATTACCAAGAACGATGTAAGTATATTACCAACTCAATTGTATAAAAGGAAAATAATCTTTGGGGGTAAAAAAAAAAATGAAGAGATATTTGGAATTTCACAAATATTTATGAAACTGTCTTCCGATATTACAATAACCCTTCCCTCTTCCCTTCTCTATACTTTCTGATATTGTTTTTTTTTTTTTCCTGGTCTTCTTTTCTATCTCAAACGTCTTTCTCTTCTTAATTATTTACTTCATCCGCATCCTCCTCCTCCCACTAATTCAATAATCGTTCACATACAGACGTAACGAGAGCATGGTGACAAGCATTCAAATTTTAGGTATCGCATGTAGATATTTTCGGAAATATAGTAAACAGCTTAAGTATGATACGGTGCTTCTACAGCACACAACACATATTGACACAAAAAGTTTTGATTGTGATTTACTAAACAAACTAAAAGTGGCAGAAACCATTGCCAAACAGTCACTAAGTACTAACATCAGGGGAAACAACGTTTTCATTATTGTTAGAGGCAATTATCTCATCCCTCCGCATCATCATTTTGTGACTGCAATCGAAATGATAGAGTTTGGTAACCTCGATAATCGTTTTATATGGCTGTTAATGTGTGCGCACACCACCACTACACACACACAGATACACACTCTCCACAGACTTCCCATGTGAAGAATGGTTTAACAATTTTCATCAAATCAGTAAGTGAATCAATTTTATTTTATTTTATATATTTTTTTTTTGGGGGGGGGTTCAACTTTATTTGTCTATTTTTAGAGTCTAGGGAAATTCTCTTTTATAATCTACACTGGTTTTGCATTCATATGCATCCGTGTTGTCTTTCCTTTTACATTTTTTTGTAGTTTTCAAATTCTGGTCCATAAATTGCAGTGAAAAACAATTGGAAATATTTGAGTCAATATAAGCTCTATTTTGTTGAAGTACAAAACAAGTTGTTTAGTCATAAAATAATAAAGGATATGAAAAAAAAAATGTTATTGTAAATAATAAACGATCACACTTCAGGAAATAACATTTTAATTTTTTTTTTTTTTTTTTCAAACTTGTTAAAATCGATTATCCGTTCACACACATCTTCCACATGAAGAACGAGTTTAATAATTTTCTTCAAGTTCGTGCAGGAATCAACTTTATTTTATTGTATTTTTATTTATTTTCTTTTTAGGAAGATTTTACAACTTTAATTTGTTGGGGTTTTTTTTTTTGTGTCGGGATCATTCTTTTTGGTTTTTTTTTTATTAATTTTTTTTTTTTTTAACTCTAACCTACATTGCTTTTGAATTTATATGCGTTAGTATTTACCTTTCTAAATTTAATTTTTTTGAGGCTTCTAAATTCTCACACTGCTGGAAAGAATAAAAAATATTTGTGTCAATATGGGTCTTATTCTGTAGAAGCACCCATGATTTTAGCAGAAAATAAGACGTTTGGAAATATTACCAGAAAAAAAGGACATTTCACTGCAAATAATATGCAAACATACTTTGGAAAAAAATTTTTTTTTTCATATTTTTCAGCCAAGTGCATTTATGTGTTTGTATGTGCGTATGTAAGTGACCACATGTTTGTGTTAGTGAGAGAGCGACTGTAGGCATCTATGTGCATGAGAGTATGCGTTTATACATGTGGATGTCCACTTACAGATATGCGCATGTGCATCTGCACAGGAACTGATATTAATGCATCTTCTGCGTACACACTTATGACTGTCTGTGTGCACGTCTTTATGTGTGGCTACGTACATGTTTGTGTATATATATATATATATATATATTCCATGCTCAGATGTGAGTGCACGTGGTAGGTAGTATCCCCATCCAAGAAGGGTATATTTGAATTTTCACTCTTTCTGAGAAAAAAAAAAAAAAAAAAAAAAAAAAAAAAATTGGCTTCCATATTTTAATTCTGATGCATTTGAAGGCTGTTTAATTTTTTTTTTTTTTTCAGGTTTTAAAAAAATAAAAGTTAAAATAAAAAAGTAAAAAATAATAAATAGAATTTTTAAAAATGGGGGGGGGAAGATGCGCTACTTGAGTTGGAGAGAGAGAGAAGGTGTAGGGGGGTGGTGGAGGATATATCCAATTAAGATTCAAAATCCATCTACTAGAAATGTTTATATCTAAACTAATCTAACATTAATAATAATATATATTTTTATTATTATAAGATGCTATAAATTAGATATTCACTTTAAAGTTTAAGAAAGTAACTTTTTTGTATATGTTGTGCAAATTCATTTATTTTTATTTTTCTGTAAATGTAGCGCCATTAAAATTTACTAAACATCAGATCATTGGGCTTTTTATTTTTTTGTATCTAGGTACGTGTGTTTTATTTTGTTTTGGTGTTAGTTGGGGGAATGAGAAGGTTCGAAGCGGATTAGGGTTGCTGTGTTAATAGCAATGCAAGTCTATGCCAGGCAAGTGATGCTTAGTTATTTTAGAGGAAAAATTAAAAAATGCAATTGACAAAGCAAAAAAAAAAAAAAAAAACGAAACAAGAGACAAATGGAGAAAAAAATAAACAAGCGTGAGATCTGGCTTTTAGTTTTTGCAGTCAAGGTTCAATCCTTATTGTTTCCATTTGTACTTGTTTACTTGTTTTGGCCTTCTTTTTTCTTAAAATGATAAATTTTAATTTCTTTAAAAGTTTAAAGTCTTTTCCTTCCAAAGAAAATAAGAGTTTCTTTCCAACAAACCTACGTCTTTGTTTCGTACAGTCTTCTGCAATAATGCAATAAACTCAATTCTATGATAATTCTTACTATGTTCGTATCTGGTCGTGTTCAAATTCGTTAGCCGATGCGGAAGCAAGGGGGTTCACATGCCCAGCAGAGTCAGCGGTAGTTGAAATAACGTTGGTCCCATCCATGCCGTCTGCTGATCTCTCCTCGCCAGATGTTGTGCTCGTCAGAGGGTTAATCGTTTCCGTCGGTACAAAAGTCGTGAGTGCTTTGATTAAATCCTGTAGCACATCAGTCTCTTTCTCCTCGAGCAAATCAAAACGGAGGTTGAACACCATGAAGTGGGCGAACAACGTGTTCAAATGGCCGTGTAAACCAAGGACGTAAACTTCATTGTAATGACCATGGTAGATATGGGCGAGAACGTGGAATAAATATCGGTGAATCCGTTTGACAACTGTCTGGAAAGTTCCCGGAAAAGCATTGCCTGGAAGACAGGAAAAAAAAAAACAAAGTGAAACTACATAAAATTGTAATTAAATTGCAATTAAATTGTAATTAAATTGCAATTAAATTGTAATTAAATTGCTGAACAAAAGTTGGACAAATGAAAATTCCTTCAAGGAAAAATGTAAAGATGGCACAGATACAAAAAAGGTAAAAACTGAGATGGACTTCTCAGCCGAGAATGGGGCAGGGCACAGCCTCCTCAGTGTGTAGAGAGAGGGCAACACAATGTAAGAGTGATACAGCAAAAAAAAAAAAAAGAAAAAAAAAGACAACTTTGCAGAGCAGGCATAAACCAATCTACAGCCTGTAAGGAGATAGAAAATGTCACGGTGTATGCATTGTTATGTATGAAGTGAAACCTAGCCAGTAATAGTTGAGGGTATGTGTTGCATGGAAATGATAAAAATAAGGAGCACAGGCTTAGATCTGATGACCTCAGAGGAAGATAAAATCTGAACAGTATAGGGAGGATATGTGCAGAAGAGTAAGCGATGATATCGTCATGTTGATAGAATGGATAAAAGTTCTTGAGTTAGCAGATGTGGAACAGTTGAGGTAGCAGGCTGACTTTACAAAGGAAGGCCAAGGAAAAGATGGAAGTGATAAAAATGGACTTTGAGAGGAAGAGGGATAAACGAAAACCTATCCAGAAATAGGTTAGTTTAGAAGTCAATTCCTTGTAACCATTCAACACACACTAACATGTAGAACAGGCGATGATATAATGTTGCATAGCTAAAAGGGAGTGCTTTCTTCTTAATTTTTCATTATGAGACATTCAAGAAACGTTGGAAAACAAGTTCTTCTCTCCACACGCCTTCCATTATTTATCCATCAAACACAAACTTGTTGATATTTGCATGAGGGGGTGTCTATAGAAAAACAAGAACTACAAGTTTTGATGAAAAAAGAATCGCAAAACATCGGTTAAAAAACAAAAAACAAACACACATTGAAAGATATTCGTGTCAACATATTTGGGAAGGGGGAGGGGGCAAGTATCACCAAATCGTATTTTTTGTTGGAAACAAACTAATTTTTAAGATTTAAAAGGTTATGTATAAATCATCGTTTTTTAAAAGGTCATATTTCTCGTGTTACAGAGAATCATCATGAATGGTCAATGAATTTTTTTCGGGTAAGACTGATTATTAAAAGACAGTTTGGTTAGCACTCAAACTGGTGTCGTTAAATTACAAAGGTCACTGTTGTGCACCTTTCGTTAATTTCCGGACAAAATATTTCAATCATAAATCGAATAAGTAAAACATTCATATGGCAACAAAATTGAGTTTACAATTTGAAAGATTTTTTCTTTTGAATATTCACTCCTTCCGACATTCAACTAGGGACCAGAACCCCGACTCCCGACATTAAAAAAAAAAAAAAAAATATGTCAGAACCCCGACTCCCGACATTAAAAAAAAAAAAAAAAATATGTCAGAACCCCGACTCCCGACATTAAAAAAAAAAAAAAAAATATGTCAGAACCTCGACTCCTGACATTAAAAAAAAAAAAAAATATTTCAGAACCCCGACTCCCGACATTAAAAAAAAAAAAAAAATATGTCAGAACCCCGACTCCCGACATTAAAAAAAAAAAAAAAATATGTCAGAACCCCGACTCCCGACATTAAAAAAAAAAAAAAAAAAATATGTCAGAACCCCGACTCCCGACATTAAAAAAAAAAAAAAAATATGTCAGAACCCCGACTCCCGACATTAAAAAAAAAAAAAAAATATGTCAGAACCCCGACTCCCGACATTAAAAAAAAAAAAAAAAAAATATGTCAGAACCCCGACTCCCGACATTAAAAAAAAAAAAAAAATATGTCAGAACCCCGACTCCCGACATTAAAAAAAAAAAAAAAATATGTCAGAACCCCGACTCCCGACATTAAAAAAAAAAAAAAAATATGTCAGAACCCCGACTCCCGACATTAAAAAAAAAAAAAAAATATGTCAGAACCCCGACTCCCGACATTAAAAAAAAAAAAAAAAATATGTCAGAACCCCGACTCCCGACATTAAAAAAAAAAAAAAAAAATATGTCAGAACCCCGACTCCCGACATTAAAAAAAAAAAAAAAAATATGTCAGAACCCCGACTCCCGACATTAAAAAAAAAAAAAAATGTCAGAACCCCGACTCCCGACATTAAAAAAAAAAAAAAATATGTCAGAACCCCGACTCCCGACATTAAAAAAAAAAAAAAAATATGTCAGAACCTCGACTCCTGACATTAAAAAAAAAAAAAAATATGTCAGAACCCCGACTCCCGACATTAAAAAAAAAAAAATATGTCAGAACCTCGACTCCTGACATTCAAAAAAATGTCAGAACCTCAATGCTGACAATTCTAAGATGCTCAAATCAGACAATTCCAAAATGCCATATTCCAACAATTCCAAAATGTCCGAATCTGACTCCTTATTTTAAGGTCTTCCAATATTAAAACTTTCTTAATTCTACAGAGATCAAAATTTTTACTGACATATAAAATTCTTACGTCCGACTTATACTCCTTCCTAAACCCAACTTATGCTGACTAAGATTCTACATTCTTTATCTATATATATAAAAGACAAATGTGGCACGCACATTTTTGTATGTCTGGAAAAGGTTTTTTTCGCCACCATTCTCAGGAGGGGGGGGTACTATCGCTTAGAAGTATTTATATACCCCCTAGATAATAATATCGAAGAACGTGCATCGCATCTATAATTATTTACATCGACTTTTATAAGATTTGCGCTATTTCGTTTTGTCCCGTTTGTCCTGCTTTTTAGTATAAATACAGTGAAACTAAATTCAAACGGTTCGGTTTTCCGCAGAAAGCAATCAGCTTTTGATCAATGTGGAGTTTCTCCTTATATCAGACAATTGCTATTCGATTTGGACAATCCCTTTTAAATGGGGAGCTACCCTCCCCACCATCATCTTGGGGAAGCGAAAACTAAAAATACTACCACGTCATCGTAACGATCCTGCGATGACCTCATTTAGCGTCTTCCTGTCAATCAAACCTTTTTCACTCGCTTTATAAGCCTTAACTTAACACGCTAATCAATTACTCTCACTCGTGGTTGAGACGGTTAAGTGCTTGTCTTGTTTCCACCTCCACGTCAAGGCTTCCGGGTTCAATCTCCCCTCCCGACCAAAGCTATTTTTTTTTCTTTTACACCTTTAAACGCCCGGGCAACGTTTTTTTATTACTTCGCTTATTCCTTAGTTTACCCCTCCCCCCCCCTATACACACAGGCTCCGACAGATTTATTTATGCCATTTTTTTTTCCGTTTTGGCTTTTCCGATTTTTTTAACATCGTCTTTTTTATAACATTTAAGCAGGGTTATTACTTACCCCCACCCCATACATACACCTACAAACACCCGGGCAATGCCAGGTACCCCACGCTAGTATATATATATAAAAGGCAAAATGTGCGCGAGAGTTTTTGTATGTCCAAGAAAGGCTTTTTTCGAGGGGGGGGGCTACTATTGCTTAGAAGTATTTATATACTCCCTAGATAATAATATCTACGATTTACGAACGCGCGTCACAGCTAGATTTATTTACAGCGACTTTTACAAAATTATTGCGATTTTGGCTTCTCACGTGTTGATTCGACTTTTTCGTATAAAAGCGAAACTAACTCGAAGCTAAGGCATTGTTCCCGGCAATCGCGCCGGGAATGTCCAGAAAGCAATCAGCTTTTGATCAATGCAGGGGAAACTCCTTATATCAGACAATTGCTATTCAATTTGGACAACTCCCTTTTTACGGGGAGCTGCCCCCCCCCAACATCTTGGGGAAACAAAACCAGCCAAAGTTGGGTAAACAAACCCCAAAAAATTGTCCCGCAGTAAAAGTTAACTGCACTATTTCTATTTGACCTCATTAAATGCACGCACCTGTCAATTTCGTTTTTAATACTTAAATAAATTCGAACATGTTTCAGTTACTCTTCTTTCTTGCTGGCCGAGCGGGTAACGTGTCAGGTTTTTTATCACACTTTATTTTACACCTTTGCTTCAAGACTTCGGGTTCGATCCTACCTACCTACCAAAACTTATTTTTTTACCCCTCCCCCCCATCCCAAGACACACACACACACACCTACAAACACCCGGGCAATGATTTTTTGAAGAAGTTTTAACGTTTTTATTTTAATATAATATTTAAACAGAGTTATAGTTTGCTAGAGATAGCAAAGGTCAAATCTTTTGAACTTTGACCCCCTTCACAGCCAAATTTTCAGCCAAAAACTGATTAAAAGCTTGCCCTATGTCTGAATACACGTTATGTAAAATTTCAAATGTTTAGACCAGAAATTGGTTGAGTAATTTGGTAGGGACCACAGAGGTCAAATTTTTAAAAATTTTGACCCCAATTTTGACCCTTTAACATTTGTTCCATGTCCAAGTAACCTACATCTAAAATTTTAAGTGTTCAAACCCAAAATTGGCAGGAGTTTGGTTGAGTTTTCAAAGATCAAATCGTTGAACTTTGACGGCCAAATTTCTGGCCAAAAACCAATTAAAAAGATTTTTCCAGATCTCAATGCTCCTTATGTCAAATCTCGAGGCTGTAGACTGAAAACTGACAGAGTAGTTTGGAAGGGAAATGTACACACACAGACAATTTCACTTTTATAGATATATAGATACACACTATCTCTCTCTAGCATATTTTTCTTCACACAAACACCTGGTCTGTTACACTTAATTTTAAAATAGCAATTATTCTTCATCCTGTAATCAAATCTGAAAAACAATTTTGTTGATCTGTGATGCTTACATTTAAAATATAATTTTCATCACTAAATATCAGTGACCGCACTATTTCAATATATTTCCCGAGCATGATACAATTACCGATTCTGATTCTTTTTAAATTTCTAAGTATAGAGTTGTTTTTATTTTTTTTTTGGGGGGGGGGGTATTCCAGTAAAAATACTATGTAATATCTGAATATATTTTTACAAACTTAGAAATACACTTGTGGGAATGACCTATAGATTTTAGTTTTACTGATAATTTAAAATCAATAACTATTTCATCCTTTCATCATTAATACGAGCCATGGAAAATTAAGTTTTAAACAAAAGAAACCAAATAAAAACAAAAGGATCGTTTTTAACACCGGGGAATAGATACATTTTTTTTTTTAATTTAGATACCCCATCCCCCGGCCCCCCCAAAAAGTTTGATTTTTTTTAATTCCCAATTCTGATTAATTGTCCTAACAGAACGATTATTCAAATGTCTGAAAGAAGGGACAACCTGGCTCCGCTTTATCGTTATTTTCCCGTCTGAGCTCCAATCTATAGTCTCCCCTGGCCTGACTTTCACGAGAAAACATTATCAATAATTTCCCACACCCTTTATCTGTGCTTAAACCTAAACGTACATTCCATGAACAAAGCTTCTTTCTTAGAACTGCACACCTGTGGAACTGTTGTGCGTTTGCCTGCTTTGCAGCTGACTACAATATGGTCGTCTTCAAGTCCAATGTAAACAAATTCTTGATGAGCCGGTCCTCTTAAGTATTTACCAAATTTACATTACTAACGATTACTATAATATTGTCCCATTGACCACTGTTCACTCTTTAACCTTTATCATCGAGTGGTCTCTGGTGACTACTATGTCCCAAGAAAAAAAAAAAAAAAAAAAAAAAAGGCCAGCTGGACGTTGGCTTTTGTGTATACACATATATTGATTCTTATTTAAACAGTGTGAAAAAAGAGTGAGAGAGAAGTTTGATAGAATATGGGTGTTGGCAAGAGTTTCTGATGAAAAAGTCCGAGCAACTTTTGTCAATAGTCGCTGCGGAAAGTGATTAGTTCTCTTTTCATTATTGTTCATTGATCTACGCGATTATGAGTGTACCTTGCTCAACATGAAAGGAAAATAAAAAAAAAAGCAAGTTTATTCAATCGATAGAGATAAGTAAACACCTGAAAAGACTTTAGAAAAATAAAATATAAATGGGGGGGGGGGGCTAAAGAATGTAAATAAAATACAAAGAAATAAAATTTATTATTTGAACTATAAATATTTTAACAAAAACGTTTTGACTGCCTGGTTACTCTCGACTTGTTCCAAAATAAAAATAATTAGCCTCATTTTGTCCACTATATTTTCTATCTCTCTCCTCTCCAGCTCTAAGTTAAATAATATCAATACTTGTGGTGATATTCCCTATTGTTTATTATGGACTATTTTCAATCGTCTGCTTTAGTTTTATTACCTTTGATGAGAGAGAGAGAGAGAGAGAGACAGACAGACAGACAGACAGACAGACAGATAAATAAAAGCAAGTAACCAGATCAGGCAATTTTGAAGATACTGGCTTCCTAATCTAAAACGCACCCAACATTTATTTTTTTCTTTTCCCTTTAAAAAACAATCATGTTCTGCAAAGTCAAACGCAAAAACATCTTTCTTCTGAAAAAATAAAAATAAAAACAAACATCATAAATATTTAAATATACAAAAAGCTTTTCCCAAAATTACTGGATTCAGCATTAAACAGCTTGAAAAAGGTTAATATGTCAAAAAAAAAAAAATAAATAAACCTCATCTATCGCCTTAATAGTATTATCTCTTGTGATGATATTTCCTATTATTAATAATAGACTATTCCAATTGAGTGTTTTATAGCTATTATTTTTTTATTCTGCCGAAATGGATCAGAGAGGATTGCAAATTGCATTGTTATAATGACTGAACTTAAGCATCTATGACCTGAACGTTTCATCTCTCTGTTGCAGATATTGACGGTGTTAGACTTCTAAGAAAGCAAACCCCTGTCATGGACGTGCATCAGAAGTAGAGATGTGTCATTGAATTCCTAGTCAAAGTGCATTGAGAATCGTGATGACTATGTAGAGAAATTGATTCTTGAGCACAAAAGGTTCGCTCATTTTTATGATACCACTCCAGTTTTTATAGCTCTTCCACTTTTTGAGTTAAAAAAAATAGGAGGCTTTACTTTTGGAATGATCATTATAGTTTTATCACTTTTTATTGTTAATAAAAAGAAAAAGATAGGAGCGTGATGGAAGCAAAGTAAAAACTGTATAAAATGGGGGGGGGGTCAAACAACGTACAAGGAGAGAGTCTGAGTAATAAGAAAAGATGGATGACATGAGTAAATTCTAAATTACAGCTAATTAATTTTATTTTCGAACATCAAAACCAATTGCAAAACTGAGGAATATTTTAGCATGTATTTTGTGGGATTAAAATAAATATATATATATATATATATATATATATATATAAAAAGCCTTGGGAAAGGAAACAAGCATCTTTCACTAAACATGAGGTTTGGGGGGGGGACAGGTGAAAAGACCAACATTTTTCAATTTTTACAATTAAATTTCATACTTTTTTGTCATGTGGATTTAAACAAATAATAATAAATAAATAAAAAATTCAATAATTGGAGTGGAAGTCATTTTACATTAAAATGTGCCAGAATTGTGAAAACTATAAAATTTTATAAATGTTAATCAATTGAAACAAATATTTTATTGGGAAACATGCGAAAAAATATGTAAAATTATTATATTAAACACGCTCAAATTAAGTCTGTGGTCATCCTTTAAAAAAAAAAAAACATAACTTAGGACAGTACAGTATGTGTGTTCATTTTAATGCAGTTGTAGCAGAGAACGGGGTCTTCAAGATTTTCTTGAACTTCAATTTGATCTTGAGACAACCGAGTGATCCCAGATGAAGTAAAAAAGTAGTTATGACTTTTTTGATGATTAAGTGCAATTTAAATCAATTTCACATGTGAAAAAAAACAAAAAAAAAAACAGATAAATAACGATTTACTCAGAAGATATCCTCTGTTTTGTTTAGATCATCTGAATCAAAATATTTAAAAGTTTTCACTTTGTGGTTCAAATGATGGAAAGTATTTTATGATTCCAAAAGACATTATTAGTCAAAGTTTCATATAACGAGATTCAATAAATTATTTTTGCTTGAAACTGATTTTTAGAGTATGATTGAATATTTTCACATTTACTGCATGGGTTAAGTTTCTTTCTTTTTCAATCTTGTAAAAGGTGAACTAACATTTGAGTGAAAATATCTCGTATGTTCGAGCAGATGGAACATTCGCAAACACAAACTGCTATGCCAGATTTAAATGCTGCTTTAATCCCCATATATATATATATATATATATATATATATATATATATGTATGTGGTTTTGAATAGCAGAAAGCAGTGCCAAAATGACGCAGATCCCAGCACATCATCCTCTTTCCCATGCCACTCCTGAATAGGGCTCCAAAGCCATGCTCAAAGATGCCCAAACGACAATCCGCTGAAACTCCAAACCACGTCATTTTCTCCTAAGATAGATTGCCTACTACTATAAATACATATATATACACGTACACACACACGCACACATATATACACACACACATACACGCACACATATATAAACGCACACACACACACACGCACACATATATATATACACGCACACATATATAAACGCACACACACACACATATATATACACGCACACACACACGCACACATATATACACATACACGCACACATATATAAACGCACACACACACACACACATATATATACACGCACACATATATAAACGCACACACACACACACATATATATACACGCACACACACACACACACACACACATATATACACGCACACACATACACGCACACATATATACACGCACACACACATGCACACACACACACACACATATATACATGCACACACATACACGCACACACACATATATATATATACACGCACACACATGTATATACACGCACACACATACACACATATATATACACGCACACACATACACACACACACATATATATATACACGCACACACATACACACACACATATATATACACGCACACACATGCACACACAAATATATACACACACATATATACACACACACATACACACACACATATATATACACGCACACACATACACACATATATATATATACAAAGAGAGAGAGAGATGAGAGATACAGATTTAAGGCTCCCAAAAATGTTCCTTTATGGTGTACTGTCCAAAGGGAAAAGATCCACATAAGAACAGTGAAAACAGTTAAAGGACAATCTGAAGGTCTCCCTCAAACAGTTTGGCTTGTATTCTAACTCATGGGAAAACCTAACCCAAGACGGATGTTTCCTGGCGTACTGCAACTCACAAAGGAGCTACAATTGCTGAATTCGCACGCAATGAAGAACACAAGAGAAAACGTAACATTAGAAAAGACAATGCAGTAAACACCTCTGATACAGAATTATCCCAAAAAAAGGGTTCAACACGCGGGAAATACTCTAGAGCTTGAATCTGCCTAACAAGCCATCTTCGAACCTATAGAACAACTGCATGATCACGCTCATCTTTTCAAGTGATGGACGAACATCATCATATGTTCGTGTGTGTAGCTGTTTGGAAGTGAAAGAATGCATAAATACATTTAACCATGATAGGCGGTAAACTCTTTTAGAGTTCTTTCAACTACCATCTGATCAGGAGAAATAATTAGAAAATATATTGACAAAAATAAAAGAGCGTTCAAGAAAGTTTTAATTTCCAAGACTTATTAAAATAAATAATTTAATTAAGAAAAAAAAAAAAAAAATAGCAACAGTCAAAGAATCTGTTTTGCATGCGAGAATTGTCAGCACACCAGAACAATACTCCACGCATGATTTTATCGCAATATAGGATACTAACAAGCGTGAGAAGTTTTCTAGATCGGGAGACGGAGCCACCTTCTTTGCAGCAGAAGTAGCAGTATCTTCTATGAATATATAAATATATAACCACATACTTCACAAGAATGTGGTTTGTCTCTCATATGTGTTTGCATATGAGTCAACAAATGTTTCACATTTGAGTGAAGGTATCTTGTATGTGCTATAACTTGACCGTTACAATTTAAACTTCTCTCGGACCATCTCGCCATCTGGTATTGTTGAAAAGGAACAAAAATAAAAATAAATCTGACTCAGCTTTTCTTTCTTTTTTAATTTTTGGCTTGTTAGACGGATTCAAGCTAGAGTATTTCCTACATGTTTCCTGCTTGTTAGACAGATTTGAACTCTGAAATATTTCCTACATGTTGGACACCTGTGGGATATTTCTGTATCAGAGGTGTTAACGGCTCTGTCTTTTTCTAATGTCACATTTTCTCTTGCGTTCTTTATTGCGGGGTTTTTCTCTATTCTACTTAAATAAGCAGAGGATTGGTGATAAAATCCCCTCTAACGTTTACCAGAAATTGTATCTTTCAAGTACTGTGAGAAAACCCATCTGCTCTGGCAACTAATCTGTATTAAAATGAATGAAAAGGATATTAAATTTTTTCTATTCTAATAGTTTCTCCCCTCGAACAGCTAGACTTTGGAATTCCCTTCCTGCTGCCTGCTTCCCTGGCTGTACTGATATGCAGAAGTTTTAATAATAATAAGCATAAACAAATATCTTGTTAATCTTTCCTAGATATGGCCCCAAATAGTAGCCCCTTACATCCAAGAGGCGATATGCTTTGTAAAAAGTGAACATAAGTAAAAAAAAACAAAACAAAAACAAACAACATAAGTCATCATCGTTTTTCTTTCTTCCCGTCTCCACACCAGCTTAAAGAGTTTCTCGCTGCCTCTGTGGGGCCACATGTCTATCTCACCTGGCATGTTTTTTTTTTCTGCCGACCGTAAACAACCATTTCTCGTCTTAGACTTTATGTAATCATCTTTTTTTTAACCGCGCTTTTTCTTCTCCCGACTATGTGGTGTCCTATTTTTTTTTTTTTTTTTATGTCACGCCAGCTCATGTACACTTCCTAATTTGCATATATGCATTTTTCGGCTGCTGTTGTTAATATCCTTGCAAGCCAGCTATCTTACAGCTCCTGCTGATATTTACCCACGCAAATCTGTTGCAGATTTGTAGGCCATGATGTGTTTGTTTATGCTTCAATAGATTCTTCAGCATAAGTTAACGGCTTCCAATTTGTCATCTCAAAAGTTCCAAAGAACAACGGCACATCTAGTAGACGCTTGGGGAGATAATTACGAAGAGAAAGCTTTGTAGTGAATCAAGAGATTTTGTCTAAACTTTTTAAAGATTAAGGTTTTACAAATTTCCGTGTTTGTTGTGCAATAAATATTGTATTGAAATAGGAAAGAAGCTTTGAAAAGGCTTCCCTATCAAATAATTTGAGAATCACGCTGTAAATGGCATCAATCAGCAGTAGGAATGATATTTGTGTTACCACAGACCTTTGATGATTAAAGAAAAAAAAAAACAATGGAGAGAAAAAAATAAACAAGATAAAACGTTTCATATAATTCCGGCTGAAGAAGTGAAAGGAACATCTAACTGTAATAGAACGTGTATGAATGTGTGAAAAAAAATATCAGCAGGTGCTGTTAGATAGCTTGCTTGTGAGGATATTAGCAACAGTAGCCAAAAAAAAAAAAACAGCTGCAAATTAGGAAGTGTGTGTGAGCTTGCGCGACAATAAAAAAGACACCACGTGGTCAAGAGAAGCAACGTGTGCGGCGAAACAGATGGACGTGTAAAGTCAAAGAAAAGAAATGGCTGTCTGTGGTCGGTGTGTAGTGGAGTAAAAAGAAAAACGCCGGCCAGGTAAGATGGACATGTGGCCCCGCAGTGGCAGAGAGCGACTTTTAAGCTGGTGCTGAGATGGCAGGGTTTTGTTAATATCAGGTAGACAAAATGAACAATTAGAAAAAAACAAGAAGCAGGCGTTGTTTGGAAAGTAATGATAATAAAATATACAGCATAATCACGTTGACACACGGGTTCCCGTCAGATCACCAATTAAGCAACGTTGAGCCTGGTCATTACTAAAATGGGTGACCAATTTGGGAATTCCAGGTGTTGTATGGAGGAGGATGTTGATATTTCCCTGCAAGAGCTGAAAAAACCGGGGATATACATGCGACTGGGGACTGCTTGTAAATTTCATACTCCCATGAAACTTCCTCCTTCGAAGGAAGCTGGTTAAACCCAAATAGGATTAGTGTCGACGCACACAATGATAATAAATGTCTTTTGCTAAAATAGAAAGAAAAGCCGAGTCGGATTTATTTATTTTTGTTTGTTTCTTTTTGACGGTAACAAACTGTGTGGAGGTTCGAAAGAGGTTTGAACTGTAATGAATACGGTTTGGTGTAACAGCCATGTTACATAATGAATACACTTAACGAACTACATGTCCACGAAAAATCTTGTTCCAAACACAATTTTTGTTTCTGTGTTTCAGACAAATTATGTCCAAATGGGGAAATTCATAACGAAGACAAAAAATTTGAAAATGTTCTTAATTTCAAAAAAGTCTCATCAATTCTAACAAGCAAGAAATTAATGAAAAATTTGGTTTCAAACTCAATATTTTCTGTTTTTAGTCAATTATGCCCAAATAAGGAAATTCATTAAAATTTCTTAAAAGTTCAATCTCATCAATATGCTTCCAATGAGCCTTCGACCACTTTCAGAAAATAAAGGAAGGAAAAGTTATCAATCTTATCCCATATTTCTTAATTCTAGACACACTGTGGATTAGCGGGTTTATACCTATCCCATTACTATTATTAGAACTTAATAACAGCCAGGAAACTGTGGTTATATCCCCAATCAAGTCATACCAAAGTTGAAGAAAAAAAAATTGGTATATGATGCCCTCCTTAGTGGAGTAATTCAAGAAAAAAGTGATGCCCTCCCTTACATCTTGATATGATAGTTCAAGAAAAGGGAGTTTTTGGATCACCCTTGACTATGGTCAATCCATTTATTTATTTTTCATCTGTGCTTAATTAATTATCTAATAAGTAATTCCAGAATCCGTAATGCTAACCGTT
Organism: Euprymna scolopes; assembly: GCF_053919585.1. Classification (NCBI taxonomy): domain Eukaryota; kingdom Metazoa; phylum Mollusca; class Cephalopoda; order Sepiida; family Sepiolidae; genus Euprymna; species Euprymna scolopes. The sequence continues at coordinate 95,111,964 of NC_136513.1, forward strand.
ATACAGAGTGACGTGACACACGGGAAACGGGTGTTTTTAAGGAAAACAAAACTCTGCGAATATTTCAACAAAAATTGTACATAAAAACATTTATTAAACTCCCTATCCCTTACTCAAGGAGAGCCAGGAGTGTTTTAAAAACATCCATTTCTCGTGACTGACCCTGTACCTAGCGAACATTCCACTAATTTTCAGTCAAAACCAAGCAAGTACTGCAAGTTATACAGCATAATCACATTGACACACCGATTCTCGTTAGATCACCGAAGTTAAGCAACGTTGAACTTGGTCAGTACCCAATTTGGGAATTCCAGGCGCTGTATGTAGGAGAACGTCAACACCTCCATGCAAAAGTTGCAAAAATCTAACGTTGTCATTTCCCCTAATGGGGATATACATGTGATTGGGGACTGCTTGTGAAGTTCATACTCCCATGGAACTTCCTTCTATGGAGGACGCTAGTTAAACCCGCATAGGGTTAGTGTCATTTCCATTTTCCAGCTACTACTAGTGGTCACAACGTGTAATTGGGTTAGTATAACAGTGTCGATTACACTGACATTTTCTATGTATATGTGGTCACAACCGCCACTGGACCTCCTGGCGCTATAATATTAGGTTGTCTGAAGACACCGGCTTCCTGATCTAAAACGCACCAAACATTGATGTTACTGTTTTTTTTTCTCTTTACAAAACTCAATCATATTCTGCAACACCAAAAACAAAGATTTTCCTCTACAAAACACCATATTTGCAGATATAAACAAATTGAAGGGAGTTTTTAGATCACTGAATATAGTCGATCCCTTTTTTGTTATTTTTTTAAATTTATTTTTAATTTATTTCTTTTATCTGTACTTAATTGAAGACAACATAGCTAATAGGCGATTGCAGAAATCGTAATGCTAACCGTTACAACTAAAACCGAACACACATTCCATTAATTCTCAGTAAAAACAAAACAAAACAAAAATAAAAACATTGAACAACTGCTAGTAGTGGACACGGTGTGTAAACTGGGTTAGTATGACGGTGTCGATTACATTGTCATTTGCTATGTACATGCGGTCACAACTTTTTGAAAGAGCTTTTTTTTTTCTTTTTACTAATACCAAGGCCAAAAGCCATCCAAGGATAAGGGGGGTTTAAAAGTATGAAACAAAATATTGTCACCTTCTGTTCATATATTCTAAGCATGTAACCCTACAACAGTTTCCTATCTCTCCACACAGTGTTTTGTATTATCACTGAATTCTGCGACATCTTTTAAATTATATCAAGTGGAGAGTAGCGAGAGCGTCATATGATGTTCCTCTCGACATTCGCAAGATTGTTAAGTCAATTTTTTTGACTCATCTAGCTAGCTAGTCACATTTGATTAGTCTATTCCTATTCTTATATGGTTAAGTATCCACCACTGGATCTTCTAACATCGTCATCTTCCCTAATTGGGATATACTATACATGTGATTGGGGACTGCTTGTGAAGTTTATACTCCCATGGAGCTTCATCCTTTGGGAGGAAGCTGGTAAAACCCGCATAGATTAGTGCTGTTTCCATTTTCCAACTACTACTTGTGGTCACGGTGTCGATCACGCTGTCATTTGCTATGTATATGCGGTCACAAATGTCACTGGACCAATTGGCACTACCAAATCAGGCTGTCTGAAGACACCAGCTTCCTGGCCTATTATGCACCAAACATTGATATTGTTATTTGTTTTTTTCCTTTCTCTTTGCAAAACTCAATCACGTTCTGCAAAACAATGAAACCAAACACCATACTTGAAGATATGGATAACTTGAAGTATAAAATCTTTTACCAAAATGTCTCGATCCAGCATTAAAGTAACACGAAAAGGGTTGATATGCTGTAAAAGAAATAAAACCCACTGAACTCAGAATGCTTTTGAATCAAGAGAGACAGCTTAAGGAAAGGGAGGAGGGGGGGGGTCCATGCATGCCAACTGAACCGGGTTTATTCTCTTGGATTTCTGATCCACAGCCCTGCTATAGTTTCTTTCGGAGAGATTATTAAAGACTGGATATGACTACGGAAGCTTCTTCCTCACTTCACACCCCAAAAAAAACCCCAAAAAAAACCTTGATATATCTTATCTTTCTCATCAAAACCCAAAAGCCCCTCAAGGATAAGGGTTAATGGATGTAAGATGATCAGGAGACAACAGCGTATTAATCGTTAGTGGTGGAAGTTGGGTAGAATTTGATTATTTAAGGGAACAGCACAATGAGAACTTGTTTACATTGGACTTGAAAACGATCATTTTATAGTCAGCTGGGAAGTAGGCCAGCGGAACAGAGTTCCACAAGCAGGTAGTTCTAGGAAAAAAGCTTTGTTCATGGAATTTGCGTTCAGATATAGGCACAGACAGAGAGTGGGGAAATTGTTGATATTCATCACTGATTTTGTGATCTCTAGTCGACTGAAACTCCCAGTCACATGTCACACATTCAGTTAATTAAAAAACAAATCTATTTTTGCATCAGGTGTTATTTAAAAAAAAAAAAAAAAAAAAAAAATACAGAGAGAAGGTAACTTTTTCATAGGTCGGGGGTTACCTTGTCGAAATGTTTCTAACTAATAGTTCCTTTCCTCAAACTACTTACTTTTAGAATTCCTTTCCTGCTCCCCCGTTTCACTGGCAGGACCAACATGCAGAAATTTAAATGTAATGTGAACAAATATTTTGCTGCTGAATTCCCCATTCAGATTGTACCCCTATAAATCTGGGCACCTATTACACTAACCTCTTACATGTCAGTGGTAATAGGCCTGGTTTGAGATAAATACAAAATTTTTTTTAAATTACTGAATCATTGTGAAAAAAAAAAAAAAAACTTTTTTAAATTGAAGAAAAAAAAAAAAAGAAACCTGTACCCTCCACTCTTACTTGGAGATAATTCCCTTACGGACATCCATTGAATGGATTGTTCTGGGAACAAAAACAATGGAAAGAAAGAGTTGAATTGTTCACAAATTAATATTTTGTTTCTTTTCCCAGATTGAGCAGAAGAGAATATTTCCATTAACTTCACATGTCCATAAAAATAGAATTTATGATTTTGATTCCCAAGAGAGATATGATTTCATGACACCGATTGTTAACATTATATATATATATATATATATATATATATATATATATATATATAGAGAGAGAGAGAGAGAGAGAGAGAGAGAGAGAGAATGACAAAAAGTTATATTCCAAAATTCATGGTGTTAACCATTTTATAATTTCATTTATTGAGATTGTTGGACTGACTTCCTCATCTTAGTTGTTATAGTCACAACGTTTCGGCCGTTTTACCCTCCGGCCTTCATCAGGTGTTTTGTATCGAACTGGGGAACCGTTTGTTAGGAGTCTCGAACCCAACCCTTTATTATTATTACGGGGGTACCGTGTTCGGACTCCAGCTAGGCTCTGGGACATAGTTGCTGATTCTCTGTTTTGAATGTTACTTTTCACTGCCTTCGTTCAGGATTGAACTCAGCACCTTTGGGTAACTAAACTTTGATACAACATCTAGGACCACTCGGCCATATGTCACTAGGACCTGTCCTAGCTGTGGTTCTCTCCGAAATGTGCTGCTGCCACTTTTTCCATTGCTTCCAACGTAATAGATGTACTGAGACTAAAACCGGTTTCAGTACTGCCAGCAACCACTGTAAAAAAGTAATAAAGAATGCAAGAGAGTTGTATGCTCAGTCCGTCAAGTCCAAAGTAGCCGAGCAGCGGCTTGGTTCCCACCAGTTTTGGCAAATAACAAACAGAATCCTGAACAGAAGCATGTGCTCTATCCCTACTCTCATAAATGGACTTGAGGTAATCTCGTCAGCATCAGACAAAGCCAAACTCTTTGCCAAGAACTTTGCAGCTAATTCTAATCTTTGCGACCAAGGCTGCCAACCCCCAATATTTCCTCCTGTATCAGAAAGCACACTATGTGATATACAAATATCTGTACGTGATGTTGCCAAGCTAATCAAAAACCTTGATTCCAGTAAAGCAACCGGCCCTGACGATATTCCAATTATAGTACTCAAAAAACTTCAACCAGAACTAGCACCCATCCTTACAAAACTGTTTAAACGTTGTCTTAAGGAGAATTGCTTCCCATCACCCTGGAAAATCTCATTAGTATGCCCTGTATTTAAGAATTCAGGTGATCGCCCATCTTCCTCACAGTAAAGGCCAATAAGTCTCCTGTGCGTCATAAGTTGCTGGAATCGGTGTTAAATAGAGAAGTAATCAACCATCTCAGCAAAAATAACCTTCTTAGTGACACGCAATATGGTTTCCGTTCTGCTAGATCTACAGCAGATGTGCTTACAGTTATATCTCATAGGATTAGCAAATCTCTCGACAGAGGCAACCTTTCTAGGGCAATTGCTCTTTACATATCTAAGGCCATTGATAGAGTATGGCATAAAGGTTTACTTCACAAGATTTCCAGCTACGGTATAGCTGAAAATGTCTTCTCAATTATTAAATCATTTCTCTCTGATAGGTTCATAAGAGTAGTGGTTGATGGGCAGAAATCAGAAGCTCTTAGTATTAATGCTGGAGTCCCTCAGGGGTCCATCCTGGGCCCAACTCTCTTCCTGATCTATATTAATGATCTTCCAAATCACATCCTTACATCATTTGTAGACATTTATGCTGATGACACTACTATCTATGGTAGCACATCTAAGACCTTAAACGACCAAGTTCTCTGATTCTCTTTCCTCTGATCTTGAGCAAGTGGTACAATGGGGAAAAAGGTGACTTGTTACTTTTAATGCATCTAAAACCAAGCTTTTATATTTAGATCATCAACGTTCTGATCCCCATCTGGCATCAATTAAAATGAATGGCTCTCGTCCTGGGGGGGGGCTCATGTTTTGACAAGTTTCTGGGCTTGACCTTTACTCCTGATCTGAAATGGAACACATACATTAAATCCGTTGCCAAGGCCGCTGGAAAAATGGTGGGATCCTTCTATCGATCCAGTAGATATCTCACTGCTGATGAAATTCTCTATCTATATAAGAGCCAGGTACATCCAAGGATGGAATACTGTTGCCACATCTGGGCAGGAGCTGCTAGAAAGGACTTATCCTGCCTTGATAGGGTTCAAAAAAGACTTTGTAGCCTTGTGGGGGATGTCCTTTTCTCTTCCTTGCAACCTCCTCCTCACAAAAGAGATGTTGCAAGTTTGTCTCTGCTTTATCGTTATTTTCATAAGTGCTCGGCTGAGCTCCATTCTATGGTCCCCCTTGCCAAACTTTCACAAGAAACACCCGTCTAGCAGAAAACACTATCACTAATTTCCCCCACTCTTTATCTGTGCCTAAACCTAAGCATAGATTCCATAAGCAAAGCTTCTTTCTTAGAACTGCACGCCTATGGAATTGTCTTCAGTTTTTCTGCTTTCCAGCTGACTACAATATGGTTGTCTTCAAGTCTAACATAAACAAGTTTTTGATGAGCCGTTCCATATAAGTTAACAAATTTACCGAATTTCCATTACTAACGGTTACTATATTGTCCAATTTCTACTGTACACTCTTTAACCCTTATCCTCGAGTGGCCTCTTGGCCTTGATAAATGGTGATGCCCATGTAAAAAAAATTTTTTTTAATTTCAAAATGAAAACAAAAACAGGAAATATTTAATAACGTGCTCCGTTTAAAACATTTTTTCAATTAAACTATCAGTTATTTCCCCTTTTGGTTTTCTGGGTTTTGAAAATAAAACGGTTTCAGATTTCAGATAAAATAAGTTAAATCAAATAAAACTTGAAATTTAAATAAACTAAATAATTAAAAAAATTTTTAATTAGTACAGTTGAAACAAAGCTATTATGTCAAATAAGTAATGTCATCAAGGTAATTATTTAAACAGATTTCATTTAATGTGATATGTTAATGACCGTAACTCAATAATGTAAAAGTGGTTTGAAGAACGTTATATATTGAAAGTCCGTATACAATATAATGTCTCCTTTGACAGAAATATCCTAACATGGGCATTAATATTTCTTGACCAGGTGAGGTGTACACAAACATGGCCTTTATATTTCTTTGATGATGGGGAGTTGTAGACACAAACATACACGAACGCTACTACTTTATATATATATATATATATGTGGGTCCAGCGATAATAATTCAATGAATCTAATGAAAAGAATTCCACCAGACTTTAATTTATTATCGCTGGACTCACAAACAAATTTTATACAAGTACTTGCCCGATTTGGATATCTAAACTGCTATGCGGATTACCCAATATATAACTTGGACTTTATTACCAAACGGATGTAGGGAACGCATAACATGGATTTTACCAAGCAAGCTGGATAAAAAAAAAAACTTTCATATCCTTTTTCTGCAAATCCTCCTACTACAGGATTTCTGATATATTTATTATTTTGACTTTGACTTTCCATGTCTCACTGAATTTAGCAAATAGGGTGCATACCTCATAAATATTTGCTAATATTTTCTCTCCTCTGATGAGATGGTAGACATCGAAACCCTATAGGTTAAGGAGATTAACTTTCTAAAGTATTCTTTGTCTTGCTTAGAATAATTAAAATTCTTTGATATGAAATTCATTTCAATGAGTTTTTTGAAATTCATTGAATTACAATTTAATATATATATATATATATATATATATATATATATATATATATATATATATATATATATACATACATACATACATACATACACACATATATATATATATATATATATATATATATATATATATATATATATATATACACACACACACACACACACACACACACACAAGTGCCTTAAATAAGTTTTCAGACATTTTTGTACAGGCATTTAAAATTTTCATAGACTCTTGAAAAATTGAAAATTCACTATATTACTGCTATACATCTTATGAGATGACTGACCAATTTTTATGATTTCAGCTTCAAATGAACAGCTACAGCAGGAATCAGAATACACCTTACTAAAGCCCGACTGTCACAGCTGGTAAATTTCAAAAATGTAATCTGAACATGAGGACACTTTAGAAGAACGATATGCAATAAAATTTTGTTCTAACCTTGGGAAAAAATGCCACAAACGTATAGAATGCTTCAGACTACTTTTGGACCATCTTGCATAAATCAAGCATCAGTTTTAAGTGGCATAAGAGATTCAAGGAAGGCAGGGAGTCTGTGAGGGATGATGAGGGGTGAGAGGAGTAAGGAAATCAGAACACCAGAGTTGATTGACCAAATAAAAATTTTTAAGGATAAGGACCGTCGTGTGTCTATAGAGACAATAATACAATTTGACGTCAGTGTGGGAACTGTACACACAATTATTTGTGAGGAACTGGAGACGTGGAAGATTTGCGCAAAATTTTATTATCTCCATGGATAACAATGTGTTCTGGATCGAGCAGCAGATACATAACTAAATACGTCCTCATTTCAAAGTAATTTTTTGTCAGTTTTATTTATAAAATAGATAATTATTATTAATCTACAACAGAATCGTTTTCTACCAATTTATTTCTTCACATTTATGTCTTACCACTGGGAAAATACCATTTTATTTTAACATATATATGCATACACATACATCATTCCAACTTATTATTGTCTTTCTGATTGTTTACTGTGAACACCCACCGATATAGCATTCATAGGTTTTTTATTTCCTCCCATTCATGCTGTTAGTGATCTAGGCCAAACTCTCTTCCTTATCTTCAATGATTTCCAAGCATTCTCATCTAAAAGAGGTTCCCTGAAAATGCTTATCCTCTATCTGTGCCTAAACCTAAACAAATTCCATGTACAAAGCTTTTTTCCTAGAATTGCCCGCCTGTGGAACTCTGTTCTGCTGGCCTGCTTTCCAGCTGACTGCAATATTGTTGTCTTCAAGTCCAATGTAAATAAGTTCTTGTTGAACTGTCCTCCTAAATAGTTCATTTCTACCCTATTTCCATCACTAACTATTACTATGCTGTTGTCCCGGTGAGTCCCATTGAAAAAAAAAAAAAAATTTTTTTTAATTCTCCCAAAACGTTAGAATGGTCCGGAAATGAGCGTTGTTAAACTTCTATGCAAACATGATCTCCCAATGTAAATTCTAAAATATTTTTATTTTGTCTTTTTATAGAAAAAACTGAGACCAGTAACATCACACATCTGTGAGAAAGAGATGCTGAGAAGAAGAGCAGGACCAATTGCAGATATCTTTCTGTATCTTATCAAGAATCCTCAAATAGGTACAGATCTTATTCACCAGCCCAAATATGACATTACAGTACTCCATACATTATCTGATAGTAGATTCTCAAATTTCAAAATTAAAGGATATTTTAATAATAATTTTAAGGATATTATTTTAACGCATCCAAAACCAAGTTTTTATCTTTTCACATAAATACTCTGATCCCCACTTGGCCCCAATTGATATGAATCGTTCTCGTCTAAAAGAGCCTCTGTTTTGACAAACTGATGAATCTGACCTGAAATTGAAGGCTTGCATCAAATCTGTTGCCAAGGGCGCCAGAAAACTAGTTCCATCATTCTACCGCTCCAGAAGGTATCTAACTCCTGGTGCAATACTCTACGTGCATAAGAGCAAGATACATCCTAAAATTTAGACTGTTGCCATATCTGTATGGGAGCTACTCAGAGCAGCTAATCCTGCCATGACAAAGTTTAAAACTAGTTTTGAAACTTTGTAGGTGATGCCCTTTTTTCTTTCCCTGCAGAAGAGACGTTGCGGCATGTTTCTGTTCTACCTTTATTTTCATGGCAAGTGCTCATTTGAGCTTCAATCTATGATCCCTCCTTATCAAACTTTCACAAAAAGCACTCATCTAGCTAAAGCAACCATCAACAGTTCCCCCACTTCCTACCTGTACCTAAATCTAAACAGATTCCGTGAACAAAGCTTCTTTTCTAGAACTGCCCATCTGTGAAACTGTTCTGCTGGCTTACTTTCCAGCTAACTACAACATGATTGTCTTCAAGTCCAATGTAAACAAGTTCTTGTTGATCTGTCTCTCTAATCCATTTCTACCCAATTTCAACTACTTATTAATATGCTGTTTAAGTGACTACCATACACTCATTAACTCTTATCCTCAAGTGGCTTTCGGGTCTTGATAAGTGGTAACTCGTGTAAAAAAAAAAAAAAAAAAAGAGTACCTTTGTGACAGTTAAAATCTTCCAACCAGCAGTAATCATCACTTCCTACACTGATGATTGCATAGGCATGAAACACTTGTTTTTACAATTTTGCTGCAGATACGACATACAGCCTGCATAGTTATATTTTTCTCCCGTTTGACATTCACATATTTGTTCGTGTCATAACATCTCATGAAAGGAAAATTATTTACAGTGGTTGTAACTAGACGAGTTGTGAATTTTTATAGGGGGAAACCATTGATTGGAGCTCAATAGAGCACCTACCATGGAAATAATGATAGACGAGAGAAAGACTAGTAACGTCTCTTCTGAATAGAAGAGGACATTCCCTACAAGACTTTTGTACTCTGTAAAGCCAAGAAATAGTGCTCTGAATGGCACCTTCCCGGACATGGCACCAAAATTTGATCTTAGAACGTATTTGACTGTTATAAACATAGAGGATTGTGTCAAGAATCAGATACTTTCTGGAGTGGTAGAATGATGCAACAATTTTTCTAGCTAAAACTTTTAGCAACAAATTTGATATAAAACTTCTGTTACAACAGTATTTTTGATCCAAGCATATCGATATTAAATATCACTTCATAAGAAATGAAGTAAAAAAAAAAAAGAAAAAAAAAGGAATCCATTATTGTAAATTACATCAGGAAAAAATATCACCGATATATTTACAGTGACCCACTAAAAATTCTTCATCTCCAGGACTTGTATAGAATAGTTACCCATTGGAAACTTTTCTGAAATTAAACATGGATTCCAATTCAAGAACTTCTATTTTAAGTCTAGAGTGAAAGCCAGTCTTCAGAGCTTATGTTGGTTGATTATTTTTGTTTTACGGCATATCAACCCTTTTCAGGTTATTTAATGTTGAATCCAGTGATTTTGAAGAAAAATATTTTAATAGAATATATTTGTTTTTTTTTTTTTTTCTATGCGGTTTCTATTTAACCCATAGTTGGGACCCTAACAGGTACTACCACTCTGGGTTAGAATGGACCTGGGAGCAATAGCAATTAAAAGGTGGCTCCACACTCCCCAAAGGATATAGTTTAAGGTCATATCCAGAATCAGGGTTCAGAGCAAGATGTAATTTCTGGTAGCGTGATACTATGGTCGACCTGTGGCCATTAAAGAAGGATGTAGGGAAATGTAAAAAAATAGATTTATTAATAAACAACGGAGAGAAATTTGTTCTTAACAGACAAAGGTAGATTTAAATTTGGGTCGGACAAATGACAGCAAAAAGTCTGAATAACATATTTAGTTTTAAGATGTTAGAGAGTGCCATGGGGTGAAACAGCCAATGAGTTTTTAACAATAGAAATGATTACGGACAACAAAGGTTAGCTAATGATTAACCAACGACAGTTTGAATCTGACTTTTTATGACAATCAGAGTTGAGAATTGAGCTGGACGCTTACACAGTTGGTCTTAGACTACAGTTAAAGACAGCTCGTGGTCTGGGCCATATCAGAAAAGTTTTGGGAGATGGGGAAATGAACTGACCGCAACAGATGAACTCAGCCTCGACAGGATGTAAATGTGAACCTTAGCATGTAAGCACACATGCAGAGCTCAACCGACATCAGAGTTTGTGTTTTTCTTGCATTGTGCTTTGTTTTATTTTTATACTTGCGGACCCAAGTGTCCCCATTGATGGTCACCAGTGTGAAAAAGACGATGACAATGATATGGCCAGAACAAGAACAATGAAAGATGGAGAACAAAGTCATAGCACACAACATTTGCGGTCAGTGGTCTGTCAGTGGGGGCACGTGGTGTCACAGTAGAAGGATCCAACCATTTTCCCAGCAACTTTGCCAACAGATTTGATTCAAGTCTTTTAGTTTTGATCTGGTGTGGAAGTGGAAAGAAAGGGTCTGTAGGGAAAGAAAAATCTCATTGCCCACTAGATTGTAAAGTCAATTTTTGTACTTTGCCACGGTATAACAGAGCCACTAGCGATGGTAGTAGCAACAGCCACATGAAAAATATGAAAATGGCCAAGCCAGTGCGCAAAGTGACGTCACAGTGAAGGAAGAGACGGAAAAGAAAGAGGGAGAAAAATCAGACAAGTGGACGGCAGAGGACTCCGTCTTAGGGCATATCTGATTCTTATATGATTGCTTCTAGAGTCAAATACTTTCTGGTGAAATGGAATGATCCAACCCTTTTTCTTAGCAATGAATTGGATTCAAATCTTCCAATTTAAATTTACTTCTACTTGACACGCTTTTGCGGGTTCAGTCCTCATTCGAGCAATACTAAGAATACAATTATGAATCACTTGAGACTTCTACTTGGTCATGGCTGATGGAACAAGAGTATGCTACCTTTGTGGATTAAATAAAAGGTTCCATTTGAAATTCTGTGCAGATTCACAATTTTGGCAAAAACATTCCCCAAGTTCAATAGAAAGATCCCAGAGTTTGACAAGATACACTTGAAGAACATCGGCCAAAACATTGTGCGAAAAACATTCAAGATAAGAACAAAAAAAAAAAAAAATTTAAATACAAGTTAGCAAATCTCATCTTAAAAGTTCAAAAACATTATTTTCTAGTATAAAAGAAAATAAACAATTCCATTTTTGGAAACTTACCAAATTTTGTAGGAAAGACAGATTCTTCTAAAATATCTTTTTGAATGAACGACATGACATAATCAACATATTCGGGTGCCGTACATTTGAACTTCTTGCCTTTTTCATCATGCCAAAAATATTGCCTGCAAATACAAGATAATAAAATACAATCAAAGAAAGAGAAAACTTTATACCCCCATCCCACATAATGAAGAGGAGGGGGGGGGGCACTAGTTAGTACATAATGTAAATCCGACACTCGTTTGTCCCAAAACGCCATCTGTTTTCCCAGACAATAACTACAACTCTAAGCAAGGGAGATCACTCTACGAAACATACACTCAATATTAGAGATATCTGCTGAGGAAAGAGGCATGTATGTTGTTAACCCTATTTTGGTCAGAGTCGGATAACAGTTGTCCAATGTCTTTGCAACGTTCATATAATTTTTTAATCCACCCAACATCGGATACACTTTGTCATTTTTTAAAATGCAGTTTCCATAAAATATAGGAGACGAAATATTTTTTTAGGGCGTGTTCCCCCTCCTCCATATTTATTTTTTCGAAATTCGGACAAAATATATTTAAATCTATCGAAATTTCTATTTATTATGAAACATAAGAATTCAAATAAGTAAAAAATATTTATTTTTTTTAAGTTTAAATACACACATTTACCTTGAAGTTGCAATTAAAAAAATGATATAAATTTAATGTTTTTTTTTTAAATAGCATTTTTTCGAATTCATATATACTATAATCAGTTGAATAGCACAGAAAAAGAAACTTTGTAAACATTAATTTTTAAAAGATTAAAACGATTAAAATTCCATTATTTCAAAATGTTCCACTACAACATAGATTTTTAATTAATTGTGTTTAAATTTTTTTTAAATATTAAGTTTTTACATGGCTCTTGTCAGCTATTTTATCGCCAGATTAAAACGGATTTGAAAATATTATTGCACAAATATTAAGCATTTTGTAGGCCCCCCACTCATATTTTGTTTGTCTCTTGTTACCGAACAAAATATGGAGGCCCGTAGGTAACCAAAAGAACATTCAGTAAAACCGTATTTCATATTTAATATACAAATGTTTATAAGATTAATTATTAATTGCAGTTTGAAGAAGATAAACAAAGGTTTTAAAAAATTAAGTCGCTTCTGCTTTTTCATAGTTCGTAGTTAACACAAGTCTAACGTCACGGGAACATGCGCTCCGTTTTTCACATTGTTTTGGGGATACCTACTGGGCATAATTCCTCATTTAAACCCGGGCAAAGTCGGGTCTTACTGCTAGTGTTTTATAAAATGTAGAGAAGTGAAATACAATGTTTTTCTCCAAGAGAAATGAGTCATAATAGATAACAATAGATCTGCTTTTAAGTTTGGTTCTAACTCCAATCACATCCATAAACTAATTCCTTGAGTGAACACAAAAAGAAAAGAGAAAAATCATAAAAGCTAATTAAAAGAAAACAAATTTTAAAAAGGGGAGATAACCGTGTAGGTTTTCTTTCTAACCAAAATAAACCTGTTTTCGAATTAAGAAAAAAGGTTAATGGAACATAAATCACGTGATGTTATTGTTGGTGGTTGTGTGGGTGTATGTGAAGAGGGATGGTCAGAACAAGAGGACACTACTATTTGGGCCATTCATAAAATTGTATAAAAATAAATTGCTGGTTGATTTAAAAAAGTAAAAAACAAAAACATAAAAAGAGAAAGAGAAAAAGAAAATTGAGATAGAGAGAGACGGACGAAAGAAAAAGACAAACGATTTGAGAGAGAGAGACGGACGAGAGAGAGAGAGAGAGACAGAGAGAGAGAGACGGACACGAGAGAGAGAGAGAGAGGGAGCAGTTTCAAACGATCTGAAATAACAGCAAGGGGAGGCTTAATTTCAAATATTTCTCATATCTCCCCTTTTTGGTTTTCATACATAAAGTAAATTTCAGTGTATAAAGCTTATTTGATACTGGAGATATTCATAATCGTACCATATGTCCAAAAGAGGGGAGATATAACATATGAGAAATGTTTGGTATCAAGTCTTCCCTTGCTATATATATTTCCCCAAAATCTCTGGCCTTGATGGAGGAGAAACTAAAACTTGTGGCTATGGTTTCAAATGATCTGAAATAACAGCAAGGGGAGGCTTGATTCCAAATATTTCTCATATTATATCTCCCCTCTTTTGGAAATATGGTACGATTATGAATATCTCCAGTATCAAATAAGCTTCATACACTGAAATAAATTTATTTTATGTATGAAAACCAAAGAAGGGAGATATAAAATATGAGAAATATTTGGAATCAAGTCTCCTCTTGCTGTTATTTCGGATCATTTAAAACTATAGCATTAAGTTTTTGTCTCCCCTTCCATCAAGGTCAGAGGTTTTGGGGAAATATCAGATGTAATTCATTTGTCATCCATTTTTTAAAAGATGGAATCGCTCGATTGTCAAAGATGCAAGAAAGCATGCAAAGTGCACAGAGTTTTGTGATCTATATATTAAGACGATAGCGTGTGTGCCATTTTCTGTGCCACGCTTACATCCAGGTGGTTTAATTGTTATTTCTTGTAAATAATTTTACCAAGAATTCATAAGTTTTGGTTTCGGTTTCGACTATAGCTGATGGCACTAAAGTCATCTATTTTTTTTTAAATAAACAATTTTATTAAGAATTCTTCATAAGTTTTAGCTTCAGTTTCAATTATGGCTGAAGGAACTCGAGTTTATATATATATATATATAAACTCAAGTAAAAATTAAGTTTACAAACCAAAAGCTTCTATAAACTTTTAAGCTAATATAAATATTAATATTTATATAGTAATCCCAAATAAATAAAAAAAAGCTCAATAAAATCAAAATACGAAATAGAGCTTGTCATAGAACACAATTTAAGACTGTAAATTACACTTTACAAGAATTTATTGTTCAACAGGATACTCAAGTAAGAAATATAAAGATTTACTTAATCCGCTGAGTTTCAAAGAAATGTGTTCTCATCAGAGAAAAGATAGCAAATGAATATTATAGCGAAGTGAAATTCTGCAGATTAAGGAAATCTTAATATATTTTTGTAGAGTAAAATTTACAGTCTAAAATTGTGTTATCTATCTATATATATAAAAGCAAAAATGTGTGTATGTATGTGTGTTCGCTTTTTGTGTATGTCTGTAAAAGGCTTTTTTTGCTGGACTTTTTGGTCGGCTCATTCCTTCTTAAAACTTTTTATATCACGTCTAAATGATAATATCTAAGAGTTACATACGGGGATCGTCTGTCTATTTAATTTGCCCAACTTTCATGCATTATTTTTTGCAGATTTTTAGAGCGTCCCGTGTATCTTTCGCTTTTCAGTATAAAACAAACGAAAACTGGCTTGCAGCCGCGTCATGTTTCAAAGTCAAACATCACGCGGCTTAATTTCATTATATAAACGTTAAATGTTAATTTCATTTTATAAACGTTAAATTAAGAGGATTTTCATTCCTCTTCTCTCGTGGCCGAGATGGCTAGGACCCAGGGTTTTTTTCCATTTCGTTTCCATCTCCACGTCAAAGGTTCGGGGTTCAAGCCTACTTTCCTATTAAAACTTTTTTTTTTCTTTTACACCTCCAAACATCTGGCCAACGTTTTTTTTTTTTTATACAGGGTTGTTTTGATCACACCCCCAACACACACACACCTACAAACACCCGGGCCACGCCGAGTACCCCCCCTCCCGCTAGTCTATATATATAAAAGCGAAAATGTGTTTAAGTATGTATGTATGTTTGTATGTCCGCTAAAAACTTTCGACAGACACAAAAAAAATTTAAAAAATCACAAAGTTGGTATCATATTATAGCCCGACCCTCCAGATGATAAATATTGAATTTTTGGCCCAAACAATCAACTCTGAGTTGGTCAGCTGTGCGTTTTTCTGCAGGGGGGGGGGGGCAAAAAGTGACATTTTTTTCGTTTTTCCTATGTATTTATGTAGTAATAAAGTAATAATCTAATGTATTTAAAAAAATTCTGAGTCATATCATGTGATCTGACGTCAGCAAGCTGTAATGGCACCTGTTAATACACACAATAACTGCCTTCGAAAGGTAACTTTATATTATAACCCAGAGTTAAATATTAATTTTCGATCATAAAATTAGTACCAACGTAATTATCGCATTTCAAAACGTAGAATCCCAAATTTACACGAAAATTGAAGGGGGGGTGGGAATAAAATTATGAGTGATTAAACTTTTCTACCGACGAGAATCGACTTACTGCGTTTTAAAATGTAAACAAAGCATTTCTAAATCTAAAACACTACATATAGGCGAGTATGAAGGGAAAGGGGGAGGCATAATATGAGTTAATCAGCGTTTGTTTCACTACACTCTTATACTTATACTACTTAATATTATACGAAATGTGAGTGAATGGATTTGATGACATCCCAGGCATAAATCCTCCTTATATTCGAGTAACGTTTGTTCCTCTAAGGCTTGAGATCCCAGGTATAACCTCCCCCTTATTTTCTTAGTGGGAGGGGAGGACGAAAGATGAGACCGCTTGAATTCTAAGAACAGATACTACACTTTGATTTTAGCCAAAAGACCAAGTACAGCTTAATTTCCTACCGACCATTATCTTCTATATATATAAAAGCGAAAATGTGTGTATGTATGTATGCTTTTTGTGTATGTCCGCAAAGGGATATTTTTCGTCGGCTTCTCGAGGCCGTCGCTCATTTTTAAAACTTTTTATATCACGTTGAAATCATAATATCTACGAGTTACGAATGGGGGTCGCCTGTCTATTTAATTTGCCCGATTTTGAAACGTTAAATATTCGACATTTTGGGATCACCGCATATTGCTTTCGTTTTTTGGTATAAAAAAAGCGAAACTCGATTTGAATCCCTGGCCCACGGCCAGTGGTCTCTAGAAAGCAATCTAACGTTTAGTCAATGTCGGCTTACCGTCATCATATCAGACGCTTGCTTTCATTTCAAGACGAGACACTCTCCTAATAAACAGGGGAGCTGCTTTTCCCTAAAGTTAGGTAAAAACAAACAAACCGGGTTATTGACCTCATTAAAAACTGTCCCGCAGAAAATGTTAACTGCTGAATAGCTATTGCTTACGTCGTCGTAATGCTCGCACAAAATGTTAACTCTATGACTTGCGTGCAGGCACCTGTCAATTCTCTTCTTAATCAAATAAATTCAAACATCTTTCAGTAACTCATTCTGGCTGGCCGAGCGGTTAACGTGTCATGTTTTTTTTTTCACATTTTATTTTCCAACTTCGCCTCAGGGCTTCAGGTTCGATCCTACAAACTTACCAAAACTTCTTTACCCCCCCCCCCGGTTTCTTTTTTATTTTAGAGCATACACACACCTCGTAACACCCGACAACGCCGGGTACCCCCCACTAATCTATAAATATAAAAGCAAAAATGTTTGTGTGTGTGTACGTTTTCGTGTATTCCAAGAAAGGCTTTTTTCCGAGAACCGATCAGTCGCCTCACAACTTCTTAAAACTTTTTATATCATACCTAAATGATAATATCTACGAGTTAACAACCAGGATCGCCTGTCTATTTAATTTGCCAGACTTTGAAAAGATAAATATTCAACAATTTTCGATTGCTGCATGTGCATTAAGCTTTTTCGTATAAAAAAAGAAGCGAACAGACTATTATTTTCCAACTGCGCGTCAAGGCTTCGGTTTTCTTTTAAAACAAACACCCGGGACAACCGACCAACGATTTTTCTTTTCATTTACCCAAAAACACACACCTACAAACACCTGGGCAACACCTGATACCCCTCTCCGCTAGTCTATAATATAAATCTCACCTGTCTGTTTAAATGTATGTATGTTTGCCTAAAACTTTCAACAGAGGCGACAGATTTTCACAAGATTGGTATCGTTTTAGAGCTCGACCCTTCGGACGACAAATATTGAAAAAGTGGCCAAAAACAATGATTCCTTCACCCTCAACTGGGTACTGTTCTACTGGGAGGAGGGAGCTTTTTTCGCCGATATTTTCGAAAGTAATCCCCTCTTTTCAATTGTCTAGCCTTAATTTAAACCTACATCACATCTGGTTTGGCGATGGGCGCAGCAGCAAAGACGTCACGTTTTTTTTCATGTTCTTTCTCTCCTTCGTAGCACGGGTACGGACCTGCCTGTCTAACACACCTCCGGGCAACGCCGGGCACCCAGGCTAGTATATATATATTTTAGGTCAATCCAGATCTCGTGTTAACCTTGTGTGTGTGTGTGTGTGTGTGTGTGTGTGTGTGTGTGTGTGTGTGTGTTACACACCCACACACCTTAACATGAGATCTGCATTGACCTAATTTCTTTCTCAAGTTTATTTTTAGTTAAAAAACAAAAACAAAACAAAAAACAGATCCAGTCATGGGAAGATGAAGCCAAATTAACTTTGAATTTCATATGAAGTCAGGTTCTTTATTGTTTTTGTTGCCACAGCTGCCGGCTCTTTCAAAAAAGGTAACTAAACACACCAATCAATGAAAAATCATCAAATACTTTTGTCTTTTTTTTTTTTTTTTTTTTTTTTTGTTGGTCCCAGTCATCAACAATTGCATAATATGAAACCAGGCAAATAATTTGATCATTATAGATTTTACATAAAAAATAAATAAATAAAAATAAGATAAGTGCACAGACAGACATCTTCTATAACCTTTACATCATTCTTCAAGGGAGTTAATTGCTGTCATGTCTGCCATCGGTTTCCTAATAGATTAAAAAAAAAAAAAAAATGCACAAAATATGAAACTTAAAACGGTCATCCAAACATCAAATTGGGAGATGATTTAAAAGCCATTGTATATGTTATGATTGGCCGGTGTTCTCTGAGGCAAGTGTGTTTACATCAAAATTATCCTGGCTGATCTTGCATCTTCCAGAATGCAATGTATGCTTAAAGGAGATAACTCAGCCATGCATATAAATTTTAGCCTGAGGACTTAACAATTACTCCCAATGGCACACAAACTGGCATCTTATTACATTCTAATTTCTTTTTTAAATTATTATTTTACTGTTTTATTCACTCCAAACAAGGCATAGTGCCACTAAGTAGTAAGGAACTATTATTCGGGATCAGACTTGCCAGGAAACTATGTAGGGAGTTGGGCAGCAAGATGTCTGTTCACATTACATTTGAACTTCTGTATGGCAGTAAAGTAAGGGAAGCAGAGGCCTGAGAAGGAATTCCAAAGTTTAGCAGTTTGAGAGAAGCTATTTGAGTGAAAGGTTTTATGACGACGCCTACGCATCTCTATAGTCCATGCGTGGGATTTTGTTGCTTGTCTGGTTTGTCGGGCGTAATAACGCCTAGGAGGAACTAGTGCTTTAAGCTCATCCGAGCACTTACAATTAAAGTACTTGTAAAACAAGCACAGGGATGCCACATTTCGGTGGGAGATGAAGGTTGGGGGTTTGTCCAACAGTGTGCGACCTATTGTGTTGGCAACTATTTTGAACCCTAAATATGAACGAGAGGCTAGTGGCAGATGCATCAGCCCAGATGTGAGAAGGGTATTTCATGGTTTTGTAGAGATACAGGATACTCTCAGGTGGGAGTAACTATCTAGCATGGTAGAGGGAGTCCGCCTTCTTTGCAGCTGTCAAATCAAAGGCAATAAACAATTAACGAAAACATCAGAGATCATTTTCTTCTTCTAAAAATAAGTATTTTATTTATTTATTTTTTACTCATGTTCACCCCTTAGAAAGCATATCGCCACTTAGACGTAAGGGGCTACTATTTGGGGGTAATGTCTAGGAAAGATTAACAAGATATTTATGTTACATTTAAACTTCTGCATATCAGTACAGCCAGGGAAGCAGGTAGCAGGAAAGGAATTCCAAAGTCTAGCTGTTCGAGGGAAGAGACTATTAGAATAGAAAGCTTTCTGGCATTTAAGGGCATCAAGAGTGAAGGGGTGAGATCTTATTGCTAAGCGGGTTTGTTGGGAATATGTACATCGAGGGGGTACAAGTGAAACGAGTTCATCAGAAAACATTTCATTAAAATATTTGTAAAACAGGCACAGTGATGCAATATTGTGGTGATGGGACAGGGGTTGGAGCTTAGTTGATAAAGTAGGACCGATTAGATTGACAACTCTTTTTTGGCCCTATCTAAAAGGGAGAGGCTAGTGGTAGATGCACCAGCCCAGATGTGGCAACAATACTCCATATACTTGTAGAGGTACAGGATACTCTTAGGTGTGAGTAACTATTTAGCATAGTAGAGAGAACCCATTTTCTATGCAGTAGTCTTGACAAATACCTCAATGTATTTATTCCATTCCATGATTGTGAATGTTAAGCCTCAGGTAGTGTATATAGCACAGGGTAAAGCAGATGAGACTAGGGCAGTAGTCCTAGACATATCTAAGGCCTTTGACAGGGAATGGCACAATCGTCTTATGAAAATTAAATCATATGGTATTACTGGACGCATACTTGAAATAATCAAATCCTTTTTAGATAAGAGAAAAATTCAGGTTGTCCTTGGTCGTCATACATCTGAACAACAATGATATAAATATGGGTGTGCTGCAGGGGGTCGATCCTTGCCCTTTTATTATTTCACTTATAAATGATCTCGCTGATAAAATTGTCTCAGAGAAGAGTATATTTGCTGATGACACTATGCTCTATAACAGACAAATGTGAATAAACTAATATCTAAGGAAATGGCTGAAACCTTAGAGGAAGACCTTCAGTCTGTAGTGGAATCGGGCCAAAACTGGATGGTAATATTCAATGCCGCTAAGACTAAGCTTATTTCCTTTAATAATTACAAGAAACCTTCTCAACCATCGATTTCCATGGCTAATGATACACTGCCTGAATTATTTATGCAGACAGTTTATGACAAGTATTTGTTTGTATTGAACTTGAAGATGATCTTGTTGTAATCTACAGGGAAGCCGCCGTGTTGAATGTGTTTTCTTTTTCATTTCACACGAGCCACTGTGATCCTCTCATTTAGAACACTTGAAAAAAATAAAAATAAAAAATAATAGGTTGGCACTTTTTTTTTTTTTAATATCTTTAAGTGAATATTTGAATTATTTTAGCTTTTTGGCTTTCTAAAAAAAATTATATGTTCATTTAACGATGTTTCAAAAAAAAAAAAAAAAAAAAAAAAAAAAGTGGCATCCTATTTCTTATAACATACGGTGAGTTGCGTGCTTACACTTGAAGACTTTAAAACTGTCAAGTTAACATCCCAATGGAATACCACAAAGAGAGATTTTTACATCTCCAAGAAAAAAAAATGATAAACAAAACGAATTCGCTTCATAAGCGCTTGTTCGAGCGGAAAGCTTGAATAATATCTAAATATCTATTTAACAAAAAAATGTATAGTTTTGTTTAAAAAAAAAAAAAAATTAAGAAAATTTATATATATATATATATATATATATATATATATATATACACACACACACACTTCAGAATAAAGTTATCTAACAATCAACTAGTATGGAAACCTGTGATTTTAAGAAATGCTATAGGATAAAGAGTTATATTTCAAATGTATTCTTTGTCTTACATAGAATAATAAAAATCTTTTGATATGAAATTAAAACATTTCACGTCATAAATTTTTAAATTTATTGAATGACTAAAATTTGATTTTATATATATATATATATATATATATATATAGGATTGATATGTAGTTTGCTTGAAGCATTGTGTGGGATAGGTATCTAGTAGAGATTTAGAAGGCTATCACAATGCGAGGAATGAAATATAGGAATGAGAGTGCTATCACAATGTAGTAGAGTCCTCGCATTGTGATAGCCTTCTAAATCTCTACTATATATATATATATATATATATATATTAGTTTGAATAAAATAAAAAACATTTGTATTTATATATCTCTTACACAGAAGTGTCACGAATACATGTGAGAGTCGTTCCAAAAGTAATGCATCTTATTTTTAACTTTTTTTGTTTTTTTGTTTTTTTTTAAATATACAAAAATTAAAAAATATAAATATATACAGTTTTTCTGTTTTTTTTTTTTTTTTAAATACATTAGATTACTTACATATAGTTTTGGAGTTACTCTATTAATCTACTTTCACTAGTTTTATACTACTTAAAAGCATTAGGATATCTAACAAATGTTATATATATGTATACTAGCAGTTCAGCCCGGCTTTGCTCGGGCCCTATGTACTGTTCATAACTTGCCCTATGTGTGAATACACTTTATGTAAGACTAGCGAGGGGTACCCGGCGTTGCCCGGGTGTTTGGAGGTGTGGAGGGGGGGGGTTAAAAAAAAAAGTAAGTATGAGGATCGAACCCGAACCCTTGAGGCAAAATTGTAAATTAAAGTGTGAAAAAAAAAACAAAAAAAAAAAAACGTGCGACGTTAACCATTACCCCACCGCGAGATGCTAACGGAAACACGTTTGAATTTATTTAATTACTTGGATTTAGCAGGTGCCCGTTTTAATGAGTTAATGAGGTCAAGTTTGACTGCGGGATAGTATTCATTTACTGCTGAACGCTTCCCCCCCCCCAAGATGTTATAGGAAAAAGACTAACCCACATGCGGCGAGCGACAAATATTGAATATTTATCTTCCCGAAATCGAGCAAATTAAATAGACAGGCGAGCTTCGTTGTTAACTGTGAGATATTACGATTTATATGTGATATAAAAAGTTTTAAAAAGTTGTGAAGCGAGCGACTGCTTCTCTGAAAAAAGCCTTTTGTTGACGTACAGAAAAAGCGAACACACATACATACATACATACATACATTTTCGCTTTTATATATATAGATTTCAAATGTTTAGACCAAAATTTGTCTAAGTAATTTTGTAGAGCCCGCAGAGGTCATTTTTTTTAAAACTTTGACCCCAATTTTGACCGCCTCAACATTTATTATTTTGGTCTCAAATCCAAATAGAAAGTTTTACCCATGTCCAAGCTACCTACATCTAAAATTTCAAGTCTTTAGACCCAAAATTGGCGGAGGAATTTGGTAGAATCTGCAAAGGTCAACTCTTTCAACTTTGACCTTTTGGCAGACAAATTTTCACCTCCAAAACTGATTAAAATGCTTGCCGCATGTCTGAATACCTGTTATGTATAAATTTCAAATGTTTAGACCCAAAATTGGCTGAATAGTTTGCTAGACACCACAAAAGTCAAATCTTTTGAACTTTAACCCCTTGGCAGCTCAAACTTTCGACCTGAACCAATTAAAAGGCTTGTCTTATCTCTGCTTAAAAAAAAAATTAAAAAGCTTGTCTTATCCCTTCATATAAAATTTCAAATGTTTAGGCCAGAAATTGGCTGAGTAATTTGGTAGAGACCGCAGGTCAGATTTTTTTTAATGTTGACCACTTAACATTAATTTTGGGGGGCTTAAATCAAAGTATAAAGTTTGATCCATGTCCAAGTAACCTACCTCTAAACTTTCAAGTGTTTAGACCCAAAATTGGCAGAGGAGTTTGGTAGAGTTTTCAATGGTCAAATCGTTAAACTTTGATTTGAAAACTTTTGGTCAAAAACTGATTAAAAAGATTTTCCTAAATCTCAATACTCCTTATGTTAAATCTCGAGTCTCTAGACCGAAAATTAACAGAGTTACTTGGTAGGAAAATGTACACACACACACACACATTTTTACTATATATATCTATAATATAAAGCTGAATGTCTGCGTGTGTGCGTGTGTGTGTGTTTCTGGTCACGAATAGGCTCCTATATGGTTGACTATTTTAAAAAACTGATTACATATAATGATAGATGTATCGAGACACAGGAATGGGTATGTTTGATCTAGCAGAACGGTGGTTCATTAAAATTGTGGGGTCTGCGTTTGCACCTGGTCCACAAAGTATGGAAATAAAAAATTTAAAAATTAAAAAAAAAAAAAAAACTTTTACAAGTGTTTTTGATATAGATGTACATAAAACATACTTATCAAAGTATTCTTAACTTAAATAGGGATGATATAATAAAATTGTGGGGTCTGCGTTCGCACCTGGCTTCCATGGAATGGAAATAGGCACAAACTTTAATAAAGACTTTTCATATCTATCTGCGTAAGTATACTTTGATAATTATGTTTCAGTTTGAAGAAATATGGTATAAAATTATGGGGTGTTCGTTCGCGCCTGGACCTCCATAGAATGGAAATATGTTACAAAGTTTAACAAGGTTTTTTAATATAGATCCACAGAATATTGTGATAAGTGTTTCAGTGTGAACAGGTATGGTATAATAAATTATGGGGTTTATCTATTTCATTTTTACTTTCATCATATTTTGCTTTGGTTTTGATACCCCCAAATTCGAAGCTATCTCTTTACAACCCTTCCTTTTCATAACCTATCATCCACATATATAAAAGCGAAAATGTATGTGTGTATGTATGTATGTATGTATGTATGTACGCTTTTCCTTGATGTCCACAAAAGGCTTCTTTCAGAGAAGCGCTCGCTTGCTTCACTTCTTAAAACTTTTTATATCATCTATAAATTGTAATATCTCAGAGTTACCCACGGAGCTCGCCTGTCTATTTAATTTTATTGACTTTCAAACGTTAATTATTCGACATTTCTCGCATCGGCACACGTTACATTCGGTTTTCGGTATAAAAACAAGCGAAACTCAACTCTAATCACAGGCCGAAAGCCAGTTGTCTCAAGAGAGCTAAGTAACGTTTGTTCAATGTCGACTTCGTCATATCAGACTGTAGCTTTCATTTCGCTCCTCCTAATAAACAGGGAGCGGGTTTTTAAAAACAAAAAAAAAAACGATTTATTCACCTCATTCAAAACTGTCCCGCACAAAATGCTAACTGCTGAATACCAATTGCCGTCACGTCAATCAAAAACGCGCACCTATTTTTTTTTTTAACACTTTACTATTTTCCAACTGCGCGCCGTGAAGGCTTCGTTTTTTTCACGGGCACCTGTTTTTTTTTTTCACATTTTCGTTTTTTTTTCACATACCCCGAAAAACACCCGGGCAACACCGGGTACCCCTCGCTAGTCCATATATATAAAAGCGAAAATGTATATATGTATGTTTGTGTGTCTGCTAAAAACTTTTGACCGATGGAACAAAAATTCACAAACTTGGTATCATATTAAAGCCCCACCCTCCGGACGACAAATATTGAAAAATTAGCCCAAAAGGACCATCAGAAGTGCGTCAACTGATCGATTTTCTGCAGGGGGGGGGGGCAAAAAAGTGACATTTCTTTAAATCGATTTATAACTGCCCCAAAAAATACAGGCGCCAACTCTTCTACATAAAGTATACATGGGGCCGTTTATTTTGGGTCAACTTGTATTTAAAACCCGCTGAGTCATGTCACGTGATCTTGACGTCAGCAAGCTCTAATGGCAGTCTGAATTTACAAAAACATGTTAACAGTAAAAATAAAATTAACCCTTACACAAGCTAAACTATGAACTTCTACGCTATGGCAACGTTACCAAAGTTATTAACACATTCAAAATAGTTAGATATGATAGTTAAATGAAAAATAACAAGCCAAAAATGTGAAGTAAAAAAAAAAAAAAAAAAAAAAAAAATATGCTTACAAAAAATATTAACAGCCAGACGCCATTTTCCAGTCTTTAGAGCGAGGAAGACAAAGTGAGAGAGAGAGAGAGAGAGAGAGAGATACACAAACGCAAACAGAGAGAGAGAGAGAGAGACAGACAGAAAGAGATGTCTAGGCAGGAACCGAAATACGTAATTTAATAAAAAATAAAATACTCCCGCGATGACCTGATTTAGTGGCTATCTGACAATCAAACCTCTTTCACTCGCTTTATAACCCTTATTTTAACACTATAATCAATTCCTCTTACTCTTAGCCTAGACAGTTAAGTGGTTGGAGTTAGTTTCACCTCTGCGTTCCGGGTTCAATCCAGCCTCACGACCAAAACTATTTTTTTTTCTTTTACATTTTTAGACACTCGGGCAACGTTTCTTTATTTATTTTTTTTTTTTACTTCGCTTATTCTTTAGTTTACTCCCCCCCCCCCCTACACACAGCGTTTTTTTTTTTTTCGCTGTTTTGTTTTTGTTTTTTGGATTTGTTTTTTCCGATTTTTTTAACATCGTTTCAGGGTTATTACTTATCCCCCCCATACACACACCTAAAAACACCCGGGCAACGCCGGGTACACCCCCCCTCACTAGTACTTTCATAAATCAGAGTCCATTTTCTGTAGACTGTTTTTAAACCCAGTCAACGACAGGTACTTTTGCTAGTATATATATATATATATATATTCTGTACAGAAAACGTTTCATTTATTTGGTTACAAAAGAATCTTTAGTGTGAAGAGGTCAAATATGATTTCTCAATTAGTTTTATTTGAAAACATTTCACTGAGAACAAACAAAATAAAAATAAAAAAAACTTTTTCAGAGAGAACCTAAACAAGAGAAAGCCTCATATAATTGGAGGGAGGAGTGGGGAGAGAGATAGGAAGAGGAGAGGATTAGAAAAATGTTTGAAGAGTCGGGTGGGGTCAGGTAGGAAGGTAGCGTCAGTAGGTTCTGAACTTTTAACTAAATGGATGTCAATTTAACCCAATTAGAAATAAACAGATGAAAAGATGTTTGGGTTGTATATGAAGGACAATTTGTGTGCTTTGTTGTTTTGACCATTCTCAATTTCTGTTTTTTTTTTGTTTTCTTTTTAAACTGGCTGTATTCGCTTTCCTAGGGAGTATATCGTAGAAAACATATCTGTAATTTGATTGGCCCCATCCTTTCTTCTTCACTGCACAGACGGGATGTTACTCGTCTTTTTTTTTTTTTTTTTTTTTTTTTACGTGGTAGTCACCACTTATCAAGGCCCGGAAGCCACTCAGGGATAAAGGTTATTGCGTGTACAGTAATCAATGGGATAGTATCGCAGTAATCGTTAGTATTGGAGATTTGATAAAGTGTCTTACTTAAGGGGGCGGTTTATCAGGAATTTGTTTATGTTGGACTTGAAGACATCCAAGTTGTAGTCAGGTGGGAAACAGGCGAACGGAAGGGAGTTCCACAGACGTGCAGTTCTAAGAAAGAAGTTTTGTTTATGAAATCTACGTTTTGATTTTGGTATAGATAAAGAGTGGGGAAAATTATTGACAGTGGTTTCAGCTAGACGGGTGTTTATTGTGAAAGATTGGCGAGGGGGGATCAGGGATTGGAGTTCAGACGAGCACTTGACATGGAAGTAACGATAAAACAAAGACAAGCTCACAAAGTCTCTTCTGTGGGAGAGAGGTTGCAGGGAAGAGAAAAGGGCAACCCTCACTAAGCCACAAAGTCTATTTTGTACTCTGTCAAGGCAGGATAGGCTGTTTTTAGCAGCTCCTGCCCAGATGTGGCATGTGTCCTTCAGAACTGTCTTGTCTATTCTCTGCTACTTTTGCTCCAACTCGTCTGACTCGTTGATCTAGGGGTCTCCATCAATTCATGGTTTTAAAACCTCGTCGTAATACAGCTTCCTAATCCAGTAGCTGCCTTTCAAAAACTGCAAGGTTGTGAAACTCTCTTCCTGCTCCCTGTTTTCATCCTACTTACAGCCTTGGTCTTTTCAAGACTAAGGTCAATAGGTATCTCCTATCTTTGCAACAATCAGCTTTTGTTCTTGTCAGTTTTTTTTTTTTTTTTTTTTTTTTTTTTTTACACCAAGTGGCTTCATGCTTTGTCTCAAGCGATTTCCATAAAATCGCTAAGTGTTGGGACGATTATTTGGGATCGGAAAAATTGGAACGTTTTTTGGTATTGGAAAAATTTGTCTATTTTCTGATACCAAAAACAACTTTTTTTTTTTTTTTTTGATTTTGTTTAAAAACAAAATCTTCCATGTTAGTAGTAGTGATAAAATAATCAATATTTATTGATTTTAAACTAACAGTACAACGAAAATCTATAGATTACCTCTTACTAGTGTGCTTTTACCTTTGAAAAAAAAATATGCACATTTAACATGGGAAGCAATAATTCCACAGTTAAATATTTAGAGATTTATAAAGAATCAGAATCTGTAATTGAATCGGAATCGGAAAAATACTGGAATTGTCCTTTCGCTAAACACACAAATCGTTTCAAATCACTCAGTTTTACAAAATTATATTTAATACATTACTGTATACAAACACATGCCATATATAGCCACTTTCAAAATATTTTTGCACATGCACATAAGATATACGTATAATACCAATTTTTTTTTTAATTTTCACCTCTTAGTGATTATTTTTACTGGCTAAAAACCAAAATTGAATTCGTTTCACAGATCAAAATCCTCTATATATTAAGTTTCAAGTCTTTAGACCAAAAATTGACAGAGTAGTTTGGTAGAGACTGTTCATCAGACAGACAAGGTCACGTTTATATATATATATATATATATATATATATATATACATACATACATACAGGGTGACCAAAAAAAACGGGCCCCGTGTACACTTTACTAATTAGACTTGGAGCCCGTTTCTTTTTTTGGTCACCCTACTTAGGGGATTAGAACAAGAGTCTAAAGAGCAGAGTATAAACTACATTTACCATCCCAATGAATGCATTGACTTTTAGAAGGCGAACCATTAAAAGATACATCTGTCTTACTTAAAAAATGCTAGGTTTATTTTTGCGGTCTTTAAAAAAAAACCACCCAATATTTTTGCTGATGAGGAGACTTTGTTTACAAAAAACTATATGATAAAATTATTGTCCAAGACTCAATGTCTATCTCAATAAAAACATTGTTTCCGAAACGATCGTACAATTTGATTTTGTTTGTTCTTCCTTATGAAACCGATTTTTAATTTTAATTATAAATTATCAATCATCTTAAAATATATATATATATACACACTAGCAGAACGCCTGGCATTGCCCGATCATAAAATATGCATAAATATTTTACTTTAATTCATACAGATTTCTTATTGATTATTATAAAGCCAATTCTCTATTGATTATCATCCAATATATAGTACTGATTTCAAAAGTTATAAAAAATATGATTTGGGTACCATCTGCTGGAATCGAAAGCAGAACCTTTAGCACTTCAGCCATAGTCATCTGTCTCTCCAGCATCATTACCATCTGAGCTATGGACAGATATGAACGATTGAAAATTAAGCAAATTTGAGTTATGTTTAATTTTGAGCATCCGCAAAAGAAACAGCAGGCGTAATCTTTTATTTGATTATCCTGAGGTCGACTGTTTTGTTTTCAATTTTGACACCTTAGCAGCAATTTGTACTTCAAGTTCGAATACCCTATATATCAAATTTCAACTCTGTAAACCAAATATTCAGAGAGGAGTTTGGTAGAGACTTTTTGCACACACCGACACAAGTCACTTTTATATAATATTAGCGGGGGGGGTACCCGGCGTTGCCCGGGTGTTTGGAGGTGTGTGTGTGTTGGGGGGGGGTGTAGATCAAAACAACCTTGTTTAAAAAAAAAAAAAGACAGAGTCGGGTGTTTGGAGGTGTAAAAGAAAAAAAATGTTTTAGTAGAAAGGTAGGCTTGAACCCCGAATCTTTGACGCAAGGTGGAAAGGAAATGGAAAAAAAAACCTGCGACCTAACCATCTCAACCACGAGAATAGATAAATTGATAAGTGTGTTAAGTTGACGTTTATAAAACGGAATTAACAGGTGCGAGAACGTTAAGTTGCGTGATGACCTAGTTTTGCGCTGGAAGCCAGTTTCTCTTTTCCCCGCTATGCGGCGATCAAAAAATATCTCTAAAATAGCTTGTAAAAGTCGGGTAAATTAAAGATAGCTGCAACCAGAGTTCCTTAGTCATAGATATTATTATTTAGACAGCATATAAAAAGTTTTAAGGAGTGAGCCAACCGAGAATCACGGCGATAAAAGCCTTTTGTAGACATACACAAAAAGCGAACACACATACATACATTTTCGCTTGTGCTGGAGTATAAGATATGACTGAGCGATTAGATTGGGTTGACCTTCTTCTAAAGGGTTGAGGGTACCGGATTGACAGTTCCTGGCTGCTGTTCCCGACTGGTAGTACAGGAGCTCTAACTCTTTGGTAGCGCTTAGAGTGGCTGCTCCATCAACAGTTGAATAATATCGGGTTGTTTGTAGTGCCATGACGCGCATGGAAAGGGACCCTGCACTCATCCCCGGTGGGCTTTCCTGAGGCCACAATCCTAATTGGAGAAAGGTCAGCTGATGGTCTACTTGTGATGCATGTCTGAAGCTCCACATAACCTCTTGTTTAGCTCCCCCTTACCGAAACTCTTAAAAAAAAATATGACGACAGTACAATCTAAAAATAAGCTTAAACCAGGATTAGGGACAAACAAATTCAACTTGCCTCCTCCCTTGAGGCTCTCATTCACAAATATCCGTGGGCTTAGAACTAACTTAGCTGATGTTGAAGCATTTCTCTTGACAAATACCCCGGATATCTTAGCACTAAGTGAGACTAACCTACACTCCTCCATTCCCTCTAACCACTTTAACATGCCTGGATATCTCCCACTCTGCCGTAAGGACTCTGACAGACATATGCACGGACTTGGAGTTTACATTCGTAATACCCTTCCCTTGACTAGAGAAACAAACCTAGAAACAGATGATCAAGCCTTTATGTGCTTTAGACTAAACATGCAACACAATATTAGCTACTATTATTTTCTCTACCGCTCTCCCTCGACTCAGGACTGCTCCATAATAAACAAAGTATCTGACAGCATAGACACGGCACTGACCCTCGACACTAGCGCACAAATACATGTGTTTGGTGACTTTAATGTCCACCACAAAAACTGGCTTGGATTCTCTACTCACACAGATGCAGCGGGCAGCACAACTCATAGCTTCGCTATATCTCACTCCCTATCACAAATTGTTACGTTTCCAACCCGTTTCCCTGACCAGGAAGAACAACACGCATCACTTCTAGATCTGTTTTTGACCACAGTTCCCGATGACTGCATAACGAAGGCCCACAGCCCACTCGGGAACGCTGATCATGCAGTGATAATGGTTGAAATCGCCCTAAACTCTAGACCCAAAACTGAAGAGCCAGTGCTCAAAACAACGAGATATTATAATAAGGCTGACTGGGAAGCCATCAGGGAACTAATTAGAGATGCTCCATGGAAAAATATTTTCTCTCTCCCTGCTGAACAATGTGCAAACGAGACCACTGACTGGTTCAAAACTGCAATTGAAGCGCATGTTCCCATGCGGAAATTTTATAGTAAGCCCCACTCTCCCCAATGGTTTACGTCGACTTGTGCAACTGCCATTGCTCAAAAGCAGCATGCATAACGTAGGTTTAACCGACATAAGTCCAGTTCAAACAGACTGAAGTATATAGAAGCTAGAAATAACGTTAAGAAAGAAATAGCGACAGCTAAGAGAGAATTTACGGAAACCACTAAAAAGCGCATCGAAGCACAAAAACTAGGAACTCGAGACTTCTGGAAAATCTACAACAGTGTAGTAAATAATGGGCAATCAACAATTCCCCCACTAACCAACAATCACGAGGTTGTCTCCTCAGCAACCGACAAGGCTAACATGCTTGCCAGTCGGTTTGCCTCAAACTCCACACTGGACCCTTCCAACCACCCCCTACCTGACTTTCCTATGCGGACAGACCCCACACTAGCCGATCTGAAAACCACCCCTGCTCAGGTGCATGCTATCATAAAAAACCTTGATACCTCAAAAGCATGTGAACCTGATCTTATCCCAGCTGTGCTATTAAAAAAGTGCTCAGCCGAAGTAGCTTCAGTTCTCTCCAAACTCTACAACAAATGCCTTAATGAAGCTTGCTTTCCGGTCTGTTGGAAAACTGCTTCTGTTGTACCAGTATTCAAGAATTCTGGCGAAAGGACAGACCCATTAAATTATCGCCCCATTAGCCTCCTCCCACTTTTTGCCAAAATATTTGAGACCATAATTAACCATGCTCTAGTCCATCATCTTACAGATGCTAAACTACTGACTGACAAACAATATGGATTTAGACAAGCCCGTTCCACAGCAGACATCCTAACTGATCTCTGAACGTATATACCATTCACTGGACAACGCGGGGAGGGCAGAGCGGTAGCTCTAGATATATCTAAGGCTTTTGACAGGGTATGGCATGAGGGTCTCCTCAGTAAAATCAGATCATACGGTATCACTGGTAGAATACTTAACATAATTAAATCCTTCTTAGATAAGAGAAAAATCCAGGTTGTCCTCGACGGTCGTACATCTAAACAATATGATATAAATGCGGGGGTGCCCCAGGGTTCTATCCTTGGACCTCTATTGTTCCTGATATTCATAAATGACCTCCCCGACAACATTGCCTCTGAGATGGGTATATATGCTGATGACACTACACTTTATGGCAGGCACGACAGGAAGACGAATGAACACATTTCTAAAGAAATGGCAGAAACACTAGAGGAAGACCTCCAATCTGTTGTGGAATGGGGACAAAAGTGGTTGGTCGCATTCAATGCTGCCAAGACTAAACTAGTTTCATTCAATAATTACAAGAAACCCTCTCTACCACCCATAGCAATGGCCAACGACTCTTTATCTGAGAGTCCATCTTTCAAACTCCTTGGCCTAACGTTCACAGGAAACATGAGTTGGAACAATTACATTGAAGGCATTGCCAGGGCCGCTGCAAGAAAGGTGGGCTCTCTCTACCGTGCTAGAAATCTACTAACACCCGAAAGTATCCTGTACCTCTATAAGGCCACCATTCGCCCATGTATGGAGTATTGCTGCCACATCTGGGCTGGTGCATCTGCTACTAGTCTCTCGCTCCTTGACAAGGTTCAAAAGAGAGTCGCAAACCTGATAGGCCCTGAACTGGCATCTAAGCTTCAGCCTCTGTCCCATCGACGAAATGTTGCATCCCTCTGCCTTTTCTACAAGTATCTTAGTGGTGAATGCTCTGACGAACTGCAATCACTTGTGCCCCCACGACGTGTGCACCCTCGACAAACCCGACAGGCTACTAAATCCCACCCCCACACTGTAGAGATCCCTAGAGGTAAAAGATCTTTTTACTCCAATAGTTTCTTCCCCAGAACCTCAAGACTCTGGAATTCCATCCCAGGTCCCTGCTTCCCCAACAGTACTGACGTGCAGAAGTTCAAGTGTAACGTGAACCGACACCTTGCTGCCCAAATCCCTACATAGTACCCCAGTAGT
The DNA here is from genome assembly GCF_053919585.1 of Euprymna scolopes. Lineage (NCBI taxonomy): Eukaryota > Metazoa > Mollusca > Cephalopoda > Sepiida > Sepiolidae > Euprymna > Euprymna scolopes. Next base: position 95,145,029 of record NC_136513.1, read on the forward strand.
TGTTGCCCCTGATAGTAGCCCCCTACACCAAAGTGGCAATTTGCCTTGTTTGGGGTGAAAATGTAATAAAAAAAAAATTTTTTTAAATATAGATAGAAGATATATAAAGTGAAAACTATAGACAACTGTTTTAAGAAACAAATTTTATTTTATTTTTATTACCTAATTAATTTCGCATTTAAAATCACCCGTCAGAGAAATAATTCTTAAGTGTTGATCTTTCTTTTTTTTCTCGGAAGTAAAAAATTCATCCTTGTGTTGTTGTTGTTATTGGAATCACGCTGGCTGATACTGCACATGATTTGTTTTCTTTTAAGCCAAAAAGGCACGTATTCGCCAAATATGAAGTTGAAAATGTGTTAACTCTTGGAAGCATCTTTGAATAAAGTGAAAAATATAGAATAAACAGACAAACTGTTTTTAAAAACTGGTAATACTTTTACCATTTTTCTCTAAGCTTTATTCAAAAATTTTTTTTTTTAAACTTAATTCATCTTCTTCAACAAAGTTATTCAAAATTGAGTTCTAACCACAGATGAAGAACACAAAGGCAAAAAAGAACGAAAGAACCACGGTACAAATGAGAAAAGAAGTGATAAAAAATAAAAAAAAAATGCAATGCATTTTCACTGAAAGACAAGGACAATGCAGAATATTTGAAAACAAGGATTAAAGAGAAGAAAACACAATTCTAAAAAAAAAAAGGAAAAAAAGAAAAGGAACAAAAATGTAACATATCCTGATTTGGTGCCAAGAACACTTGCTCCCCACCTGGGAGCGTTACAAACAGTGCCATGACCCTCTCCCCCCACCCCCCAATAAAAAGAAGTTGAATAAAAAAAAGAAACAAGTGACAGAGAATGAAAGAAGAGAAGGACAACAACGAATATATAAGTTTTATGAATTGCTATTGAACTAAATAATAACGAAATAATGGATGAAAGACTTTTGGGATTTAAATTTTATTAAACGTTGAATCTTTAGAAAAGATGAAAATGTTTTTCATGTTAAAAGCAAAATTATTGATTGGACTTATTTTTAAAGAGAATCAAGAAGGTGAAGTCACCAATCAGCGTATTGATCTGATGACAAGAAAATGTTTTTTTTCGTTACATATTATTACATGAGGAGTCATATCGAGTTAATATTTTATGCATCGAAACACGAGAAATACATAATTTAAATATGTTAACATTGCTTAAAAACTAAAATGGCCGTCTTTTAGCTGTTTCAAATATGCATTTTCGATATTAAGCAGGTAAATGAAAAGCCACCATGTTTGTTGGGTAGTTCTAAGAAAGAAGCTTTGTTCACTGAATTTGCATTTAGATTCAAGCACAGATAGAGAATGGGAAAAATCGTTGATAGAGGTTATAGCTAGACGAATGCTTTTTTGTGAATGTTATGGCCGCATTTTGAAAGAGTGGATAAGTTCTTGGCTTAGTAGATTTAGAAAAGTTTCAGTAACAGATTAGTTCACATGGGAAGGCCAAAGAAAACAGGAGGAAACGATAAAAGACTCGAGAGAAAGATGGATAAATAAAGACCTGGCTAGAGATAAGTTAGTTTGGAAATCAATTGCTAACCAGCAGAGCATTACTACTGTCAATCAAGAAAAGAGTCTAACAAACATATGTATGCAATGTGATGATGTATGGAAGTAAAACAGACAGTGAGGGTTGAGGATATGTGTTGCATGAAGAGAAATTATATGAGAATAATATGATGAATGTGCAATGCTAATCTTAAAAGATAGACTTAGGAGGTCTGATAATTTCAGAGGAAGATTAGATCTGGACAGTATAGGGAGAGGTGTGCACAACATGAGACTCAGTTTGGTCACATTGAAATAAGAGATGAAAGTTCTTGGCTTAATGGATGTAGAACAGTTGAGGTAACAGTATCCATTGGCAGGGAAAAGTCAAAGAAAATATAAAGATGATAATAAATCGTGCACTTGGTTTGGTCGCATTGAAAGAAGGGATGAAAGTTCTTGGGTTAGTGGATGTAGAACAGTTGAGGTAGCAGAAGCAGTTAGCAGGAAAAAGCCAAGGGGAACATAGGAAGAAGCAATAAGAATGGATTTCAGAGAAAGAGGGGCAAATAAAGACTGGGCAGAGATAGATTAATTTCTAAAAGCTGTCTAACAGATGCCAACACATAAAATGGATGATGAAGAAGATGAAGTTAGTATCTATTCTGAATACTTGAAGTTTTTACTCTTCTTTTCTCAGTTAACTCGAATAATTAAATGACATCAGCACCATTCTTCAAAAGGGTACCAACCGAGAGATATTGAAGTAGACGAGACGTATAGGCCTCAATCAATATCTGCGCTGCAAAACATCAAACATCTATTCAAAAAAAGAGTCTAAAATACTGAAAATATATTTTTGCCAACATGTTGTACATGCCAAACTTTTAATAAAATTTTATAAAATGGCCTCTTTTCATATGGACAAGAATAATCAGTAGCGCAATAAAACTGAATAATAATGGATCCAATTCAAAATGTGGCACCAAAATTTGGCACGACTACCAAACTATGAAGAGTGGAAACTAATTAAAATTGGTGTTAAGACAGTGAATTCCAACCTCTTGAAGTGTGAAAAATTGCAGAGAAACAATTCTTATAGACTAATTATATGATGTAGTTATTGTGATGTGTAGTGGGAAAATGTGTCAGTCCAGCTTGTTACTGAGCTCAACGCAAAAATTAAATGGCTGCTCCCATGTCTCTGCTATGGGGAGATAACCACTGGTTACTTCCTGTTCAAGGATAGACAACTCTTACACCTATACAGATACGTAATTATATGGCATATTATAGCAAGGACCTACTTGTGCAACTGAGACTCAAAAAAATAGGAATAAATAAAATAATCCAGTTTTTTTTTAAAACATCAAAAATTAAATTTAACTGAAATTATTCATTTATCATATATAGTTAGTTTTGAAAATATATATGGCGATTAAGCTACACAGAATTTTCCAGGTTTCATCCTCATGAGGATTCGTCAGGCTATTTACATGGAATTGATGTTGCTACATGTTTTTATATATACATGGTGTTGAGTTTGCTAGTCAGCTAATCAGTTTCTTTTATTCACACATCCATTCATGTAGCCAAGTCTAGAAATTCGGGATAAGAACTATTTGATTCCCGATTTTCATGAGATGCAAACAACATTTTACGATGCAACTCATTTTCAGCATTAACAGTTATTTCAGAATTATTATCAAACCAATCCTGATGTTAGGAATGTTTGGATTTGCTAAAGCCAAGAACGCCTACACTTATATCATTGTGTATTTTTTTAAATGCACCCATGCTCTATATATATATATATATATATATATATATATATATGTGTATGTGTGTATGTGCGCATATATACACACACACATATATATATATACCAGAATACTCATAGTAAAAATTAAAATAATTACCTAAACAGAACTTTTTTGCACCACTTATGTCCTGTTATAAAAGGTGAAAAATCAAAATGTGTTATTAAACCTTATATCTAGAATCCTTACTTCAAATTTGATCAAAATCCATTACACGATTTTGATTCCAAAAAATTTCAGGCAGATTATGTTTAATTGAATGCCTAATGACTACAAATAAAACTTAATGTAAATCTGAAATATCTGAATGTTTAAATAGATTCCATGAACAAAGCTTCTTTCTTAGAACTGCACGCCTGTGGAATTGTCTTCCGTTTTCCTGCTTTCCGGCTGACTACAATATGGTTGTGTTCAAGTCTAACATAAATAAGTTCTTGATGAGCCGTTCTATATAAGTTATCAAATTTACAAAATTTTCATTACTAATGATTACTATATTGTCCAATTTCTACTGTACACTCTTTAACCCTTATCCTTGAGTGGCCTCTTGGCCTTGATAAGTGGTGATGCCTATGTAAAAAAAAAAAGAAAAAAAAAAGAGGTTGCAACTTGAATTATAGTTCCCAAAATAAATTTTAAAATACTTCAGTGCAACTGAACTTGGAGGAATATTTATTACGGTGTTATTTTAACTGCAACTCAACATTCCACTGTTAAATTGAGGATTTAAAACTTTTGGGGTATGCTGAAAACGAATATCACATTTAAATTTGGGGCAGACAAGTAGTTTTATTCATATTAAGACCATACTATCCAATGTTATCCCTTATGTTTTCACTAGCAGCCATGTTTTTTCCCAACTGAACAAGTATCAATGCGAATGCGCGTTACAAAAACATCCCTTCCTCCTCATGTTAAGAATGGTGATCGCCACTGATAGTCATTAAGTAATACACTGGAAAAAAGTGAATGGCATACAAATATATAAACATAAGCACATCTTCTATATATATAAATCTCAAACGTCTGTGTGTATGTATGTATGTTTGTTTGTAACGCTAAAACTTTTGACAGACACAACCAAACTTGACAAATTTGGTATCATATCAAAGCCCCATCACCCGGATGACAAATATATCGAAATTTCACGTCAAACGGACCACTAGAAGTTGGTCAACTGATCAGTTATCTTCGAGGGGGGCCCCCAAAAAACCTGTCATTATCTATATATATAAAAGACAAATGTTTGTTTGTAACGCTAAAACTTGAGATGAAAGATTCCTCTCCCCTAAGAATAAAACATATGTTCAATATCTGCTTTTGTTTTTTCATTGTTTATACGGTCCCGAGCAACGCCGGGTAGCCCTGCTAGTACCTAATAAATATCAGGCTTAAAAACACACAGGCAACAGGAGGTGAGGATTTCAAAATAAATTAAATACAATAAAAGACCCGGGGGGGGGGTAAAGTAATAGAAATATGAACGACTTTTTTCGATTGTTAAGTCATTTGAACTGCAACATCTGGAGGCGGAGGAGGGGGGGGGCATTTTGTGTCTGGGAGGAGATGCACATAGACACTACATGACAATAACAATAAAACCCTCATGATATACTTCATGGCAATGCGGGAATGCAATACTCAAGCTGGCTGGAAGGGAGGGTAGGGTGATCCCCCTCCCCCCTCCCTACACATTGCAAATTGTTTGACATGGAGGTAGAAAAGAAAAATAAATAATGTGATTTCCATTGTAAGAAAAACAAGAGATGAATGGGACTTGTGTTCTGTCCAATTTTTTCTGGGTGAGAAAGAGAGAGAATGGAATGGGGTGGGAGGACGATGACGACGTGTGGTTAGGGAGGTGATATTTTTACAACATAATTTGTCACTCTTGTCATTTGATGTCAGAAATGTATGTGTAATTTTTGTATACAATGAATTTTTAAACTAATTTACTTTAGTAAAAAACATAGAAAATGATTGGTTCTATTAACAATTATGGGATTAGGCGAACCTGTAAATAACAGATTCTATTTAACTTATGGGACCTCAATAAATAGAGTCACCCTAGTTCAGGCAGGAAAATTAACAGATACAATGACCACTCCAGGGATCAGGCAGACCAGAACAAGTACAATAACCACTCCAGGGGTCAGGCAGATCAAAACAGGTACAATGACTACTTTGAGGGTCAGGCAGACCACAACAGGTACAATGACTACTTCGAGGGTCAGGCAGACCACAACAGGTACAATGACTACTTCGAGGGTCAGGCAGACCACAACAGGTACAATGACTACTTCGAGGGTCAGGCAGACCACAACAGGTACAACCACAACTCCAGGGGTCAGGCGGACCTTGGCTGCGACAACGACCACTATGTGGGGTCAGGTGGACCTTGGCTGGTACAACCACCACTGAAGGAGTCGGGCGGACCTTGGCTGGTACAACCACCACTGAAGGAGTCGGGCGGACCTTGGCTAGTACAACCACCACTGAAGGAGTCGGGCGGACCTTGGCTGGTACAACCACCACTGAAGGAGTCGGGCGGACCTTGGCTGGTACAACCACCACTGAAGGAGTCGGGCGGACCTTGGCTGGTACAACCACCACTGAAGGAGTCGGGCGGACCTTGGCTGGTACAACCACTACTGAAGGAGTCGGGCGGACCTTGGCTAGTACAACCACTACTGAAGGAGTCGGGCGGACCTTGGCTGGTACAACCACCACTAAAAGGGTAAGGTGCACCTTAGCTGATACAACAACCACTAAAGGGGTCAGGCGAACCTTGGTTGGTACAATGACCACTGTGTGAGGTCAAGCAGACCTTGACGTGTACAACGCCCACTTTCTCCATGAAACTCCATAATTTATGTTGGTTTCCATGTAATATTGTTTGAGGCTATCTTTCAGTCATTTCAAGTCTTTCTCAGTTTGGCATTTCTTTGCTTACTCTCAATTAACATGGGTTTATATCTGTTTATCACAACTAGATCTTCATTCAACGTGTTCCTATCAGTGTCCTTGGTAGCAACTCAAAGCCGACTTCAGTCTGGTCACCTTCCACTTCAATAGTAGGGAATCAGGACTGTTATGAAGTTACACACAAAAAAAATCTACTGAACCATCGCTTTGTCATTTTTCTGAATGTTCAGAAAGACCGAGTAAATGTCATCGCAGGATTTGTCTGCAGGTAACACGGCGTCACAGAGACAATTTTTGTAAACTCGACTCTAAACAATTTGGGGGTATCTTAAGTAGGACGCCCTCTAGTGTGAATGTGGTATTCTGGTAATTAGGATGAGTGTAAAGTTAAAGTGAACGACAGGTTAAGATAGGATGAGCCTCACAAAACTTGCCGCCATACAGTCCATACCCATACTGATAAAATCTGAGAGAGCATAGAAAGGAAATGAATAGAAAAGCGGACAAAAACAAAATCTCAAAAGGAGACAAATTTTTTGTTTCTTTTATTTACAGAAACTTTATCAAAGTTAAATGAAGACGGTTTCAGAATTTTTGAGATATGAATTGATATTTTTGCTTAGTGTATTTAGATTACCCTTCTCATCTTGCACGTTATTCTTACGACGTTTTGGTTGATAAGCAATTCTCTATCTATATAAAAGCCAAGTACGTCCAAGGCTGAAGTACTGTTGCCACATCTGGGCAGGAGCTGTTAGAAGCGCTTATCCTGCCTTGACAGAGTTCAAAATAGACTTTATAGCTTAGTGGAGGATGCCCTTTTCTCTTCCCTGCAACCTTTTTCCCACAGAAGAAACGTTGCGAGCTGGTCTCTGCTTTATCTTTACTTTCACAAAAAACACTCGTCTAGCTGAAACCACTCTCAATAATTTTCCTCACTCTTTATCTGTGCCTAAATCATAGATTCCATGAACAAAGCTTCTTTCTTAGAACTGCACGCCTGTGGAACTCTCTTCTGTTTGCTTGTTTTCCATCTGACTAAATTTGGTTGATCAAGTCCAGCGTAAACAAATTTTTGATGAACCGTCCTCTTAAGTAATCCAATTTACCAAATTTCCATTGCTAACAATTACTATGATATTTTCCCATTGACTACTGTACATTCATTAATCCTTAGGCCTTGATAAGTGATGACCCCTTTGTAGAAAAAAACAAAAAAAAAAGAAAAAAAAAAGAAAAGAAAGAAAAAAGGAAAAAAGAAAGAAAACGGTAATCCAAGGAATAAAAATATTCTTGATAAATTTTCGGATTATTTTTGGATCATTTTGACAAGATGAGAGAAAACAGCATTTATATTTCATAGTATATCAATTTTTCCATTTCAAGGTTTTGTTTTTTTTTATATCACTCAAAAATTGGGAAAAAAAATATTAAAATAATTGCTTACACATTTCCGGGGCCGTTCATAATCGAACATCCTTCTGCCGTACAGTATTCTGAAATTGCTCCGTACAGTAGGTTGACATGATTAAAAAATGAAATGACTGAAATAAGAAGAAGAAGAAAAAAACGTTAATATGAGATCAATTTTCGGAATGCAAAAAGCCAACGGCAAAAAAGCTGAACTCGATGAAAAGCTAGATTTAAGGAGTTGGTGTACATGACCCGAAACGAAGCGATTTCATTATTGTGTATTTTTAAAAAGTAAAAATTACTTGAAATCTTAAAGTAACATAAAAGATACAATGAGAAAAACACTAGGCTTCACCATCACGCCAACGATTTCTGAGTGCAACAACATTTTATTAAAAATTTCATATGTACAGGGTGTCCCAATAAAATGTATACACTCTTTAAATGACCATAAAACCAACATTTATTATAAGAAAGAAAAGTTTCATACACCAAAATACTGCAAACAAATATAGAAACCAGTTAATTATCAAAAGTGTTCAAATTGTTAGCCATTGTGGTCCATGAACAGCTGACAACGCTCACTGATTGAATCGAAAATGTTCCTAATCTTTTCAATTGGTACGTTGACACATCTTCTTTCAATGGTTGCTTTCAACTCATTCATTGTGGTGTGAACCCTGTGTTTAACATGCCCCCACCCATCCCCTGCCATCTAAAAAAGAGAAAAATACAGGGGGGGGGTCAAATCTGGTGAGTGTGGACAGTACTCGATACTTCCTCTTCGTCCTAACTATCTGTTTCGCAGGTGACTATAAAGATATGCTCTTACGTCATGATGATATTGGGGAAGTGCTCCATCCTGCCGGAAGTGCCAGTCTTTATTCCTAAACATCTCTTGCGTATACATGTAACAAATTGAGATAATTTAAGGAGTGTATACATTTTATTGTGACACCCTGTATGTACAGGGTACATTTGGTGTTTGAGAACATCACTTATTTTACTAATTCTTTCCTTATATTAATTTTCGCTTTTTTTTTTTTTTTTTTTACAATCAATCGTGTGAAATAAAAAACACAAGAAATGATGAAAAGATATGTTGTAATAGTTGCAACAATGGAAGAACACAGCGATTTGCAAATTTCACAATTTCTTAAAGTTGTCTGATCCTTTGTTTTTAAAGTTTGCAAAGAGTTAGAAGATAATGATGGCCAAATTTCTCCTGTTGCTAAAAAACACCAGCATCGCTCTGACAGCATACGAACATACGAGTTTATTCAAGAAGTTCAGAATATCATTGACAAGGGCCCTCAGAAATCAATGAGGCCAATTGCAAAAGATCTTGGTGTCCTCGAAGCCACAATTTAAAGAACTATCCACGAGAATTTTCGATATAAGTCCTATGTGATGGAGAGGGCAGTTTATGTCCAAATAAAGAAAATCATTTAGTGAGATCCAAGAGGCTTTTAAACAAACTGAAACATCCTGCTGAAGAAAACATGCTCTAGTTTTGTTTTTGTTTTTTTTTCAGACCAATTTCTAAGCTCTCCAGGCCTTATTTCGTTGGATTATTATGTATGGGACATTGTTGAGAGAGATGTTAACAGGCATCCTCACAACACCAAAAATTCTCTGAAAGCATCCATAGTCAGAGTAATGGACAACATGGACCATTTTATATGCACCTGCCAAAGGTTTAGGTCTCGAATAGAAGCTGTCTTTGAAGCGGACGGAAATTTCATTGAATGAAATCATTAATTACTTAGAATGTACCAATGTAGTTATATTATCCTTAAAAATATAATAAATGTTCTCAAACAACGAACACACCCTGTGTGGGTGTGTATATATATATATATCTATATATATACACATGTAGGTATTTAATAATTATTATACTAAATAATTATGTCAGCCCCTTTAAGAAACTCGTTTCTTAGCGTTGAGCACTTTCAGATCATCATATAATTATTAAATCACTCTGACAGATGTTAAAAATATTTTAAAAGTAAATGTTTAAATTTCAACAGTATTTCTCGCGGTTAACGGTGATCGAATGGATTTGGTTCTTGCTAATGAAGTCAGAGATGGCTTCATTGCCAGGTTTGGATCTATCAACCAGTGTTAACCGTGACATCCTGCATTGATGATTCCTGAAAGGATGAAACACTAGTGTCTGTAGTGGGTATTTAATAATTATTAGAGTATATATGTATATATATATATATATATATATATATATATATAGTAAATTATAAAATATATATGGTGATTAAGCTACACTGAATATTCCGCATTTCATCCACTCTAGGACTCTTCAGGCTTATGCACGAATTCTGTGGTTGTTTATCGTTTTTATATGCTCCTCTTCTATTGAGATTTTAGTTAGCCAATCAGCTTTCTAGTATCCACCGCGCCCTTCCTATCAGCCAATGAGCATGCATTTATCGGACAAAGGCCTATTTGGCCTCTGGTTGACCTGTTCCTTTGTGTGTGCTCTATTTAGTTTCTTGATCTGTTTTAAAACTAGATTAGTTTTTTTTTTTTTTAAATGTTAGTTTATATATAAATATATATATATGTGTACATACATATATGCACATATATATACATACATACATATAGGTGTGATCGTTTATGTATATTCATTTGTTTATTTTTTATTGTTTTTTTTTGTTAGTTTTAAAACTATTTTGTATCGCTTATTGTTTTTTTTTTTGTTAGTTTTAAAACTATTTTGTATCGCTTTTAGTTTTAAAACTAACAAAAAACAATAGAAAATAAACAAATAAATAAATTAAATAAACATGAATATACATAAACGATCACACATATATGTATGTGTATATATGTGTGCATATATTTATGGACACACATATATATATTTATATATAAACTAACATTAAAAAGACAAAAAATACACTAACCTAGTTTTAAAACAGATCAAGAAACTAAATAGAGCACACACAAAGGAACAGGTCAACCAGAGGTCAAATAGGCCTTTGTCCGATAAATGCATACTCATTGGCTGATAGGAAGGGCGCGGTGGATACTAGAAAGCTGATTGGCTAACTAAAATCTCAATAGAAGAGGAGCATATAAAAACGACAAACAACCACAGAATTCGCGCATAAGCCTGAAGAGTCCTAGAGTGGATGAAATGCGGAATATTCAGTGTAGCTTAAGTGCCATATATATTTTATAAATTACTAACTAGCGCTACCTACGTATTGAGCACTTTTGAAGTAAATACTTTAAGTTTACGCATAAATCTATACTTTCGTATATTAATTTTATGTGAGTAAATTAAGTAGTTATATAATATATATATATGAAAAAAAATTGAATTTATAATTCTGTAAATCAAAATTTTATTTTCGACAAGGAATACAAAAAATTTTTTAATTTTAAAATTTTGTCAAGAGGGGAAAGGTAGTTTGCTTGAAACATTACTGGTAAATAAATATTTATAAGATAGCTATAGCAATGCAGTGACCTGGGTGTTAAAATGATGTGACATATGTTGTGGCAGTAATCTGCACCAACAAAGATTGGCTCAACACAAAGCCTTTCCTAAAACAAATCGAAAGCGGGTTAGGATTAGGGTTAGGGTTAGGGTCTACAAGCATATTATATACTTCTTATACTCCTCCACATTTACATTTTTGTATTTTTAGTCGAAAAATAGATTTATTGTAACTTTTAATTTACAGAATTTAAATTCAATTTTCCTTATATTATTGCTCTATCTCGAATATTGAGCTTTTTCACCTGGTTGGCATCGTCTAATAAATATTCATACTAACTTTTATACATGCTTTCAGTTTACAGAATTATTCAATTGGTAAATTTAATTTAATTTTTTCTTTATATAACTAGCTGACTTCCCAGCGTTGCTCGATTGTACAAAACACTTAAACATGATATTTTAATTTATGCAGATTGCGTATGTATTATTATAGAATAAACCCTTTATTGATTATTATATATTACGAGAAATAATTTGCCCAGTAAACTAGTTCGTAAATAAAAAACTAAAAAGCATTAATAATGATAATGTCGTTCATCAAATTCCATCTGTGTTTTTGTAAAATATCACGTCAGCCGATATTTGGGCTTGACGATCTTGAACATAGTCTTTCTTCTGTTATAGATAAAATGGAAGTATTTTCACAGGGGAATATTTTACCTAACACCAACCGGTGCAACTTAAAATATTCCCCTATAAAAATTCTTATCAGATGAATTTCTGTACAAAACATATCTAAGAACACTGCCAGACATATAAATTAGTTATGTGTGAAACTTGCAAAAGATGGACTCAGCCATTTCGGAAACAATGAGGAAGGAACTCTCACACACACACACACACACACACAAAGTGACTTTTATATAATAGTAGATTATAATTGGTCCGACTTAGTCAGATTTGTTGGTCCATTGATTTAGTCGAATTTGGACCTTAGAATTCACGTTCGTCCATCCATTCCCAAAATTCTCAACTACTCATTACATTTTTCTGAAATTTTGCATGAAGTACCAACTACCCAAGGGAGTAAATGTAACATTCTTGGATTTTTGATAAAAATTCTGGTTGCGTCACAAGGAGGTCAAAAGGAGTCCAAATTGCCAAAAATAGCACTTTTTGATACATAGAATCTTTTCAAACCATTAAATTTTGCTGAAAATTACCCAAAAGCAAGGTCACATAGATATACATCTGGAAATGTATTATTTGACTCTGGGAAAATTCTGGGGGTGAAAAACATACCTTTTGGGGCTAATGTTTATTTTTCTCCTAAAATTCAAAGCATCAGTCGGGGAACCATGTAGTTTTTGGCTTGTTATTTTTAATATCTACAGTGTTTTATCATTCCGGTATTAGTACAAAAAGTTATGATTGCCGTTGGCAAACGGAAGAGAGTTCCACAGGTGTGCACTTGTAAGAAAGAAGCTTTGTTCATGGAATCTGCGTTTTGATTTCGGCACAGATAAAGAGTGGGGGAAATTATTGACAGTGGTTTCAGCTTTACGAGTGTTTTTCATGAGAGATTGGTGTGGGAGGACCAGGGATTGGAACTCAGACGAGCACTTGTGATGGAAATAACAATAAAACAAAGACAGGCTCGCAATGTCTCTTCTATGAAACCAAAACATTTAATGCTCCAACCAAGTTCCTTACCGTTTGAGCTATCAACAGATAAGAAAATTTTTTAATTGAAACCACTTTATGAATAAATTTGCGCATGCACAAAAGTAACAGAAATAAGTTGAAATGAACAGTCTGCATTATAACTTATTACCGACATATTTCTATACACATTAATTGTCCATCCAAACAAAGATTTTACTCGTTATAAACCATCCTTAGTGTATGATTAATATTTCCTGTTAATTTCAGTGTTATGTGACTAGTCGTTTAAGAGTTAATTGGTTAAATGTGTACACACACACACTTCCACTGTTATATTTATAAAGCTATAAAAAAATGTGAAACATGTATAAATACTTCAATATTTTAAACAAATTTTTTTAAATCTATATATCTATAAAAGTGAAATTGTCTATCTGCGTATGTGTGTGTGCGCGTGTACATTTTCCTACCAAACTACTCTGTCAATTTTCAGTCTACAGATTTGAGATCTGACATAAGGAGTATTGAGATTTGGGAAAATCTTTTTAATCGGTTTTTGGTCCAAAATTTGGCTGTCAAGAGATCAAAGTTCAATGATTTGACCTTTCAAAACTCTACCAAACTCCTCCACCAATTTTGGGTCTAAACACTTGAAATTTTAGATGTAGGTTAGTAGGTTACTTTGACATGGATCAAACTTTTTAATTTGATTTAAGCCCAAAACAAGAAATGTTAAAGAGTCAAAGTTAAAAAAAAAAATTGACCTCTGCAGTCTACCAAATTACTCAGCCAATTTTTGGTCTAAACATTTGAAAGTTTACATAAAGTGTATTCAGACATAGGTCAAGATTTTTAATCGGATTTTGGCCGAAAATTTGGCTGCGAAGGGGGTCAAAGTTCAAAAGATTTTACCTTTGCAGTCTCTAGCAAACTATCCAACCAATTTTGGGTCTAAACATTTGAAATTTTACATAAAGTGTATTCAGACATAGGTCAAGATTTTTAATTAGTTTTTGGCCGAAAATTTGGCTGCCAAGAGGTCAAAGTTGAAAGAGTTGACCTTTGCAAACTCTACAAAACTCCTCCACCAATTTTGAATCAAAATACTTGAAATTTTAGATGTAAGTTACTTGGACATGAGTCAAACGTCTTATATATATATATATATATATAATAAATTCCACAGCCAAACAACGTCGCAGCCCACAAGAGCCATGACAGTTAACGAACCGGCTCCTGTGGGCTGCAACGTTGTTTGGCTGTGGAATTTATTATATACAATCTCTCACATTCTGAAAATCATGTATATATATATATATATATGCACATAAAGTTATGAACAGTACATAGGGTCCGAGCAAAACTGGGCTGAACTGCTAGTACTTCTATATCTTAAACAAAATATTTTTTTTAAATCAGTAAAAAACTTTACTTCATTACAAATGGTTTCCGTTCCAGTTTTCTGTATCGCTCACAAAGACAAGATCATTTTTTCCCAATGCCAAGAATAAATTGTGTATTTTTTCCTGATTTCATGTAATGTTTTCAACTGATTTTAACTCCAAAATATTCATCATATCATAACATGAAAAAAGAAAAAAGTTCGCTTATGCACAATTTTTATTCTCGTTTTCAAACAGTTTCCAACGACGACCTCAACAACTGCCAGAGACACATTAACCATATATATATATTCTGAAACGACATTAACCATATATATATATTCTGAAACGACATTAACCATATATATATATTCTGAAACGACATTAACCATATATATATATTCTGAAACGACATTAACCATATATATATATATTCTGAAACGACATTAACCATATATATATATATATTCTGAAACGACATTAACCATATATATATATATATTCTGAAACGACATTAACCATATATATATATTCTGAAACGACATTAACCATATATATATATTCTGAAACGACATTAACCATATATATATATTCTGAAACGACATTAACCATATATATATATTCTGAAACGACATTAACCATATATATATATTCTGAAACGACATTAACCATATATATATATTCTGAAACGACATTAACCATATATATATATTCTGAAACGACATTAACCATATATATATTCTGAAACGACATTAACCATATATATATATTCTGAAACGACATTAACCATATATATATTCTGAAACGACATTAACCATATATATATTCTGAAACGACATTAACCATATATATATTCTGAAACGACATTAACCATTTATATATTCTGAAACGACATTAACCATATATATATTCTGAAACGACATTAACCATATATATATTCTGAAACGACATTAACCATATATATATATTCTGAAATGACATTAACCATATATATATTCTGAAACGACATTAACCATATATATATTCTGAAACGACATTAACCATATATATATTCTGAAACGACATTAACCAAAGTGTTCAGATAAGAGACTTTTAGTATTGCAGGGTCTGCGTTTGCGCCAGACATCCATAGGAAGAACACAACTGTCGAATTTCCATGGGTCCCAATGGTTAATGATGAATAAGAGGAGGGTGGGGGCAACAAAAAGTGAACACTACTAAATGGTATAGTTGTATAACAAAAGGGGGGGCGCGCGCAAAGAACGTGGGAGTGGGGCGGTGTGACCTCTGACATAGATGACTTTTTAATCATATAACCAGATGAGCATTTTCCAAACAAAAGAGCAATTAAAACTAATGAGTATATGAAAATATAAGAAGAGCTTCGTGACTGAGGATATTTATTTCATCATGCCAAATTTGGTAGGAGAGAATGGGGGTGGGGAGAGGGGATAACAGATCAAGTCGATCTGATCTGCTCTACGATCATTTGATTTAGTGAGTAGGGGTTGGGGGGGTCTTCTTTTCTCGTGGGGGGGGGTGGCTGGATGAAGTTGATTATTCTAACCACTAGATATCATTTTCGTAACTATATTGTTACAAGAGTAACCAGACTCCAAATGTTTCTTCCTATAAACGCTGCAGAGCCGCAATATAAGTTTTGTTTGTGTGCCATCATAAACAGTTCAAGGACTAATTGGCTTCATGTTACAATGGACGTATTTGTTTTTCTTTTGTTTTTTTTTTGTTTTTTTGTTGTTTTTTTTTTCTCACAAAGGAGTCAAAGTGAAATGAATGTAAGGTGGTAGTGTAGTAATCATTACTGGTGTAAGTTGAGTACAATCTGATTTAGGGGGACAGCTCAACAAGAACTTGTTTGCATTGAACTTGAAGGCTATCATACTGTAGTCGGCCGAGAAGCAGGCTGATGAAAGAGTGTTCCAAAAGCAGGCAGTTCTAGGAAAAATGCTGTGTTCATGGAATCTGCAATTAGATTTAGGCACAAAGAGTGGGGGAAACTTGATAATGGTTGTAGCTGAATGAGTGTTTTCTGTGAAAGTTTGACAAGGGGGAATCATAGATTGGAGCTCAGATGATTACTTGTCATATAAATAACGATAGAGCAGAGATAGGCTTGCAATGTCTCTTCTATGGTAAAGAGGCTGCAGGGATGAAAAAAGTGCATCACCTACTAGGTTTTGGAGCCAGTTTCTTTTTTTTTTTTTTTTTACATAGGCGTCACCACTTATCAAGGCCGATAGGCCACTCAAGGATAAGGGTTAAAGAGTGTACAGTAGTCAAAAGGACAATATAGTAATCGATAGTAATGGAAGTTCGGTAAATTTGTTAACTTAAGTGGAACGGCTCATCAGAAACTTGTTCACGTTGGACTTGAAGACAACCATATTATAGACAGCTGGAAAGCAGGAAAACGGAAGACAATTCCACAGGCGTGCAGTTCTAAGAAAGAAGCTTTGATCATGGAATCTATGTTTAGGTTTAGGCACAGATAAAGAGTGAGGAAAATTATTGATAATGTAATGTTTCAGCTAGTCTAGTGTTTCTTGTGAAAGTTTGGCGAGGGGGGACCATAGATTGAAGCTCAGTCGAACACTGTCCATGAAAATAACGATAAAGCAGAGACAAACTCACAACATCTCTTCTGTGAGAAAGAGGTTGCAGTGAAGAGAAAAGGACATTTCCCACCAGGCCACGAAGTCTATTTTGAACCCTATCAAGGCAGGACAAGTCCTTTCTAGCAGCTCCTGCCCATATGTGGCAACAGCACTCCATCCCTGGACGTATCCGGCTCTTATATAGATAGAGAATTGCATCAGCTTTGAACTATCAAGGCAAGATAGGAGGTGCGCGCACGTGCGGAGCAACAATACTCCATTGCAGAATGTACTTGGCTCTTATACAAATAGAGGATTGCATCAGCAGTGAGATACTTACTGGAGCGGTAAAGTGATCCATTTTTTCAGCGATCCTGGCAACTGATTTGATGCATGGGTTCCATTTCAGATCAGGAGCGAATGTTAATTTCAAAAGCTTGTCAAGCCATGGTGTTTCCCCACGATGAAAGCCATTCATTTCAATTGAGGCCTGATGGGGGTCAGAACGATTATGATGAAAAGAAATGGTTTTAGATGCATTAAAATTAAGCAGCCACCTTTTTTCTATTACATCACGTGCTCAAGATCAGAAGAGAGAGAATCAGAAAGATCTTGGTCATTGCTGGCATTTGAAGTGTTGCCATAGATTGTGGTGTCGTCTGCATAAATGTCTACAAATGATCTTAGAATGTGATTTGAGAGATCATCGATGAAGACCAGGAAGAGAGTTGGGTCCAGGATGGAACCCTGAGCTACGCCAGCATCGATACTTTGAGCTTCTAATTTCCGCCTGTCAACAACTGCTCTCATAAGCCTATCAGAGAGAAAGAATTTAATAATTGAGACGACAGTTTCAAGCTATTCCATAGCTGGCAATCTTGTAGACTTTTATGCTTTTGACATGTCAAGAGCTATTGCTCTAGAAATGAAGCCTTTATTGAAAGATTGACTAATCCTATGTGTTATTACAGTTAGCACATGAGCTGTAGATCTAGCAGAAAAGTTGTATGTCACTGAATAGGTTATTTTTGCCGAGGTGGTTGATCACTTCTCTATTACAAATTCCAGCAACTTACTCATGACACACAGGAGACTAATCGGCCTATACAGAGATGCAGATGACTGATCTTTGGAATTTTTTAAAACAAGGCAAACTGATGATGTTTTCCATGGTGTTGGGAAGCATTTCCCATTAAGACAACGTTTAAACAGCTTTCTAGTTCTGCTTTTTGAGCACAATGATTGGAATTCCGTCAAAGCCAGTAGTTTTACTGGAATCAAGGTTTTTGATAAGCTTGGCAACATCATGCACAGATATTTGTATGTCGCATAGCATGTTTTCAGTCACAGCAGAAAATACAGGACGTAGGCGGCACTGGTCGTAAAGGGTAGAATTTGCTGCAAAGATCTGGCAAAGAATTTGGCTTTGTCTGATGCTGGTGAGATTACCTCAGGCCCATTGATGATAGTTGGGATAGAGGACCCTATTTTGTTATTCACTAAAACTGGTGGGAATCAAGTCACTGCTCAACTACTTTTAACTTGACATACTGAACAGATGAATGTCTTGCATTCTTTATTACTCTTTTACAGTGGTTGCTGGCAGTGCTAAAGGTAGTTTTAGTTTCATAACACCTATTTAATTGATAGCGATAGAAATAGTGGTTTCTGTGTGCAATGGCACCAGCATATTCTGGAGAGAACCACGATTGGCTGTTAGGCTTTTGCTGGAATTTCTTGTAGGATATGAAGCAGTCTATACATTCAATCAGGTTTGATACTAGAGAATATACATTCTTTTTAAACATGGGAAGCAGAGATAGATCTGATATAAATGTTCGAAAATTATCCCAGTCAGTCATGTATATATATATATAAAAGGCAAAAGTGGCACGCACGCGTTTTTATATGTCTAAGAAAGGCTTTTTTCGAAGGCTTCTTTGGCTACTATTCTTTAGAACTTTTTATATACTCCCTAGATTATAATATTTTTTATTCTTTAGAACTTTTTATATACTTCCTAGATTATAATATTTTTTATTCTTTAGAACTTTTTATATACTCCCTAGATTATAATATTTTTTATTCTTTAGAACTTTTTATATACTCCCTAGATTATAATATTTTTTATTCTTTAGAACTTTTTATACACTCCCTAGATTATATTTTTTATTCTTTAGAACTTTTTATATACTCCCTAGATTATAATATTTTTTATTCTTTAGAACTTTATACACTCCCTAGATTATAATATCTACGATTTGTGAACGGACGTCGTCTCCACATTTATTTTGATCGACTTTGATAAAATTCCTTCTATTCCGCCCTTTTGCGTGTTTGCTCGTTTTTTTTGTATAAATAAAGCATAACTAATCGAAGCAAATCGACTCGTCTGGCCTTCGTGGCCGAGACATCTTGAAGGCAGTCAGCTTTGATCAATGTTGGGAAAACCCTTCATATCAAACAATTGCTATTCATTTGAAGAGCTCCCCCTTCTTGGGGGAGCTGGTTTTCCCCAACATTGTGGAGAAGCAGAAACTGGCCTGCAGCCAACCTTCATTTCTGCACCTGCGTGAACTCATTTCTGCAAGTCAACTTTTTAATCGTTAAATTTGAACGCTTTTCACTTTCTCTCATTTCATAGCGTAGCGGTAAGATCTCAGCTTTTCTTTCACTTTCTTCTTTTCCGCCTTCGTGTCACGGGTTAGAGTCTGCCTGCCTGTCTACTAACACTTTTTTTTTTTTCAAACACCCAGGCAATGCTGGGCATCCCCGTTAATAGAGTATAGATATACAGTACAATGGAGAGACACATCCAAAGACTTATTAGATTTTGTTTTTATCTTAATTGAAACAGGAGACCCAACGTTGTCTGGAATTGAATGATGATCAACAAATGTTCCACCCTCCTATAAGTTTATTGCCATTGAAATCAGTGAAATCGTCCATTTTTCAATCAAATCAATTATCTCTAGTGTACTGGGAGGAAGCTTTACATGTGTGCTTGCAGTGACGTAGTCTACAGGGTGGTCAAAAAGTCAGGTAACATTTTAAAGAAAAACGATATTAGCAATATACGTATATTTAAGTACCATACATTGAAATATAAAATGAAACACGTTTATTTTGTTAATTGTCGTCCATTTCTCTCGATCAATCGCTGGAAGCGATTAACCACTGATTGTGTAACACGTGTAATCATGTCAGCTGATATCCGCGCAATCTCCTCTCCAATAAATAACTTTAAAGACGCTATTGTATCAGGCTTCTTGCCATAAACGCTATCCTTTACATAGCCCCAAAGCCAGAAATCAGGAGGGGTAGTTTATATATTACACTCAAATATTTAAACAAATAATATTAAACGAATAGAGATTATAATGGATCATATTGTTTTTTCTACCTTTAACATGTTACCTGACTTTTTGACCACCCTGTATATTGCACTGTGTAGAATCTGTTGATTTTATAAAATTATCTGTAAATAATGGCTTCACTTTAAGTTTAAAATGCAAAAATCAAGTATCATGGTTCCATTGTTCTCTAAAAAACATTTCAAATGTGCCTTTGTCTTAGAAAAGAATCTACAGTTGATTTTATAGGCTGGGCCTTTCTGCTTGTGTAGTGATAAAACTTCTCAAATGCATTTCTTATGTTAGGTTGTCTAAGAGTGTTAACTTTCAGTCAGAATTGGACTTCTTTCTTTAATTGGATTTTTTCGATTATCAATTTTCGATACTTATCGAATGCATTCCAATACAAAACTTATGTAAGAATATTCCCACACACAATAAATATCTTTGTGCGAAATTAAAAGATAAAAAAAATTGGCCCAGCGGTTTCTGAGTTCATAGGGAATGAACTTACACATACATTGTTTTGTTCAAATATTTGTGAAAAACCTTTTAAAATTTCCACATATTTATGAAACACCTTTCAGAGTTAAGGGGGGATGCAGATCAAATTAATCCTTTCTGCAATCTGCATTCATTTGCTTTGGTAGACGGATGATCTTTTTTGGGGGTTATGTACTGGTTGATTATTTTAGCCACTTAATAGTATTCTGAACTTTCTACTGTGTATATATTGTCACAAGAGAAACGAGATCTCAAATGTGTAAAACAAGACGCACAGATAAGGGAGATAATTACATTTTGTCATCAACAGTTCATGGCTTAATTTGGTGTCATATTATTTTTATTAGTTTTATCGCCAGTAAATTATCACAATTCTACCAAGCCAACGACCAATGAAAAATGCATTTGTTTTTATTCAAACTAGTTCGTTTTAGCATTACTATCAGGTCAGTTTTTTTGGGTTTTTTTAATTTGTTATTAAATGTTTATGGAAAAAATTTGAAAGACTTTTCATAAAAGTAAATGTTGAAAAAAATATATTGGCTTTGTGGGTGTATCTTGTGTAGTTTCTGACTTTTAGCTGGATACACACATAGACAGACACGCACATACATATGGCACAATTATGTTGATACACTGGCTCTTGTTATATCACTGAAGTTAAGCAACGTTGAGCCTTATCAGTACCTGATGGGTGACCGTTTCGGAAGAACCAGGCGCTTTATGTAGGAGGACGTTGCCACCTCTCTGCAAAAACATAGTGTTGTCATCTCTCCTGACAGGGGATATATATGTGAATGGGGACTGCTTGTGAATTTAATATTCCCTTCACACTTCCTCCTTTGGAGGAAGCTAGTCCAACCCGTCTAGGGTGAATGCTGCTACCACACTGGCAACAGATAGCAGACAACTGCGCTTTTTATAATAGAAGAGTGTTTATTCAAAAGGCAACGAATAAAGAAATTCTTGTTGTTGGCGCCAGTTGAATTCTCAGCTTTCTCAATATGATTTATATATTGATTTCTGGCCAAATAAAATAAATCTCATTAACTTATAAAGTGTACATATACAGAACAATCAGATCACCAAAGTTAAGCAACATTGAGTCGGATCAATACCAGATAGGTGAACATTTGGGATAACAGGCATTGTATGTAGAAGAATAGTTAAACCCTACTGCAAAAAAAAAAAAAAAAAAAAAACACAAAAAAAACACAAAAAAAAGTCCCGAAGATCTGAATTTAGCAAGTATTTTAGGATAACCTGCTAATCCACACAGGTTGGCAAGACAGAACACCTCCCCACCTCCCCTTTGAGTGAAAGTTTTGTTCTTAATCATGTGGTGAAGTTCTTTGGAGTGAGTACACTAATAATAAAATGCATTTTAATATATGATTTAATTAATATTTTTTAAGAAATTAATTCCTACTTCTGTTGTGTGTTGTTAACACAGTACTGGATTGAACCAACTTGCTTGTGTTCAAGTTAAGTGCAGAGTGGTCGAGAGATTAAGCCTGACAGGTTTCAAACTCATTGACAACATGTGCACCTGCATGCTAGCGGGGGTCACTAGGCAAGTCGATACATTTTCAGTGCAAACCAGTTAATGGGATGTTACTGCCCTACACATACACCTTAAAATAAATACAGACGCACATGCTCATGCCAGTCAGTCTAGAGTCTACAGTTAGTTGAATCGTAGTTAGTCGGAACAAAGACTTCTCATGGAGTCAACTTTCGGGATGTCTCTTGTATATAATGTGTTGATAGAACAGAACTATCACCAAGCGAAAGTTGTTCTCAATCATGTGGTGAAGCTCTTTAGAGAGAGGGAGAGTATGCAATTCTGTTGTTGCACCGTTTAGATTGTCCGTCTTATGGCATATCAACCTTTTTGGGTTATTTAATGCTGAAACATCAAAGTGTAGTCTACTAAAACCTCGATTGAAACCACCCTTCAATCAAAAATACCCTTCTCTGCATTAAAAAACAGGCTTGTGTCGATTTCTGCTCTCATAGGGAATAAAGTCAATAGGGAGATAAACATGAAACAACAATGCTGACATGTTTGTATGTGCATAGCGAAGTCAATATTCAAAATGAACTGCCCTGTGACCTCTGTCAAATTATCCGATGCAAAGCACTGCCATCTTATGTGCTGGGTTTGTGACAGAAGAGAGGATACCAAGCCAGAAAGACTTCATCGCTAACAAATAGTTGAAACAGTTAACTAATGTGTGTCGGCGGCTATGCTGAGGAGTTGTTTGAGCTAGCATGGAAACGCGACACATGCAGATTAAAAAAATGGTGAAGTAGCAAATGCTGCTATATCGAAGTTGTGTGAGGTAATGGCTACAGACATGGACTGTGGACCTGGTGAGCCATGTTCAAGTTCTGGCGGAACTACTACATTACTTTAATACTCTTGCGAAATCAACCAGACTTGACATCCATATCTCGGATCTTGTAACTTACACCAGAGATTGACATCATAAAAACTATTTTAATTTGCCGAAAGAAAACTTTGTTTCAAAGAAAAAGCAAACGTTCAGCAAAAAAATTGCAAAAAATGATGCAATTTAATTTTACTCGTTTATTTAACAGACGGAATCTGGAATTACAACACCCCGTGCCAAAAAAAAATGTTATTGCAAAAAAAATAAATAAAAAAATTGTTATTGCAACAAAAATAAATAAATAAAAAATTGTTATTGCAAAAAAATAAAAAAATCTTCGGATTAAGTACGACATGTTGAAGATTATTAGTAAATTGAAAATTAATAAATTAAAAAAAAAAAAAAAAGGTTCAATTTTACCCTTTGTTCCCATCCTACCAACGGAAAAATGAAAGGTGAACCTAAAATAATATTCTGAAGAGATGTCTTCCTTGCATTTCATGAAAGAGTAGAGTGATCTGCCCTTGAAAACAAGGTCAGCCATAACAGTTGCATATTTAAACAATAACGCCTTGCAAGACATTGGACAATCATTTTGCATCCCGCAACATTTAAATAATCTAATCTGTAAATTGTTTTAATAAACATGTTGCATTTCATATTTCAGTCATCGATTATTTTTTGTTTGTCACTGCATCGATAACAGCTGTTATTATCGAACATAATCTCTATCATTCCAGTAGTGCGTGTTTAGTTTGTATCCCAAGAATAGTTCAATAATTTAGTTTAATAGTTCAATATGGACGAGTTAGGCAGTTGTGCCTTCTTGCAACTAAAGAGGTTTGGTTTGGTTTGGTTTGGTTTGGTTTTACGGCATATCAACCTTTTTTTTTTTTTTTTGGTTATTTAATGCAGCGTTCTGTAATTTGGATTCTTTTTTTTTGTCATGGGTTAGAGATTTTAATTTATTCAGTAAATCAAATGTTTTAGTCATTTTGTTTCATCGTACATCAACCCCTTTGGATTATTCATGCTGCATCCAGTCATTTTGTAGAAGGCTTTTATTCCTCAAGCTCTTTGTATCTTTAAATCGCTAGTTCGTAGTGTTTGGTTTGGTTGTTTTATAGTGGATTTTGTCGTTTTTGTTCCCTGCCCTGCGTTTTGCAATGGGAGAGGGAAAAGGGTTACAGTATTAATATTTAGTACATTAGAAAGAGAGAATAAGGAGAAGGAAAAGGGTGGTGATGCTTTTGTTTTTAGTTTTGCAGAACATGATTAAGTTTTACAAAAGGAAGTAGAAAAACAAAAAGCATCAATGTCAGGTGCATTTCGTCTCAGGAAACCAATATCTTCAGACAGCCTGATCTGGTAGCACCAGGCAACTAAAGACGGTGAACAGTTCCAATGCACTCCCTTTAATAACCTTCAGAAACTAGTGCCTAGCTTGCATCAAAGATTGTTTCTGATTGGCTAAATCCCAATTGTAATTACGTGTTTGCCCCAATCAGCACCAAGCGTACAAGTCAAGCAAATATTTCAAACATAGTTAATGGCGACTGCTGCTGTTGCTACTCGTTGTCATAGTAACCATCACTATTGTCTACACTAAAGAAAGTGGGAGATCATTGGAGGAATTCATCAGCAAGTTGGTGGCCCTAATGCCACTCGCTGGGTGCCTAGCATTGCCTGGGTGTTTAGAGGTGTGTGTTGAGCAAAAAAAAAAAAAAAAAAGTGGTAGTAGGTAGGCAGGCTAGAACCTGTACCGCAAAGAAGGAAAAGAACGTGAAAAAAAAAAACATGTGACATCTTCGCTATTGCGCCCATCGCAAAACCGGAAGTGTCGAATGCTTAAATTAAGGCTAGTCAATCGAACAGAGGGGATGACTTTCGAAAATATATGTGAAAAAAGTGGCCCCTTTCTGTAGAAAAGTGCACAGTTGAGGGTGAAGGAATTAACGTTTTTAACCAATTTTTCCATATCTGGCGTCCGAAGGGTCGAGCTTCAAAACAATACCGATCTCATGAAAATCCATCGCGTCTGTCAAAAGTTTAAGGCAGACATACAAACATACATACATACATTTTAAACAGACAGGTGAGATTTATATTATAGAGATTACATAAAAGTTAAATATATTTTTTTTTTTTTTTTTTTTTTTTTTAAATGCAAGAGAGTGTATAGCATGGGTTTTATTTAAAATTCAATATCGGCACTAGCATTCACCACCAGCATTCATGAATAAAAACATCCATGTTAAACCTGTAATCGATCTGAAACAATGTATTTACGTGCATTTACAAGTCATGATTTTTTTAGTGAATGAAATAAGCAAAGAAAATTTTTAATTGGCTAGTTGGAATCAAATACTGATTTATCAAATCCATTGCTATTGATGATAAATTTTTAAAATCTGATGAGACGATTTTATTCATTAGATTGTGTGTATGTCCATAATGTTGGATAAACTGGAAGATGAATTGCAGACAAAATAAATAGCACACAATGATATGTAATATTGTAATAGATTGAAAACAATTTATCGACTTGTATTTGCAAGAAGTGATTGGAATACTTTACATGGATTTAATATGAAGGTTTGTCAATACATCTATAGTTAGATGGTTAACTTTGAAAGTCGCCCTCCATCCCCCACCGAGTGTTTAGAAGCCACAAGCAACAAAACGGTCACTAAGAATAACTTGAATAAATTAGTTTGAAGAGTTATTGCCCTTTAATTATTTGTTTGGGAATTACCTCGTAAATAAAAGAAAATCTTGCAGACTTACCATGAGTTGCTAACCATTCACAATAATCCAAACAAAGTGGGATCTCAACAATTTTTTCAAAATCGGCTTGAATAATTCGCTCCTGAACACAGCTGTCTTGTAAATACTGTCGTTGTTCATCTTGGACAAGCGGCGTTGGAGAATCTTTGTCTTTCCGTCTCCCCTTCCTGAAACAAAACAAACAACGGAATCAAGAATAAATCAACTGGACATTATTCATAAGTTCAACGACATGTTTATGTGAAAAATCTTTGCACACCGGCTTCATGCCTGGGCTGCACAAGCATGATGGTGGAACATTATATAATACTACCCGGTGTTGCTGGGGACAAAAGTATAACATATTTCTATTAAAACATTTATCTCTCTATCTTTCACTTTTTCCTCCTCACCAGTCCCCCCCCCCACTTCCTGTCCCTAACCTCTTCTTTCATCTCCGCCAAACCCAAATATCTCTAAGCTGGACATATACGCATACAAGTCATTTATAGAATCAATTTCTTGAGGAATGTATCAACATTTTCTTTCAAAAAAAAAAAAAAAAAAAAAAGAAAATGACCCCCTCTGATGAAAGCTGGCTCAGTTGATCCCCCAAAAATCATTTCTTTTTAGATATTATTTATCTGGGGTAATGCTGATCAAGAAAATACCAACTTTGTGGGTGTTTGCCTTGTAGTTTTTCAGCTGGACACACACAACTGCCTTATATTTATCTCTATCCATCTCCATTTATCTGTGTCTCTATATTTCCTCTGTATCTAACATCCTTTTTTCCTCCACTCTGCACATTATTCTTTAACTTGACACATACATACGCAACTCTCCTTTATATAATAAACTAGCGGGGCGCCTAGCGTTGCCCGGTCGTTAAAAAAAAAAAAAAAAAAAGGACAGGTAGCATCAGCCAGAATTGAAACTGAAATCCAAATTTTGTAAGCAAAAAATATTTTTTTTAAATTGCCGCGTGCTGAGCGTGAACTCGCATAACTTAAGTTAGTAAGTGAACACGTTATTGATAGGACTACAAGGACACAGATGTTATCAAGTCACAAATTTAGCTTTTTAAAATAAAAGAATGTAACGATACTCCGTGCATATGCGGTTTGCAAACCACATCAAAAGCAAAACACTTCAAACAAAACATTTCTACACAAAAAAATTGCTAATTTTTTCGCCAATTTTTCGATATTATATTGCCCGAAAGATTGTTCTTTCTAACGATACAATGTTCATGCCTGCATAATGTAGATGACACAAGTTTTTAGTAGACATACAAGCACACAGACATTCGCCCTTTATATAATAGACTAGCGGGGGTACCCGGCGTTGCCCGGGTGTTTCGAGGTGTGTGTGCTCTTAAATAAAAAAGAAACCGGGGGGGGGGGGTAAAAAGTTTATATAATAGATTCCTCAAGAAACGAGTCAACATCGCTTTTTTTACAAATTAGTACAAAAAACAGCTAAGAAAAATCGATCCTCCCCTTCAAAAAAAAAAAAAATAAATAAATAAATAAATTTTAAATATTATTCATCCTAGGCAATATTAATCAATATATTAACTTTGTGGCTATTTGTTTTGTAGTTTATTACTTGTAGCTAGACAAACACATACATGCTTCCTAGGTGGGTAGTTGTGCAGTACTATGGGTACTTCTACAGTAGAGGCACAAGTGAAAATCCTATTCCAAGTAAAAACTCTAGATACAAAATTATTTGGTTTTGGCTTGGATTTCCTATAATGAAATTTTTGTATCCTGAAATCCGTTTTGCACGGAAATCATCTAATCTGTTCCAAAACCCTATGAAAACATACATTAAATTTTATGATAAGTGTAAAACTTAAATGAAATAAGAGCCAAATAGTACCTACCTAACCATTAATACCTGTAAATAAAGTAGATATTAGAAAATAATGCAATAATTTTTTTTTAATTTTTATATGAAAACTAGCGGGGAGTACCCAGCATGTGTTGGGGGGGGGGGGACAAAATAACCCTGTTAAAAAAAAACAAAAAAAAACGTTAGCCCCGGTGTTTGGAGGTGTAAAAGAAAAAAAATAGTTTTAGTAGAAAGGTAGGCTTGAACCCCAAAGCCTTGACGCGAAGGTGGAAAGGAAATGGAGAAAAAAACCTGTGACCTAACCATCTCGGCCACGAGGGGAGAGGAAGTGATAAGTGTCTTAAGTTGATATTTATAAAGCAAAAATTAATAGGTGCGAGAAAGTTAAGCCGCGTGATGTTTGATCTAGTTTTACGCTGGAAGCCAGTTCCTGTTTCCCCCGCCCCATCATTTGCTTTTCAAAGACACAACGATCGAAAAATCTCTCGGAAATAGCTTGTAAAAGTTGGGTAAATTAAAGGTAGCCGCGATCCCCCATTCTTAAGTTGTAGACATTATGATTTAGACGTGATAAGTAAAGTGATGTCTGAACTTTACTTTACATGCTTCAAAATAAATCAAATGTTTACAATCTAAATTTTTGTCTCCAACTTGAAATTATCAAAGCAATCACAGCCACATTCCAAACACGATATCAACCATCTTACCATAAGTTATAATTCTTATTCACGATCATTCTTCAGTTACATGTTTACCCATTTTCACACTTCAAACTAGGCTGTTTTTTTTTTGTTTACTTGTTTTCTTATTTATGGAAATCGCTCAAGACAAGGCAGGAAGCCATTTGGTGCAAGGAACTAACAAGAATGAATGAATTATCGCAAAGTCAGAAAGTGCTTATCGAGTTTAATCTTGAAAAGACCAAGGTAGAAAGAAAACAGCGAGCAAAAAGAGATTTCTACAACATTGCAGAAAGAAAGAAGCAAATTGAATAGGAAGCTGTAGTACGATGTATTAAAACAGCAAATTAATGGAGACCACTAGACCAACGAGTCAAACGAGCTGGAACAAAAGAAGCGGGGAATAGATCAGACAATTCTGAAGAACATTTGCCATAATAGTATTTACAGAAAAGACTGAGACTAGCAACATCTATTATAATAAAGTCATCATTTTTGTTCACAATTTGATTAATACAGTAGAACCCCAGGATACGCCATTAAAAATTAGTAACAAAATACAGTACAATATACCCCGAGATACGGCATCAAAATTAGTCAGAAAATACAGTACAGTATACAATATACCCCAGGATACGGCATTAAAAATTAGTCACAAAATACAGTACAGTATACGATATACCCCAGGATACGGCATTAAAAATTAGTCACAAAATACAGTACAATATACCCTGAGATACGGCATCAAAATTAGTCAGAAAATACAGTACAGTATACGATATACACCAGGATACGACATTAAAAATTAGTCACAAAATACAGTACAATATACCCCGAGATACGGCATCAAAATTAGTCAAAATACAGTACAGTATACGATATACCCCAGGATACGGCATTAAAAATTAGTCACAAAATAAGTACAATATACCCCGAGATACGGCATCAAAATTAGTCAGAAAATACAGTACAGTATATGATATACCCCAGGATACGGCATTAAAATTAGTCACAAAATACAGTACAGTATACAATATACCCCAGGATACGGCATTAGAAATTAGTCACAAAATAAAGTACAGTATACAATATACCCCAGGATACGGCATTAAAAATTAGTAACAAAATACAGTACAATATACCCCGAGATACGGCATCAAAATTAGTCAGAAAATACAGTACAGTATATGATATACCCCAGGATACGGCATTAAAAATTAGTCCCAAAATACAGTACAGTATACAATATACCCCAGGATACGACATCAAAAATTAGTAACAAAATACAGTATAGTATATAATACACATGTATATAATCAAATAACAAATATAAATTATTATAAAACCGTAAGGTGGGACAAATACCGTAACCAGGGTCCGGAAAACATTGTATTCCACATTGTAACATGGAAAAAAAAAAAAACGTATCTTAGGGCCACTGTATATACTAAAGGTTCACTGTTTATCAAAAAAAAGATTTTTTATAATGAAAACGGACTCTTATATACTTTTATTTCTGCATGATTTCTATATATATATATATATATTATTATTATACTGTTGGTAGAATTTTTCAGTAACTTATAACAACACAATATGTCATTCCAAAGAGTGCTCAATGCATGAAACAGAGCAATATATTGATTGTTGGAGAGCTATTGGCTACACATTAGCAAACGTGTTTCAATGATCCCCTAGCAGGGAAAATCACCTCATCAGGTGAATGGTTTTTGGCCTGATGAGGTAATTTTCCCTGCTAGGGGGTCATTAAAACACGTTTGCTAATGTGTAGCCAATAGCTCTCCAACAATCAATATATATATATATATATATATATATATATATATATATATACTATTTATTCAAAATTAATCAACATCCAAGAGGTTATCTCATTTGCATATTATATTAAAAAAATCTCTTTTAATAATTAGCTCTAAATTTTTAATGGAAACTAGTGATAGAATTATTTTAAGTAGTCTATTTAAAAATATTATATAAAGTTAATGCATTTAATTTAGTTTTAATTATTATTATTATAACCAATACCACATTTTTTTTTATTATTTATTTAAAACTAGCCTGGGTGCCTGGCATTGCCCGGGTGTTTGGTGGTGTGTGTTAAGCAAAAGTGGTAGTAGGCAGGTAGGCTCGAACCCGTACCACAAAGGAGGAAAAGCATGTGAAAAAAAAAAACAAAAAAAAACATGACGTCTTTGCCGTTGCATCCATCGCTAAACCGGAAGTGGCAAAGGTTTTAATTAAGGCTAGTCAATCGAAAAGAGGGGATGACTTCCGAAAATATCAGCAAAAAAAAGCGACCCCTCCCTGTAGAAAAGTGCCCAGTTGAGGGTGAAGGAATTATATTTTTAGCCAATTTTTCAATATTTGTCGTCCGAAGGGTCGAGCTTCAAACCAATACCGATCTCGTGAAAATCCGTCGCCTCTGTCGAAAGTTTTAGGCATACATACATACAGACATACATACATTTAAAGAGACAGGTGAGATTTATATGATAGGAGGTATTTTTGAATAACAACCAAAGTATAAAATCGAAAATTCCAGAAGGGACGTAATCTATTATGACGTCATTCCTGTTTTATTCCTGCATAATTTCTATCATTTCTTTCATTCAAGAGGTTATCTAATCTGCATATTAAATATAAAAAATTTGTTTGAGTAATTAGGTCTAATTTTTTTTTTATGGAAATTACTAATAGAATTGTTTTAAGTATTCTATTTAGTAATTATATTAAGTTAATTTAATATATTTTTAATTACTAGTATAACCAATATTAGCTGCATTTAAAAACGAAAGTAAGTTTGCATTTAATTTAGGAGTTATTTACCTTTAAGCTATGAGATTTTTTTCCTGTTTGAATTTCATAGATAAAGATGGCTATGTTTTCTGCTTCTAAAAATCCAAAATATGGTCAACTTTCAGGAAAAATTTAATAACTTAGAATATTTGGTGTATTTTAAATCGTATGTTACTAAACTCTCCATCCGGCAATATGTATTTTTAGCTGGAAATACTAAACACGTACAGCTAAGTAGTATTCTATATATAAGAAAGATTAATTTATTTATTGCGGACTACTATCCTCAGCTTTCTTAGTTGTTGTTTCATGACGTTTCGGCCAACTATTCCTTTGGCCTTCTTCAGGTGGTAACTGTGACGGGATAGGAACTCCGAATCTCCTAACTGCATTCTCAGCAATTACTGCCATCCATAGTTGTTGTATCTATTTACAATGCCTCCCCACGGGACAGAGTTAGACACCAGGGTCGTTTTTTGACGTGAAGAAAAGGTACAAAAATAAAAATTGTCTCAGTCGTGAAGGATTTCTCCACCGAAAGAGAACAAGAAATGGAAGGGCAGCATCTGGAGAACAGATACTACACTTTGATCTTGGCCAAAAGTTGTTGTAGTCTCACCACATTTTAGCCAAGTAAGCCTCTGGCCGGCTTTGGGTAGGATTGAAACCGCTATCTTCAGACAATTCTCACCTGGAACTCAACATCTCTATCCACTGCACCTCGGGCCCCGAAATGCCATGAAACAACAACTAATAAAGATGAGGATAATAGTCCGTAATAAATAAAATTAATAAATAATACTCTTCTCAATAATGAATTCCAATTAAATAATATATAATTATTTTTTTACTATAATAATTAAATACCTACAGACACTAGTGTTTCGTCCTTTCGGGATTCTTCAGTGCAGGGTGTCACGATTACTACCAGTCGAACGATTCAAACCCCGCGACACGAGACATCTCTGGCTCGATTAGCGGAGGCCGTATCCATTCGGCTACCATTAACCATGTGAAATAGCGTTGAATTTTAAACATTTTAATTTAAATGTTCATTACGTCAGACAGACAGTGATCAAATCGTTATACGATGATCTACGCATAAGAGCTAAATTGACCGACTTTTAATTCAACTGAAAGTGCTCAACGATAAGAAACGAATTTCTTAAAGGGGCTGTCATAATTATTTTTTTACTATAATAATTAAATACCTACAGACACTAGTGTTTCGTCCTTTCGGGATTCTTCAGTGCAGGGTGTCACGATTACTACCAGTCGAACGATTCGAACCCCGCGACACGAGACATCTCTGGCTCGATTAGCGGAGGCCGTATCCATATATATATATATATATACACACACACACCATTCAGTACGGACCCGACTATGGAAGATCAGATAATTAATAAACGTAGATTTATAAACCCAAAAATCCAATCTTGATTGCCCCTTTAGGGCCCATGGCGCAGTGGATAGAGATGTTAACTCTCTGTTCCAGCTGAAGATAACGGTTTCAATCCTACCCAAAACCGGCTAGAGGCTTACTTGGCCAAAACGTGGTGAGACTACAACAACTATGGATGGCAGTAATTGCTGAGAATGCAGTTAGGAGATTCGGACTTCCTATCCCGTCGTGGTTACCACCTGACAAAGGCCAGAGGAATAGTCGGTTGAAACGTCATGAAACGACAACTAAGAAAGATGAGGATAATAGTCCGCAATAAATAAATTAAAAAAGAAAGATTAGTTGTGATACTATAATCTCACCCTCCACTGCTAAGTGTTAGGAAGTAAAAGGAAAAAAAATAGAAATAGGGTTTATCAGTAAGTAATAGATAGGAATCTGTTCACTGGGGTAGACAAAATAATTTTGAAATAGGATTGTTGATCAGAGTGTAGCAATGGCTCTAACAAAAGAATCAAACAATGAATCTGAGACATATTTAGAATAAACAATGGGTTTTATGACGCGAGGGATCAGTTTGTAGAGACTAGTCTTTTGCAACATTTTTGCTACAGTGTTCGGTTGACGACAATTGGGAGAGTTTTGGCAACGGTTGATGATAGCCAGAGTTGAGTAGTTAGTGAGACAATTAAGAATAATCGCGATTTTGACAGAAGAAAAATTGTGATTTGGGCTAAGTCAGGAAAGCTTTGGGAGATAGAGATGAGCTGACGGCAACAGACGAACACAGCCTCGACAACAGATGTAGATGGGGACTTTAGCTTTTAGAGGGTCAATGGTGCCACGCACACATGAACCCAGAGTCCAGCGAATATGTACGTGAAGTTTCAGAGTTTGTTTTTCTGTGGAGTTGTGTTCTGCCAATGTGTAAGAGATGATGACGCGGCTATGATGAGATGACAAGATGAAGGAGAACAAATCCACGGCACACAACCTTGGGATTGGCGAATTGTCAAGTAGGGGTAGGGTTATGTGGTGGCATCACATAGAAACATCATATCATATCTGAGAAAGAGAGAGAGAGCGGTTCCCGTAAAAAAGAAAGGGTAGAGGCCAATCAAATTTACAGATGAGACAAAGATTCACCAGCCCAAATATGACAACAGGACCCCATAATTTTATAATAAATTTATTCAGAGTTTTACATTTTTATATTTTTGAAATGAGGATTGATTATTCATATTATTTGGATTATTCCAACTACTGTTTTCATCTTGAGTGTTATTTTCACGTTTCAATTTCTGTGCAAGAAGGCGCAGTGAATAAAGTACTTGGGGAAATTCAGTTGTAAAGTTATACTCTTCTGGAGATCAAAAGTTCAATCTTCAATGTGGGCAACGCTTTAAATACAATTACGAATTACTTAGGACATTTACCCAATCATAGCTGATGTAATGATAACAGACAATTCTGAAGAACACGTGCCATAATAGTATTTGTAGAAAAGACTGAGACTAACAACATTATGTATGGTGAAGGAGAAAGGGGGGGGCAATCAAATTACAGATACTTTTCTGCAATTTATCAAGAACCTTCAAATGGGACACAGATTCACCAGCCCAAATATAACAGCAGTACTAATATGGTCATCTTCAAGTCCAACGTAAACAAGTTCTTGATGAGCCGTTCCCCTTAAGCAATCCAATTTACCAAATTTCTACTACTAACAATTATTACGACATTGTCCCATTGACCACTGTACGCTTATTAACCCTTATCCTCGAGTGGCCTCTGGGCCTTGATAAGTGGTGACTCCTTTGTAACAAAAAAGTACTCCATACATGGTCTGGTAGTAAATTTGTAGAGACAGAGAATAGCCTCGAGTATGAAAAAGTGGTTAGAGCGATAGAACAGATTTTCAAGAAGCAACAAGAAAGCACCGCCATTTTTTTTTTTTTTTTTCTGTAATAATCGATTGAGATTGAAATGACCCTTGTAGCAAAGTAAAAAAAAAAAAAAAGAGGGGGGCACTTGCCATGCTATTGAATGGCACACGCATTAAACTGAAGTTTTTGGTGACGTCTTGTTACGCATGCCAACTTTCATTTACATTTAATTACTTATCTCCATGGAGAACTAAAAACGCCATTTACAGTTTACGCATTTATGAAAGCAACAAAATGGGATTTGACTGGCAACAATCCACGATAGTCATCTTGTTTTTATGTACTAATGACTCACACTTCATGGAGGCTCAAAGGCCACTCGAGGATAAGGGTTAACGAGTGTCAGGTGAGGCAGTGAAACAATACATTGAGTATTTTCTTTGCTCTGTCACACTTAAGTTTGAAATAGTATTTACTTTGCTCTGTCACACTTAAGTTTGAAATAGTATTTTCTTTGCTCTGTCACACTTAAGTTTGAAATAGTATTTTCTTTGCTCTGTCACACTTAAGTTTGAAATAGTATTTTCTTTGCTCTGTCACACTTAAGTTTGAAATAGTATTTACTTTCTCACACTTAAGCTTAAAATAGCATTTTCTTTTGATCTGTCACACTTAAGTTTGAAATAACATTTTCTTGAATCTATCAATGTTAAGTTTGAAGCAGTATTTTCTTTGCTCTGTCACGCTTAAGTTTAAAATGGTATTTTCTTTACTCTCTCACACTTGAGCTTCAAATATCATTTTCTCTCTTTTATTTTCATTTTTCTTAAACTTTTTCTTCTAGGGGATGGGACATCCAACCAGATGCCTGACATTTACCCCTACTTTAGTGAGTCCAACCAAGAGATCTTTTCAGGATTCTAGCCGTCCCTTTCAGTGCAATCGTTTGTATTTCACTTGCACTTGGTTCACCGGGTATGCTTGCTATGTACTTTTTAAAGTTCTTTTTCATAAGCCCAGTTGCTCCTATGATGACTGGTATAATTG
Organism: Euprymna scolopes; assembly: GCF_053919585.1. Lineage (NCBI taxonomy): Eukaryota > Metazoa > Mollusca > Cephalopoda > Sepiida > Sepiolidae > Euprymna > Euprymna scolopes. The sequence goes on from NC_136513.1 coordinate 95,180,572, forward strand.
AAACGTCTTTTAATTTCCAATTTCGTTTCATATCATACATAAGTCCTTGATACTTTGTAATCTTTTCCCTCTCAACTCTGTTAAGCCCTGTATCATTAAATAATAATCAGAAACAAAAGAGTGTGGAAGAAGGATAGTACGAAAAATTCATAAACAACGGGGTTACTGACCTACAAAATCTTTAGGGAAATAACAAATCAATAGCCGAGTTTCGTCTTATATTATGGATTATATAAATTCTCGGTCAATAAGTTGAACAATCTACAATTGGCAGCGTTACACATGGACGGGCGCTTATCCAATATATCGACTTTCATAACACACCCTTTCGCCTACATAACTGTACAAGCCTCACCGCATCCCAAACAATCTCTTTCAAAAGAAGAAAAACAAGCTGAAAACAGACCACATTAAAAAAAAAAATAATAATAAAATAAAAACAATATACTCTGTACTAATAACTATATTTGGACATATACCAAGCAGAGTATTCTAACTGTCGACCAAGAAAAAGTCTATCAGGTGAATATAGGCTGTCTGATAAAATATGGAAGTGAAGCCTGAAGAGTTAGATTTGAGGATATGCGTTGCATGGAGAGAAATAATAGGAGAATGATATGATGAGCATGTAATAGGAGTCTCTTAAAAAGATAGGATTCGCTCTGATCAGCTCAGAGGGGAAATTACATTTGGACAATAAAGAAAGATGTGTGCAGAGCAGGAGGCTTTGTTGGTTTGGTCACATTAAAAGAATGACTGAGAGTTGCTGGATTAGTAGATGTTGCTCACTTAGGTAGCAGTTTTAGTTGGCAGGAGAAAAACCCTATAAAAAACATAAAAATGATAATGATGGATTTGAGAGGAAGAGGGATAAATAAAGACTTGAGCAGAGATAGGTTGATTTGGAAGTCAATTTCTAAAAGTTATCTAACACATGAAAGCATGTAACAATGGACGTTAATCATCCTACTCATTCAGTTGATGACGATGATGATGATGATGACGATGACGATGATGAGCTATACACAAATCATCTCCCGTGAATTATACGATCAACAAATGAGAACAAACTCTTTAATTTTGAAAAACAAAAATCTATGGCAACATTTCAAAGGGCAGCAATGGCATCTTTCTAATTCTCTTCTGATCTCCAGCACGTGATGCAACAAGAAAAAGGGTGGTGGGTTCATTCTAATGCAGCTAAAACCAAGCTCCTCTTTTCATCATAATTGTTCTGACCGCCATCAGGTCCTAGTTGAACTGAATGGCTACTGTCTTGGAGAAGCACCATGGCTTGACAAGCTTCTAAGACTGACCTTTTTGCCAAGAATCGCTGGAAAAATGGTTGGATCATTCTACTGCTCCAGAAGGTATCTCATTGCCGATGCAATTTTCTATCCGTATAAGAACTGCGTACATCCTAAAATGGAATATTGTTGCCACATCTGGGCAACCGCTCAGCATTCCTATCCTGCCTTGATAGAGTTCAAAATCTAGTCAGTGATGCATTTTTTTCTCCCCTGCAGCCTTTCCCCACCCCCCACAGAAGAGACGTTGCGAGCCTGCTTCTGCGCTATTGTTATTTTCATGGCAAGTGCTCATCTGAGCTCCAATTTATGGTCTCCCCTTGTCAAATTTTCACAAAAAACTCGACTAGCTAAAACCACTAGCAACAGTTGCTATCAGTAGCTAAATCTAAATGCAGATTCCACAAACACAGCTTCTTTCCTAGAACTGCCCGCCTGTTGAACAGTTTTATTGGCCTGCTTCCTGGCCGAATTCAGCATGGTGGATTTCAAGTCTAATGTAAATAAATTCTTGTTGAACCATCCCCTTAAATAATATAATTGCACCTTGCTTACACCATTAACGATTACTACACCACCACCATACCCTTACCCTCAAGGTTCGAAGGCAACTTGAGAAGTCGTGAATCCCTTGTAGAAAAAAAAAAAAGAAATACAAAAACAACTTGCACATGCTAAATGTGAGATTCAAAACTGAGACGTAGTCTCTTTCTAGTTTGATCTTGAAGCCAGATGAACATATCCTATCCCTATATATATATATATTATTCCCTAATTGGAATTCATTTTTGAGATGGGCATTATATATATTGATTTAGTTTTATTTCGGACTATTAGTCTCATTTTTATTAGTTGTTGTTTTTCATATTTTATAAAAATAAATTAATATATATAATGCTCATCTCAAAAATGAATTCCAATTAAGGAATAGTATATATATATACCAATCGATACGGACCTGACTATGGAAGATCAGATAATAAATAAACGTGGATTTATAAGATCAAAGAATCCAACCTTGATCGCCCTTCGGGGCCCGTGGCGCAGTTGATAGAGATGTTGAATCTCTACAGTTCCAGATGAACATTGTCTGAAGATAGCGGTTTCAATCCCACCCAAAGCGTGCCAGAGGTTAATTGGCCAAAAAAATGTGGTGAGACGACAACAAAGACAGATGGCAGTGATGGCTGAGAATGCAGTTAGGAGATTCGAAGTTCCTATTCGTCGTGGTTACCACCTGACAAAGGCCAGAGGAATTAGTTGGCCGAAACGTTGTGAATAAACAATCCAATAAAAGATGAAAAATAACAACTAATAAAGATGAGACTAGTAGTCCGGAATAAAAATAAATTAATCCTATCCCTACTCTACATTTTCACATGATTTTCGCGACTGGCACGTTTATTGTTAGATGTCCTATTAATCAGTAGCAGCTTTTGTTCAGACAGATATTCAACTATGGTCAGTCGTTTCAGTTTAACCCTTTTTCTATTGGTGGCAGAATTTGTTTTGAGAATAGTTTCCAGACAACAAAAAAAATTAGTCGTTTTTATTTTACATATCCCATGCATTCTCTATAATATGTTTACCCGGGCAAGTTATGCTATTATCAACTGTGCTAACTCTTACATGAGTAATTATGCTTGTAATTTTAACCCTTTTTATGTACCATATTTTATTATGTAGGATGTTGCTATTTCAAGAGAAACACTCCCCTTTTCAAAAACAAAATTTTATTCTGTGCATATGCTGAAATACTAGAAAAAAAAAATGGTGCCTTCATACAAACGGAAGTTAGTGATTATTTCATCATATGTACACATTTCTAGCATGTTTTTCTTAATATTACAAGTGTAATACTAAATAGATTTTAATTCAAAATGGTTCTTCATTTAATAATATTCAATAAATACAACAAAATAAAACAATATTTATCAACCGCACACAAATTTTCCATAAATCATGTTCAGGCCATGAAACTGCAGTTTTACCTAAAATTCAAAAGTTAAGGAATATTACTTACAGAACTTCTTGTAGCTACAACTCAATCCAGTTGCGTTTCATTTATTTAGCAAATATTTCTTTCCGTTTCATGCAATCGCTCTGGATTATCCAAATGGGATGTTCCGCTATTTTCGGACACCTACACATCCTTAAACTACCAATGCCCTTCCAGCATATCACCTCTGCAACTTCTTGTAGCCACACCTCTATCCAGCAAATAGATGTATTTCTATCGTATGCAAGTGGTTTATCGAGATGGAGTTTTTGTTTCATTATTCTTCCAACTATACTGGTGTTTCATTATTACCTAGATTTAACATCTTGCTTACCTCACTCTCAGTTTGATCATTCTTTTTTTTTTTTTTTTTTTAATTATTTGACAAAGGAGTCACCACTTATCAAGGCCCAGAGGCCACTCGAAGATAAGGGCTAATAATTGTACAGTGGTCAATGGAACAATGACGTAACTGTTAGTAGTGGAAACTTGATAAATTGGATTACTTAAGGGGAACGGCTTATTAAGAACTTGTTTACATTAGACTTGAAGACAACCATAAACCGGAAAGCAGGCAAATGGAAGAGAGTTCCACAAGTGTGCAGTTCTAAGAAGCTTTGTTCATGGAATCTACCTTTAGGTTTAGGCACGGATAAAGAGTGGGGGAAATTATTGATAGTGTTTTCAGCTAGACGAGTGAGCGTTTCTCATGAAAGTTTGGTGTGGGGGGACGATAGATTGGAGCTCAGATGAGCACTTGCCATGAAAATAACAATAAAGCAGGGACAGGCTCGCAACATCTCCTCTGTGTGAAAGAGGTTGCAGGGAAGAGAAAACGGCATCCCTCACTAAGCTACAAAGTCTACGATCATCATGCTGAAAGATATGGAGTCTTTTGTTTGATCCTATTAAGACTCAGCTATTGTCTTTCAATCACAAACATGTCCATTTTCTTCCTGAGATTTTTACGGATGGCTCTGCTCTCGATGGGAAATAGACTTTAAAACTTCTTTGTTTTTCTTTCTCATCAAATCTTTCTCGGAGACCAAATATTAAATTCATTGCTGTTTCCGCTTCCCATAAAATCGGTTCTCTATCGCTCTAAATGCTTTCTCAGCACCTGAGGCTATTTTCTATCTCTACAAATCTGCTATCACACTATACATAGAGTAGTGTTGTCCGTGTCTGGTGAATCTGTTTCCCTTTGAAAGTTCTTGATAAATTGTAGAAACGTTTTTGTAATTTGACTGGCCCCACCCTTTCTTCTTCACTGCAACTTCTCCTCACATGTGATGTTGCTAGTCTCAGTCTTTTCTACAAATACTATTGTCTGATCTATTCCCTGCTTCCTTTGTTCCAGCTCATCTGACTCATTAGTCCAGTGGTTTCCATCAATCCACTATTTTTAATTCCTCACTGTAATGCAGCTTCCTATTCTAGTAGCTTCTTTCCAAGCACTGCAAAATTGTGGAACTCTCTTCCTGCTTACTGTTTTCCGTTTACCTATAGGCTTGGTCTTTTGAAGACTAAAGTCAATAGGCATCTCTTGTCATCTTTCATTCTTAGCTCCTTACATCAAGTGGCTTCATGCCTTATCTCGAATGATTTCCATTAAAAAAAAAAAAAAAAAAAAGATCTTGCATAACAGTGAGACATGGGTTCCAAACACTTTCGATGTGCAATGGCTTCGACACGACAATCATGTCACGACAATCATGTCACGACAATCATGTCACGACAGGGTAGATGTGTAGCTGCAAACTGGAGGAAAGGATTCCTTCAACCTTGATCACAAATTTTAATGTTGGTGAAATTATCAAGGTCTTGCACGCTCGGCGTCTCGGATGGTTCAGCCATGCATAGAATGCCACCACTTGCATCAACTCTATAACATATTCGGATATTCCGGGGATTAAGGAGCATGATAGACCTGGCTTTAATGCGTTAGAAGTAATATTATTGTATGTGATTGTTTAGATAGAACTAGATGGAGAGCAAAAGTGCGATGTTGCCAGGTGTGTGTGTGTGTGTGTGTGTTTTCCCTTTGTTTTAATTTTTTTATCACTTTGTTTTTGTTGGGGATGACGCATTCTACCGGATGCCAAACATTCTCCCATTTAGTTTAGTTACTTCAATGAAGAGATTCTAACCATCACTTTTAGTGCTATTGCTTGTATTTCTCTTGCACTTGGTTCACCAGGTACATTCACCAGACAGCTTTTGAAATTCTTTTTCATTAGCCCAGTTGCTCCTATAATAACTGGTATGATTGATACCTTTTTAAGATTCCAGTGTGTGTGTGTATGTGTGTGTGTGTGTGTGTGTGTGTGTGTGTGTGTGTGTGTGTGTGTGTCCCCTCTAGGATATTCCAAAAACGGATGATGATGATGATGATGTTGATGAATATTTGTTAATTAAAATATCTAAGTGTTAGCGAAATAATCTCAGGTTTTATGAGCACATTTTGTTTCTCCCATGGGAAGAGAGAAAAGGAAAGGATTCTTATGATTTGTTTCAGAAAGCAAATTATGTGTTGCTGCAGCAGTGCAGCATTCGCTGTCCATTTTCAACCCTGATTTAGTAATAAAACTTGTGAAATACTTGTTGCACACTATTAACAAAACTGTTTCGATAATCATGATTGCTAGAAATACAAATATCTCCACAGCTGCAATGGAGACAATGCCAGTGTGGAAAGTAATGAAGTTTATATGCGAGTGAGAAAGAGAGAAGGAAAAGGAGGGAAGTGGAGTGAGACAGACAAAGAGAGGGTGTAGAGAGAGGGGGGGAAGAGGATAGAGAGAGGAGGAAGAGGAAAGAGGATAGAGAGAGGAGGAAGAGGAAAGAGGATAGAGAGAGGAGGAAGAGGAAAGAGGATAGAGAGAGGAGGAAGAGGAAAGAGGATAGAGAGAGGAGGAAGAGGAAAGAGGATAGAGAGAGGAGGAAGAGGAAAGAGGATAGAGAGAGGAGGAAGAGGAAAGAGGATAGAGAGAGGAGGAAGAGGAAAGAGGATAGAGAGAGGAGGAAGAGGAAAGAGGATAGAGAGAGGAGGAAGAGGAAAGAGGATAGAGAGAGGAGGAAGAGGAAAGAGGATAGAGAGAGGAGGAAGAGGAAAGAGGACAGCGGGAGAGGAAAGGGAAAAGAGGATAGAGAGAGAATGAATAAATATAGAGGGAGGAAAGGGGATAGAGATAGGAGAGAGGATAGAAAAAGAGAAAGAATATAGATAAAGGAGGACAGAGAGAGGGAGGAGAAAATAAAGGAGAGAGAACAAAAGAGATTGTGAAGAGAAAGAAAGAGGTGGGAGAGAAAGAGAAAGTTTTCAGTCAGTATCTACGTTTCCATTTCGTTTTACTCTATAAATACAATATAAATATAAATAAAAATATAAATAAAAATAAAAATATAAATATAAATAAAATATAAATAAAAATAAGATAAAATATAAATAAAATATAAATATAAATAAAATAACGATTAATAAGAAATTATTTTTGCTTTCATTATACTTCAGTATAACATGCTCCAACGTAACCATGACAACAATTGAGTTTGTTTGTTACACAATTAAACAATATTACTAGTAACACTTTTAGGATGAATCTAATACACTGAATCCAAAAATCAAATTGGTTTTGCTCTATCAGGCCAAGCTTTTGAACTATAGCCGCATGTTTTATACGTTTTTCGTTTACATGTACACATGTATGAAAAATTTTAGAAGTTAAAATGTCATGTCGAATAACTTGATTGGAAATGATTATTTTAATGACAAGAACTATTCAGGTTCAATATTTCTGAGTGAAAGGATCAGTTTGCCACCATAAAACCTAGAAATCTTCCAAAAATTGGTTCAGCAAAGCATAAAGTTGGTGGATCAAAATTGCTGCCTTGCAAAGAAAGAATTGTCATCAACAACGTTCTGGCATAATATTCTTCCCACCGCTGCACATCAAGGTCAGCTTAATCAAACAGTTCACCAATGTTCTGGACAAAGATGGTTATTGCTTCATTTACTTGTGCCAGGATTTCCCAAGATTCACCATAGAGATGTTGAAAGTTGGCATCTTGGACGGTCTTCAAATCTTGCAGCTCGTCAGAGATCCAAAGTTCGAAAACTCAAAAAACAAAGTGGAACTGGAAGCATGGAAGACATTTGTTCTGATAATGAAAAATTTTTTTGCCAACAATAAGGCCAGAAACTATGCAGAATTTGTCAACAACTTGTTGACTTTGATTGAGATTGTCGGACTGACTTCCTCATCTTGGTTGTTATTGTCACAACGTTTCGGCCGTTTTGCCCTCCGGCCTTCGTCAGGTGTTTTGTATCGAACTGGGGAACCGTTAGTTAGGAGTCTCGAACCCAACCCTTTATTATTATTACGGAGGTACCGTGTTCGGACTCCAGATAGGCTTTGGGACATAGCTGCTGATTCTCTGTTTTGAATGTTACTTTTTCGCTGCCTTTGTTCAGGATTGAACTCAGCACCTTTGGGTAACTGTAAACTTTGATACAACGTCTAGGACCACTCGGCCATATGTCACTGGGACAATTCTTAGTTGGTTTTTGTTAATGTTAAACCTATGTTGTTATTCAAGGTTTTCTCTCTCTATCAGAGGTGTCCAAATTGCATTCAGCTCTATGCTTGGTTTGCTCAGTAGGTTGTTATGTCCAAGCATGTGAGCTGCTTCACAGACAATTACCAACTTGTTGACTGTTCTCAGAAACCTGAGCTGCAGCTTGCGCGTTAAGAGCCTTACATATTTTCACATATGAACTGGTTTCCTGACATAGTCCTGGATATGACCTTAAACTATATCCGATGGTGAGGCCCCAGATTGCGGGCTTTGGGGAGTGTGGAGCCACTCTTTAATTGAGATCGCTCCCAGGTCCACTCTGACTCGGAGTGGTAGTACCTGTTAGGGTCCCAACTATGGGTTAAAATAGAAACTGACTTGAAAAAAACAAATATATTCTATTAAAAAAATTGTTCAATTCGGCATTAAATAACCTGAAAAGGGTTGTTATGTTGCAAAACAACCAACCAACGGTTTCCTGAGAACCTGGGTTCAATGAAACGAGCAAGTGGAGAGATTTCATCAGGACCTGAAAGAGATGGAGACCAAGTACCAGAGTCGCTGAGATGCAGTCATGATGGCTGACTACAGTTGGAATCTGAATTTAGCTTTATCAATTCAGTTTAGATTGGAGTTGTGGTTTTGTTACAACAGTGGCAAAGACTGCAAGACCCGTGTCAGAATCAAGCACCAACTTCAAACGAAGACCACAAATGAATGATCATACTCTATGCAGGGAATGTACAAGGACATACATTACAAATAGCTTACCATTTCTAGATTTTTTTGTTGTTACATAATTTAATTTTTAGTCCAACTGGTTTTGATGGCATGTCTTAGTGCGTAGTCTTAGTCTTAGGCTGTACTGTTATCGGTTTTGTATAGGTCATTATTATTATTATTTAAGACACCTGAGGAGAGTTGAATGTTAGATGCTTTGTTCGATAACACAGAACTTGCTCCCTTTATCAGGGGTAGATAAACAAGGTAGTTTACATAGGTGACACATACATAGGCCAACAAATAAATAAATAAATATATATATATGTGTGCGTGTGTGTGTGTGTGCTGCCAGTTGCATATCTATGTTAGTAACTTTAGTTTTGTAAATTCAGTTAAGAATACTTGCAGGGCTCTACGGACAAATTTATCCTCGCTTGACCTTTGACAACTAAATGCTTTCGTTTACTAGACATATAGAAAAGTTATTACCCAAACTCATGATTTTTGGAATATGACATCTTCGTTCCGTGACGAGTACGTACATCATAAAGTGTAATTCTAAATATGCACTAAATTTTATGTTAAAACTTAAACATTCAAATTTCTTCAGAGGTGTTTTAAAAGAAAGAAAACAAAAGCATATATTGTTCTATTAAACTTTCATTGTTTAAATAATCTGCCTTTGCTCATTTTATTAAAAAACAAATATAGGTTAAAAACACTTTCTTCACGCAGGATTAAGCTTTGGAAGATTGGTGTAAAAAAACAGTCACCGAAAGAAAAGCATTTTATTATTTCTAGTCGCTACTTGGAAAAAAAAAAAATCACTTACAAATGCGACTGTTTCACTCGCAACGTAAAGCCCTGTCTTGATGGACTAATTGAATCTAATTAAATTTTAAGTATTTTTTTTTATTATTAATATTTTACGAATAGCATCTCTCAAAGTTTGGAAATAATTTCTTGCTTTAAATTTGGAACCTAAATAGGAAATCTCCAGAAGTATGGCGGAGATCTGATACGTACACACATGGCGCTAGAAAATAATGCGTCTCCTCATCGGCTGTGAATCCAACGAGTTTTTTTGTTTTTCCAGGAGGGTGTGTATATACTCTATAAATAAGAGTTGTTTTTTTTTTTTTAGTCTTATGATTTTGCAAACTTTAAAAGATTCCCATTTCCTTTCATCAACATTTTTCCTTCAACATATACTTTTATTCCAAAGGAGAAACACGTGTAAGACGTATTACATTAACATATGAATAAAATACTATGAGTGAAAAAGAAATATATATTCTGGTTTTGGAATGATTACCATTGTGACGCATGTACAATTCAGGGAATGATTACCATTGTGACGCATATACAATTCAGAGAATGATTACCATTGTGACGCATATACAATTCAGAGAATGATTACCATTGTGACGCATATACAATTCAGAGAATGATTACCATTGTGACGCATATACAATTCAGAGAATGATTACCATTGTGACGCATATACAATTCAGAGAATGATTACCATTGTGACGCATATACAATTCAGAGAATGATTACCATTGTGACGCATATACAATTCAGAGAATGATTACCATTGTGACGCATATACAATTCAGAGAATGATTACCATTGTGACGCATATACAATTCAGAGAATGATTACCATTGTGACGCATATACAATTCAGAGAATGATTACCATTGTGACGCATATACAATTCAGAGAATGATTACCATTGTGACGCATATACAATTCAGAGAATGATTACCATTGTGACGCATATACAATTCAGAGAATGATTACCATTGTGACGCATATACAATTCAGAGAATGATTACCATTGTGACGCATATACAATTCAGAGAATGATTACCATTGTGACGCATATACAATTCAGAGAATGATTACCATTGTGACGCATATACAATTCAGAGAATGATTACCATTGTGACGCATATACAATTCAGAGAATGATTACCATTGTGACGCATATACAATTCAGAGAATGATTACCATTGTGACGCATATACAATTCAGAGAATGATTACCATTGTGACGCATATACAATTCAGAGAATGATTACCATTGTGACGCATATACAATTCAGAGAATGATTACCATTGTGACGCATATACAATTCAGAGAATGATTACCATTGTGACGCATATACAATTCAGAGAATGATTACCATTGTGACGCATATACAATTCAGAGAATGATTACTATTGTGACGCATAGTAGTCATTGATAGGTATTCCAATTGGCCAATAGTGTTTAGAGCAGAAAATGGTGCAGACGGCCTAGTCAGGCGCCTCAGGGAAATCTTTGTGACCTTTGGAGTATCTGAAGACTTAACTTCAGATGGAGGCCCTCAGTTCACAGCTGAGAAGATTCAGGAATTTCTTCACTCGTGGGGTGTGCACCTCCACCTCACCTCAGTCGCCAACCCTCGCACTAACTGCAAAGCTGAGATAGGTGTAAAGATTGTCAAATGCATGCTAATGGACAACACGTCTGCAAGTGAGTCCATTGATGTAGACAAGTTCCAGCGAGCTATGCTCATCTGTCGGAATTCAACTGACCCAGAGAGTAAGGCATCCCCGACCCTCATAGTCTTCGGAAGACCTATAAGAGACCCTATCCTCATGGGTCGCTACTGCCTGCATCTGATATGGACAGAGACCTTTGTCAACAAGAAAAAGGCTCTCACAAAGCGACACTTGCAACTCGCGAGAGCATGAGAAATGGAGCGAACACACTATCCTTGCCTTCTCTCGATGTCGAGGATCACGTCTACTTACAGAACCTGAGATGCAATCATCCGAAACGCTGGGAAAGAACAGGTACCTTTTTCCTTCCCTGCAACCTTTTTCTCCACAGAAAAAACATTGCGAGCATGTCTGTGCTTTATTGTTATTTTCATGGCAAGTACTTGTCTGAGCTCGAATCTATGGTCCTCCCTGGCCCGACTTCCATGAAAAACACTCATCTATATGTAATATCCTCCACTCTTTATCTATGCCTAAACCTAAACAGATTCCATGAGCTTCTTTCTTAGATCTGCACACCTGTGGAACTGTTCCGTTTTTCTGCTTTCCAACTGACTACAATATGGTCGTCTTCAAGTCCAACATAAACAAGTTTTTGATGAACCATCCCCTTAAGTAATCCAATTTACCAAATTTCCACTACCAATGATCATAACGACATTTTCCATTGACTACTGTACACTCATTAACCCTTATCCTTGAGTGGCCTCCTAGCCTTGATAAGTGGTAACTCCTTTGTAAGAAAAAAAAAAAAAAATACTAGAGGTTCGATCCTCAGTGCAGGTAATTATAAGAATATGTTTATGAATTACTTAAGACTTCTACATATTCATGGCTGATGGAACAAGAAAAAACTATCTCTGTGGATTAAATAATTCAAAATTCCATACAGGTTTCCAAAATCTCAACAGAAAGATTCCCAAGTCCAACAATATGCATCTGAAGAAGGTCAGTGGTCACATCGGCCGAAACTTTGTGGAAATAAAATCAAAGGTGAGAACAATAGTCCAAACAATCCCAATACAAGGAAATTCTATTTTTGCTTTTGTGTTTTTCGTGCTAATGAATGCACTTACTGATCCGCGCTATTTTTTAAATCATATTTCCAAGTTTAATTAAAGTTTTATACTATGTTTTTTTTATTCAATTGTAAGGTTAAAGTACAGAATAGGTACAAAACACCATCCCATCCCCATGTTAAGAATGGCTTTTCAAATAACGTTATTATTTCAGCACGGATCAATAAGTGCATGAGTACCGGGCATTTTTTTTTTTTTTCATAAGCATCACCACCTATCAAGGCCAAGAGGCTACTCAAGGATAGGGGGTTACAGAGTGTACAGTAGATAATTGGACAATATAGTACTCGTTAGTAATGGAAATTCAATAAATTTGTTAACTTATATGGAACGGCTCATCAAAAACATGTTTACATTATTACTCTTGAAAGTGAGAAAACTAATAATGATATCAGGATGGGGGGGGGGTAAAATTAACTCCTGTATCTTGATACTTACCTAATGATTTTTCAAAGAAACGCATGAGAAAAAATTTGAAAATATTTGAAAAGAAAGAAAATAATTCAACCTTTTTCGACATTGACTTTTAGTGAGGGTTACCAAATTCGGGAAGTGAGTAGAGCCATTCTCATCATTTTTTTTTTTAACATTTTGAATGTTGTGGTCCAATTTTGCTGCTCAGCATTCAGGTTTTTGGTTCAAAATGAAGTAAGGTACGTGAACAAACCCAAAGAATCGGATAAAAGAAATTCTTTTGGGTGCAGGGGGGGGGGTCTAAAAAGATACAAAGAAAAACACAAAAACATGATTTTACTACTCCCTCTCCTGCCTCACAGCTACTAGATTTAAGACCTGCTGACCCTCACATGTGTTATTCAAGTAGTTGGAATTGGAGAGGGAAGGAGGACGAGGGGAGGATAAATAAAACTAAATATTTTTTAGTTGCTGCTACATTGGCAAAAATTCTATTTCATATTTTAAGCTCGACAAATCAAAGAAATTTGTATTCTACACACATGAGGACCATCTTGACAAAAAAATGTCTGGTATATGGGTGTGGCTGCTCAGGTGGAAGACCAGAAAAGAATTCCTAAAATAGGAAATTCTGTAAAAGGTCCTATACAGATTGCCTTAGAAGAGCAGACTCAAAAACACTAATGTTTCAAAAATGCAGCTCATTAGGTTTATTTATATCTATATAGTTTCCTTATTTTAGGAATCCTTTTCTGGTTTGCCACCAGATTTCTATTATCCTCACCTTACCGTACCCGTCTGTGAGCATGTATACACACACATACATATATATATATATATATATATATATATATATATATATATATATGATAGTTGAATTTTTAGATTTTTGTTACCATTCCAAACAAGCCCAATTTTTGTTTTTTAATGACATTACAGCATTCCGGGCAACATTGGATAGGTATAGATAAATTTGAAGAAAATTAATAGCATAATGATGTAATTGACACTATCCTTAAGTCAGGGGAGGGGGGGGTATTATTTACTGTCGGTACTAATTGATTGCTTAGCCCTTCCCGCCCGTTTTATGAATCACCAACTTCCAGGCCAATGTAGATCCCCAACTGAAGAAGTACCAAAAATAAAAACATGAGAGGAAAAAAAGGAAGTGAGGTGATCAAAGGTTGAATATTGTGGGTACCCTTCAAATAGCTGAGCCTAGGTCATCCAGCTGCCAAAATAGCTAGGTGACCCCCACCTCTGCTTCTCCACCACCTCCATCTTTTTTCTTTTAGAAAATTAGCTAGAATACAACCTGAGAATGTCAGAGTTACCATTTAAAATAATCCACACATGTTGAGCATAACAGGCACACTTTATAGGGGTTTATACATAATGGTTAGATCAAGCTAAGGTATCTGTTTCGATGCTCCACTTTATTTCTAATCAGTGGAGGAGAAATCCTTCTAGGCGGAGGCAATTTTTGTCTTAATCCAGTGTTTCATTTTGGGGAGCTGGATTTTCTCTATTAAAAACGTATTCTTTTACCTAATTTACATTCATTAACAATTACTAAACTACCACCATACATTCATTAACAATTACTAAACTACCACCATACATTCATTAACAATTACTAAACTACCACCATACATTCATTAACAATTACTAAACTACCACCATACATTCATTAACAATTACTAAACTACCACCATACATTCATTAACAATTACTAAACTACCACCATACATTCATTAACAATTACTAAACTACCACCATAATGAATAGCCTTAATACGTAGTGACTCTTTTGTAAAAAAAAAAAAAAAAAAATGTCTAACTTTATAGAGAAGGTGAGGCAAGTAAATAGGGCAATGGATGACAAAATAGGACCAACACATGACCCCTTCTCGTCTCTATTTTACTATATTAAAAAAATATGGGAATTTTTTTTTTTTAAATAAATTCAAGATAAAAAGCATCACATTTTGGTAAATGATGAGATTACCATCCTAAACAGAATGTGATAAAAAAAAATGGTTTTATGCTGTTTTTGCTTTAAGATTAATACATAAAGAACAATTCCGAATTTTCAGAGAAGCCCAAAAGACATAGTTACATTCCAAGATCCAAATATTTATTTTTCATGCAAAACAGGTCCTCCAACATGTTAACATTTCGGTACATTATTTTATAGATCCGTTTTGTTATCAAGAAACAATCTGTTATTATAGGCTCTTTTTGTGCACATACGCCTCCGAAAAATTAGAAATTCTTTGCTTAGAAAGAAAAAAATGCTTGACAACATAATGTCACAGTAAGAAAAAAAAAAGAAACTTCATAGAAGATTCAACATCATGTTTGTTCCGGCAGACATCTTGGTTCATTTATAATTAATTTTTCAGTATCATACAATCAATACAAGTATTTCAAAATTTCAGTATATATATATGATGATGATGATGGCAGCAAATTCATTTTCGAACATTGCCATTACTTGATATAGCACAAAAAAAAAAAAAAAAAAAAAAAAAAGATATACAGAAACACAAAAACAAATCAGTGATGACCTGCATAAAGGTGGCTTTTAAGCCCTGCCAAACTATAACATTCTTTGGCACACATTGTGCAGACATGTGCGCCACTAGCAGCACGTTCTTGATGGTCACTTCTATGTATAATCAAATGCCGCTTCAAACCACCTGCTGTTTTGTATGTCCGCCCGTAGTTGACACAGGTTAGATCTGGCAACACAAGACTGCTTTATGGTCCACTGCGCTGATGAGTAGTCTTGTGGCTTATCAGCCCAGCTCTGCCCAGACATAATCTTCCGCACACCTCACTTCACCCTCCGTTTCTGGATATCACGTTTAAGTCGCTCATCCTGGGTTCGATCAGCCTCAAACTTGCCCACACCTTCCTTCTCCACTCAACTCCACACAAGGTCCTTCTCCACAATCCAAAGCAAGACTCTCCCAGGTTCTTTCATCTATCTCACATTTTTTTTAAAGTGGACCTCAAACAATCTTTGAATCTCATTTTAGGCTTTTCTGTGTGTGTGTGTGTGTGTGTGTGTGTGTGTGTGTGTGTGTATATATATATATATATATATATACACACACACACACACACACACACACTAGCAGGGAGTTCCAACGTTGTCAGAAATTGAATGAAGATCAACAAATGTTCTACCCTCCCATACTTTTGTCATCAAAATTGGTGAAATTATTACCTGCTCTAGTTAGGTACTTCACCCCCAGTGTACCAGGAAGAAGTTTCACTTAGTCCACAATATATTGTAATTTACACGGCACTGTAGAGAACCTACTGTTGATGTAATTATCTGTAAATAATGGCTGGAATTAAAGTTTAAAATGTAAAAATCAAATATCATGGTTCAATCATGCTCTAAAACGAAAATTCATTTCGAACACACCCTTGTCTCATCAAAGAATCAACAGTTGATTTTATAGGTTGAGCCGTTCTGCTTGTGCGGTAATAAAACTTCTCAAATGTAATTGGTTCTACAACATAAGTGTGAACTTTGGTCAAAATCAGACTTTCTTTTTTAATTGGATTTTTTTCGATTTTCAATGCTTATCGAAGACATTCTGATACAAACCCCATGTAAGAACACTCCTAGATACATCAAGTAACTGTGAATTTAAAAAAAAAAATTGGCTTGGTCGTTTCTGAGTCTATAGTGAATGAACTAGAACACACAAAAGGTCCTTTTATATAATAGTAGAAATATAAACCACATGCATGCATACCCACATATATATACATACACACACACACACACGCATACCCTGAAAAAGATCTTTAAAAAGTACATAGCAAGCATACCCGGTGAACCAAGTGCAAGTGAAATACAAACGATTGCACTGAAAGGGGCGGCTAGAATCCTGAAAAGATCTCTTGGTTGGACTCACTAAAATAGGGGTAAATGTCAGACATCTGGTTGGATGTCCCATCCCCTAGAAGAAAAAGTTTAAGAAAAATATATACACATATGTATATGTAAACACTGACATGCTCATCTGCACACACACACACGTACATACACATACCTCCATGTATACATTTTTAATTTACTTTTACTTTATTACATTATATATATATATATATATATATATATATATATAATGAGAACTGGTGTGTCGATGTAATTATACCATATATATATATATATATATATATATATATATATATATATATATATATATATATGGTATATATATATATGGTATAATTACATCGACACACCAGTTCTCATTAAATCCCCAAAGTTAAGCAATGATGATGATAATGACCAGGTAATCATTTGTGCCGATTGAGGTCAGCAGTGGTTCCAAAAATATGGATGGTCCTGCACAAAGCCTTCACCACAATAAACAAACTGTGTGCATTTTGGACAACTTAGATGCCTAAATCCTATACATCAGCATTCGATTGGACACACACACACACACACACACATATATTTATAAATATTATTAATTATTTTTAATAACTTCATACACTAGTGTTTTATGCTTTTGCAGTCATCAGTGTAGGAAGTGATAATTACTGCTAGTCAGGAGATTCAAACCCAGTCACAAAATCACTCTATTCCATAGGCAAAGATGTTGCCTCAATTCCACCAGACATTTACACAAAAATTAAGGGAAATCAATCACCTTTAAATATAAAATGTGGGCATAACATAGTAAACAATCAGAGAGTATTCTACAACCAGATGTCGGAATGTTACATATCGCTAGTCGACCGCCTTTTTCTTAATTCCTCAGACAGGGCTCAACTTTAATTATTTTAAAGGGGTTAATTATTATAAATATTAAATAACTTTTTATTTTTATACTTACAGATACTAGTGTTCGTGTTTTTGCAATCATCAGAGTAGAAAGTCATAATTACTGCTGGTCAAGAGATTTAATCCCAATTCGAAAGTTGGCATTGACTCCATAGGTTAGGACTCGTTCAATTAAAAAATAACAAAACAAAAAACTAGCAAACATATGAGAACAAAATGCTGGAATGTTAGGAATTCTAATAAAAGCAGGAATTTTGATTGCATGTGCGATTATGTATACAATTTCTCCAGCCAAACACACATATTATATATATATATATATATATATATATATATATATATATATAAACAATTTATTACGATCTGACATTTGCACTTTTTTTTTCCTTCCTCCAATACAATAGAATTACACTGTAACTTTCATATAAGAGACCCGAATATAAGAAAAACGGATATAAGAGAGATTTTCTCTGGTCCCAAATTAGAGTCTGTGTTAATGTACAGTGTAACCCGGATATAAGAAATACGAATATATAAAGTGTAACCCGGGTATAAGAGAGTTTGCAGAGTCATGATAAGTCTGCTTCCCTGTAGGCAACAATACGGTCATCTTTAAAGACAATGTTAAATAATTGCTGCAAACAATCCTCATAAGTTATCAACCCTCGTTTATTTCATTATTTTCAATCCTCTCATAATATTCTTCAGTCAATCAATAATCTATCCACCTTATTAACCCTTATCCTTGAGTGTTTTTTTAGCTTTGATAAATCGTTAGCATGAAAAAATAAAAACATAATTAAGACATACACATATCTGTCAGGATGAAATTCGACAGTTCTCAGAAAGAACAGCTTAGCTTATTGGCCACTTTACATCGACCACACTAAGGTGTTTTTGGCATCGTACCAGCACCATACAGCTGGCGGGTTTCTGTAGACAGCGAAACGCTAAATCCTTGTGTTGCCAACTGGAATTTCTTACCGATTTCTGTCCTATGTTAGAAATATAAACAATAAAAAGAAACTTATTTTTAAAGCAGAATACCAGAGGTGATAGGTCAAATTCTAAAAACCGTTACCAGATGGAATAAAAGCTTTCAAATGATAGCTTACTGGGACAAAAAAAGAAGAAGAAAAAATTGGCCCCATTATCTAAAAATAATTGTACCTACCCAGAGTTGTTCAGCAGTGTATTTACTTGTCAGTATATTTTTCTTTGCTTTTTTCTCTATTCTCTATCTGTATAAAGGCCAAGTACGTCCAAGGATGGAATACTGCTGCCACAACTGGGCAGGAGCTGCTAAAAACAGCCTATCCTGCCTTGACAGAGTACAAAATAGACTTCATGGCTTAGTGGGGGATGCTCTTTTCTCTACTCTGCAACCTCTCTCCCACAGAAGAGACGTTGCGAGCCTGTCTTTGTTTTATCATTTCCATGGCAAGTGCTCATCTGAGCTCAAATCTCTGGTCCCCCCTCGCCAATCTTTCATGATAAACACCTGTCTAGCTGAAACTACTGTCATTAATATTCCCCACTCTTTATCTGTGCCTAAATCAAACCGTAGATTCCATGAGCAAAGCTTATTTCTTAGAAGTGCACGACTGTGGAACTCTCCTCCGTTTGCCTGTTTCCCACCTGACTACAACTTGGATGTCTTCAAGTTCAACATAAACATATTCCTGATGAACCGCCCCCTTAAGACATTTTATCAAATCTCTAATACTAACGATTACTGCGATACTATTCCATTGATTACTGTACACGCAATAACCTTTATCCCCGAGTGGCTTCCGGGCCTTGATAAGTGGTGACCTCATGTAAAAAAAAACAAAAAAAAACAATGACATGTGAACAAATCATCATAACAGTTACAGAATACTTATCGTCAGTTATGGAAACGAGTTGGATTATCATTAACGATGTTGAACTGTTCCAAACGTGATATAATAGACGAAATTTAGATAGTCACTTTGCTGGCTGTGTACAGAGATGGTGCTGCCGGCTATGCAAACGAGTTGCACTGAAACACTATGCAAATGAGCCTAGCTCCCGACTATGCAAACGAGTTGATTCGCTAGGTAATAACTGATAGCATTTATGCGTTCTGATATAATGAATACGATATAATGAATACGATATAACGTATACGATATAACGTATAGGATATAATGAATACGATATAACGTATACGATATAATGAACACGATATAACGTATACGATATAATGAACACGATATAACGTATACGATATAATGAACACGATATAACGTATACGATATAATGAACACGATATAACGTATACGATATAATGAACACGATATAACGTATACGATATAATAAACAAAACATTAAAGTATCAATCGATGATGTTAAAAAAAAAAAAAAAAAAAAAAGGAAAAATATGTATCAATTGGTATATATTAAAAAAAAAAAAAAAAAAAAAAAAAAAGCCCGAAAACATCTTATTAGATAAATAGAGTGAAGGAGATCTTTCAAAATTAATTTTAGATAGCGGATGGGGGGGGGGGGGGTCTTCTTTAAAATTCAACCTAATTAAAAAAAAAAAAAAACAAACAAACACAGAAAACTCTGATATACGTATCCACCTTAGAACGAAGATGTCATATTCGAAAAACACGTGAAGAAATCAAGTACTTTTATTTTTAACTAAGAAAATCAAATTTTATGAGTAAGGAAAAAGAGACCGTCACCATTTAGGGAGGGGGAGGGAAACAGCAGATAAATCCACAATAATTCAAATTTGCACGATTAGTCTTGTAATACTTCTGATTTCATATTAATCACTAAATCATTTAAAAGTGATGTTCTTTATAAAAAATAGAACTACTTGATCAATTTACATAATTTTTGGAATATGACATTTCCGTATTGTGATGTGTACGTCCAGCATAATTTTTTTTTTTCTTTTAATTTGGTTGAATTCTAAGTAAGAACCGACAGAGGGCATCTGACTTCTTAATCGCTTTCTCCCTTTCCCTAGATATTGAAATGCTTTTATTTGGTATATGTTTTTTAATCACGTGATGAGATTACTTAAAAGACCCCACTTTCGACCCGAAGCGGCATTCACCCTAGGTGAGTTGAAAAGATTTCCTCCAAAAGAGAAAATTTCATGGGAATATTAAATTTACAAGTGGTTTCAATCACTTGTATACCCTTGTCAGAGGAGATGACGAAGTTTGAGTTTTGCAGTTCTTGCAAGAAGGTGTCGACGTCCTCCTACATACACCACCTGGTATTCCAAAATGGCCACCCATCTTGTACTGAGTAGATTCAACGTTGCTTAACTTTGGTAATCTAATGAGAATTGGTATTTTTACAAGAGGTCTGACACTTATCAAGGCCCAAAGGCCATTCGAGGATAAAGGTTAGTTACGAGACGAAAGTGAAAAACTTATAGATTTGAAAAGTTTTCTCTTCGCTTAAGATCAAACACTATCTGGAGGCTTATTAGAATAATAGGAAATATTCTCCTTCTCTTTCATATACGTGTCTCAGCAGCTTTATGGACAAAAACATCAAATAGGATGAAAATCAAAGGTGACTTTAGTCTGGTGTTCGAATTCTGGTATAGTTATAAATAGCCAAACTGATGAGTTTTAGTTAAAATGAAATGTGGATATTAAGAAATATTAGTTGTAAAAAAAATTTATATCATTCAAACACGGTAGTGTTTAACTATATGGTTAAGTGGCAGTTTTAGTCATTTAGAACTGCTTTAAAAACTTCACTGCTCTCATTTTTTTGACCAAATTTCAACAATTATTACAGTTTATAGATAAGATTTTCAGCTATACTGTGAAAATTTTTTTCAATTTTTATTCAGTAAAAACAAGTTATGATGAATTTTCTGGTGTTCAAAATCATATGTAAGGAGATGACTGGTTTCCATAGCAACCACGTTGCTTCAGCGACTAGTGTTGCTACTAATTCAAAAAGAGAAGTAACAAGAGAAACAGAGATAATGAAAGCATGAAAGGGAGATAATTGGGGGTATTTTATTGAAACCAGACGAGCGCCGTACATTGTTATTACATATATGTTTATGGAGGCAAAAAAATAAGGCTGAAATTAAACAAAGAAAAAGTGAATTTATCGGAAGCCTGGAAAAATCTTGGATTACAACAGAAAAATGCGAGCGTGAAAAGTAATATGGTTAAGCTTAAACATGGAAAAAGTAAAGGACTAGTTAAAACTGTAAAAGAAAAAGACAAAATATTCTGGTAAAAGATATAAAGTTATAACTTAAAAATATTGCAGCATAAAGAATTTTTTTTTAAATTCAATTTATAACATATAATCAATTCTTAATGCTGCAATATTTTAAGTTATAAATTTATATATTTTTACTAGAATATTTTATCCTTTTCTTTTACAGTTTTAACAATTAGTCGTTTATTTTTCCATGTTTAAGCTTAACCACATTACTTTTCATGCTCACATTTTTCTATTGTAATATATTACTTTTATTTACTTCAAACAAAGATTATTGCCAACTTTTAAAATTTGGCAGAGTAGAAAGTTTCACTTTCTACTCTATTTTAATTTTAGTTCTCACATTCTATGAGCGTCGTCTTATAAAGGAGGAAGAATTGCTATTTTCTGGGTCAAAATATAACATTTCTAAAAGTGATGATATTTGTTCACATTACATTTAAATTTCTGCGTATGATTTTAAACAACGAGCAAAATCTATAAATCACCCCCCCCCCGTCCCAGTTTGATTTTATGTTTGAGCACATTTAACAAGTTTTCTACAGGGAAAAATAACAACTCTATAGTTAAATATTTAGAGACTTATAAAGAATTGGAATTGGTAATTGTATCGGAATTAGGAAAAAATACTGAAATCGTCCCATCCCTAACATATATTTCCCCAAAACCTCTGGTCGTGATGGAGAGGAAACTAAAACTTGCTGCTATGGTTTCAAAAGATCTGAAATAACAGCAAGGGGAGACTTGATTCCAAATATTTCTCATATGTTATAACTCCTCTATTTTGGAAATAGGGTACGATTATGAATATCTCCAGTATCAAATCATTCTTATACACGGTGAAATTTATGAAAACCAAAGAGAGACAATATAACATATGAGAAATATTTGGAATCAAGTCTCCCCTTGATGTTATTTCAGATCATTTGAAAGCATAGCAGCAAGTTTTAGTTTCCCCTCCATAAAGGCTAGAGGTTGTGGGGAAATAGATATTTTGTAATTCATATGTAAAACTAGGAAAACAAATGACTATGATTGAAACATTTTATGGCTGTAAGAAAAGTGCCAAAAATAAGCTCTGGATGATGGATGACTTCATTAATGTGCCACCTTAAGGGCAAATGTTACATAACCCACTACACAATTCAGGTCATTACCTTTCCAATGAGCCTTCATTTGTTAAATTCTGATCAATAGTCGCTGAGATTTGGAACTTATAAAATTGCCAACAAAAGTGGTATATCTATACATAGATAAGATATGAGCATTTCAATATTCGTTTTGGTTACCATACTCATATATATATATATATATATATATATACTCATAGCCAAATTGAATACTGAAATGCTCATATCTTTGGTTTTATGGGAAAAAAATGCATGAAAATTGGCAGGCTTTTTGAAGATTATTATACTATTCTATGGTTAAAATTTTATGACAATTGGTAAAAAAAGAACCTACATGTTTTCAAACCAATAAAACATGCCCAAATTTGCATACATTTGTATATATATATATATATATATATATATATATATATATATATATAGTGTCCCTCAGGCCCGCTTCAGTTTTGCAAAATGGGCGCATGCGTTTGTGTATGTCCAAGAAAGGCTTTTTTCGTGGGGGTTCTCAACTATTTTGGAGAAGTTTCTTTATACTCCCTAGTTCGTAATATCTCCGATTTGCAGACGGACGTCGTCTCTATCTTTTATTTGATTGAGTTTTTAAAATAATTGCCCTGTTTCCGGTGTTTGTTTGTCTTTCTCATATAAAGCGAAACTGATCAAAGCAAACGCATCCGCCTGGCCTTCCGGGGTGGGACATCTTGAAGGCAATTCGGTTTGATCAATGTGGGGGAAACCCTTCATATCAGACAATTGCTATTCATTTGGACACTGCCAGAGTTCCCTTTTTTGGGCGGAGCTGGTTTTCCCCAACATTATGGGAAAACAAATACGGCAGAAAGCTGAAAGCTTAACTGGCCTACAGCCAGTCATTTCGCTATCCATTATGGCGTAATGGTTGACATCACTAAATTTGAACGCTTTACACTTCCGCTCGCCTCATGGCGTAGCGGTAAACTCTCACGTTTTCTTTCACTTTCTTTTCCACTTTCGCGTTATGGGTTCGATTCTGCCTGCCTATTATCCCCCCCCCAACAAACACCCGGACAATGACGGGCACCCCCGCTAGTTTATATATAAATACACACTGGTTTTTACTATAGAGTGTAGAATATACTGATCTATGACAGAAATGTAATAGATATTCCCAACTCTAAGTATTAATTATTGTTGAAACTTAAGCTATTCAAAACTATTTTATTGGCTAGAGACCAAAAATAACAAAAATACAAAAAGAATTTTTTTTTAAATTCAATAAAATATTTGGTAGCATATGTTATCTTATCTGCCTGAACTGTTTTGTTAGTCATTAAAAAAAAAAAAAAAAAAAAAAAAAAAAAAAAAATTATTGAGTTGCCAAATAAAGAAATAGTTTCAGTGAAAAGCGTTCACCATTTGCGAATAGCTTAGGGCTGTATAGTGAGTAGCCAAAATAATTAAAAAAAAAAAAAAAAAAACTAAATAAAAAATAATTGAAAAAGGAATAAATTGAAAAAGGAATAGATTGAAAAAGGAATAGATTGAAAAAGGAATAGATTGAAAAAGGAATAGATTGAAAAAGGAATAGATTGAAAAAGGAATAGATTGAAAAAGGAATAGATTGAAAAAGGAATAGATTGAAAAAGGAATAGATTGAAAAAGGAATAGATTGAAAAAGGAATAGATTGAAAAAGGAATAGATTGAAAAAGGAATAAATTGAAAAAGGAATAAATTGAAAAAGGAATAAATTGAAAAAGGAATAGATTGAAAAAGGAATAGATTGAAAAAGGAATAGATTGAAAAAGGAATAGATTGAAAAAGGAATAGATTGAAAAAGGAAAAAATTGAAAAAGGAAAAAATTGAAAAAGGAAAAAATTGAAAAAGGAAAAAATTGAAAAAGGAAAAAATTGAAAAAGGAAAAAATTGAAAAAGGAAAAAATTGAAAAAGGAAAAAATTGAAAAAGGAAAAAATTGAAAAAGGAAAAAATTGAAAAAGGAAAAAATTGAAAAAGGAAAAAATTGAAAAAGGAAAAAATTGAAAAAGGAAAAAATTGAAAAAGGAAAAAATTGAAAAAGGAAAAAATTGAAAAAGGAAAAAATTGAAAAAGGAAAAAATTGAAAAAGGAAAAAATTGAAAAAGGAAAAAATTGAAAAAGGAAAAAAAAAAAAAATTTGAATCTTCATGTTGAGAAAGTGTACCTAATGTTCAAAACATTAAAAAAAAACTTGAGATGTTATAGGATTCATGACCAGATGACTGATAGACTCTTGGGTTAGTCAGTTTTTATATTTAATGATTGAACAGCCAATAATTATCAAGTGGTCTGTGTGTGGTCTGAACTGAACTATCATTTGAGGCAATAAATAAATAAAATTAAAAAAATAAGTTGAAATCGAAAATGTTCATGTGCAAATTCATTCATAGCTTGAAGTGGTTTAATTTTAAATATTTCTTACTTATCTGTTGATAGCTTAAACCATAGGGAACGCGTCCGAAGCAAAGCCTTAAATATTTTGGTTTCGATTCTAACTGCTGACGCATGATTTTTTTTTTAATCTTTTGAATATTAGGTACTACATAATATTCAATAGAGTATTGGCTGAACACTAAATCGGCATAAATTAAAATATACTTAAGCATATTTTATGACTGGGCAAAGCATATCGCCTTATAAATATTTATTTATTCAAATGTTTAAAATAAAAAAAAGGAAAAGAGAAATGCAACAAAAGACTTATCCTTTTTAAAAAAAATGAAGCTTTGCTCAGAGAAAATAACTCGCAGAATAAACGTAAAGAATCAGTAGTTTGAAAGTTTTTTTTTTAATTATAAAAACATTTTTTTTTTAACTCCATTGAATAAGCAAGAACAAAAAAAATACTTTGGTTAAATTCCCGGTTTTTAACATTTGAAGAAAAAAAAAAATTTTTAATTTTCATCATATACGAGTGGCATGCAATAAGTAATGTCCCTGACCCACTTCCCATAGCAGTAGAGCAACGAAACTTGGCACAGTTATTAGTCTTTCTCTACATAGGAACCACCAAAAGTTATGCATTTCTCCCATCGTTTGATGCAGCTCTGGAGACCGTTTTTGTAGAACACCCCAAGTTGGTCCTCCAACCACGACATGACTTCAGAAATCAAGGCTGCATCATCTGGGAAATGCTTTCCTTTCAAAAACAACTTCATGGCTGGGAAGAGGTAAAAGTCAAATACATATTTTTCCACAAAGAAAACTATTGATCGCAAAGATTTGAGAAAAAGACTTACTTTACTTTATTTATTTATTAGCTTTAAGATGATACAAGTTTTATAAATGTAACAAAATTAACATGGCATAAAAAACAAATATTACATAAATAAACTCTGGGTTTGTATTACTGTACACAGATTCGAAAAAGTTGTCAAAAAACAAATATATAACAAATAAATGTTATCAAAGGCAAGATAAGTTACTTTTCTGCCAAACTGGATATATTTTTTGTGTTTTTATTCAATGTAACATATTTATTCAGCTCGAAAAACATACAGTGTTTACCGATGTATTCGAAAATTCAAGATGGCGTCTCACACCCTCTTTAACACCGTAAGTATGGAAAAAAGTGTTATAAATAAAAAACTATACAAAATACTATTAAAAACCCGCCGAATATATGTCAACCTATGTCACGGTAACATATATTGAGCAAGTTTCTAACAGTATTTTATCCGGTTTTTTTATTTATAACATCTTTTCCCACACTTACCGTGTTAAAGAGAGAATAAGACGCCATCTTGAATGTTCCAATACATCGGTAAACACTGTATGGTTTTCGAGCTGAATAAACATGTTACATTGAATAAAAACACGAAAAATATATCCAGTTTGGTAGAAAAGTAACTTATCTTGCCTTTGATAACATTTATTTGTTAAATATTTGTTTTTTTGACAACTTTTTCGAATCTATGTGTACAGTAATACAAACCCCTTTTTTGTGTTTTAACTTATTTTATGGCAGTATTTTTTTACTAGACTACAATGTATTGTGCATTAAGTCGTTGCAGGGAGGCATGTTAGGCTTCCTTCCAGTGCAACGTGGTGGGTTCCCAACTAGAACAGGCAATCAATCCATTTGACTGAAAAATATGCTATTTCATCGATTTCGATGACAATAAAAATGTGGGAGCGTGAAACATTTTTTGATTATCATTCAATCCCGGGCAACGTCGAGTCACCCTGCTAGTTCATGAACATATTACAACAGATTACAATGATTTCCCCTAACATACATTAATTGACATGTCGATGCCTATCTGATTACAAAATGTTGCCTGAACAGCAAATTGATGAAGATAACGAGTAAAGGAGGCGGGGAATAAATCGGAGCATTCTACAGAACACCTGCCATATCTTTTTATTTATATTAACACAACATGATCGTCTCGCCTCACATCATTTACATCTGATCTTTCATGCAATACACACAGGACATATACAAAACGGTACACGTATTACTCATTCATCTAATTTATAAAACTCACTATGTCTCCATATTTTCAAACTATCTCTCCCAAAGATAAAAGTCACAGAACAGCGCTAGGGGCCTCTAATGATTGGATTTTTTTTTCTGGACCATTCTTTTATGCGTCTTTAAGCGGTTAAAATAGTTTTTAAGCAGTCAAAACTGGAAAAATTGTTATACATTTTGTACATTCACTTTAGTTTATTTTTAATCAGTTCATATGCATATCACGTTGGTACAGTGGTAACGTCACCAGCTTTGAATGCTAGTTTTGCTTAAAGTTTTGATTCTAGCTGATAGCATCCAAACACTTTTTGTTTTACTTTTGAAATCACGATATTGGATTGTGTAGTGGACTTTCGGTCAGCGTTCAAGTTGTGGATAACTTGACCAAGACTAAAGTTACCTCTCATGAAAGAGGAGAACTATTTATGGCACAATGGGAGATTCCATTGTGCACACATGGGCCAGTCTATTCTTTGGATTGTGATTGGCTGAATCACCTGATTGGATATGCTTGTACATAAATACAAGCCCTCAGTCCAGCTCAATCTGGTGTCTGCCTTATGCATAAGCTGGACCCTTGGTAAGTGTTGCTGCTATTATTATTATTATTATTATTGTTGTTGTGTGTTATTGACTACTACAGTTCTTTTGATTATTCTACACACGACTCTATAATAATAATACATACAAAATCTGGACAAATTAGAATATCATATCTAAACGTATTTTATAACTGGGCAAGGCCAGCCCTCCCCCTCATGCCTGCTAGTTCATCCATACACTGATACTAGTGTTGAGACAATTAATTGAAATTTAAAAAAAAAAAAAAATCGGAATATTTGGGGTTTCAAAATGAGAAAATTTTGTGCCGATTGTTTCATTTTTGTCTTTGGTGAAAACTTAATTTTCCATTACAGATACTGATGGTAAAGTAGTAAGTATAGATTTTAACTATATGTCACCCTCCGATGATGGCAACCTTTTGTGTCACAAGACAATGGCATTCTGCATCTAGTCTGGTGCACTGCAAATCTGCTGTGGTCATAATACAGTTCGAAGCTGAAATTGGTTCTCTGGGTTCAGGCCTGGGCGAGTGATAAAGAGACCTAGGTTTTCCCAGTTACCAGGATCCCCTCTCACCGTTGCAGACAAAATCCAACAGCAGAAAGGCAAACCAATATGATCAGAACCAACACAACTGCCAGAAAAGTTTTGCCGGATTTTACTCCCTTAGCCTTTCCGAACGTATCTAAAAGATAGTGGAGCTATTTGCTGATAGCTGGTGAAAATTTGAACATATTTTCAATTTTGACGAAAATAAACATCCTCATAGGAGTTAAGGTTATATCAAAATGAAAGCAAAATCCTAAAAT
This sequence comes from Euprymna scolopes, assembly GCF_053919585.1. Lineage (NCBI taxonomy): Eukaryota > Metazoa > Mollusca > Cephalopoda > Sepiida > Sepiolidae > Euprymna > Euprymna scolopes. The sequence goes on from NC_136513.1 coordinate 95,209,276, forward strand.
GGTTCTTCTTAAAAGAGTCGGACAAAAGAAACGAGAATACACTAAAGTTTATTTTTTACATTTGCAATTATATATGCACATCTGATTAGAGTTTTTACCCTCGGTCCTAAAAATCAACAGAGTTTAAAGCATTCCTGTAATGACCTGGTCCATGTTGATTGCGGTGTGATGCTAGTTCTGTGCAGTTCTAGGAGGTCCACCTTCTCAGGTTTTGCTTTCTCTCTTTGAGAAGGGGTTAGTTTAGTGCTAATTGCCTAAAGCGCCCTTACCAGGGAATGCTGACAGGGCTGCCTAGGTACTTTTTTTGTGTGCCCCTCTTTGGGTGTGCCGACTTCTCAATCACACTTTCTGATGTGGGTGTCTAAATTCTTGCAGTGGAAGATAACTAAAATTCTACATAAATTGCCCCCCCCCCCCACAAAAAAAAAAAGAAAACGATATAATTAAATATTTAGAGATTTAAAAAGAATCAGAGATTGTATTGGAATCATCCCATTATTAATGGATATATTACAACAGATTACAATGGTTGCCTCTGACATACATCAATGGTCATATTGATACCCATCTACTAGCTATAAAGCAGGTAAAGATAGTGGAGATAGACACACAGGTAGTGTACTAATACCGCCCAAGGAGTGGGTATCAACTAGTATACATATAAATAGATAAAACATTTTTGCTTTGATCCTCTATCGTAACAACGACAACAGCTGACGATATTAATTGATTTCTCAAAATTGATTAGAACCATGATCAATGCAATAACTAAATGACTCACTTGAGATCAATTATTGATCAGTAGAGCCCATGCCTGTCCCCACCTCACTGCCCGAAAAGTGGAATTGGAAAATAATGATGCAACGTTTCTCTGGCGTCTGCAATTTGAGGTTTTATCCAAAGGAGAACGAGTTTAACATTTAAAAAAAAAAAAAAAAAAAAAAAAACTCCAAACTTGACCGATTCCAACCTTGATTTGTGCATTCTAACAGTTCTGGGTGTAAGGTTTTTTTTTTTCTGAATGATGATGACCACTACGAGAAGATTTGAAACATTAGATGGAATGACAGCAGATGATTTAAGAGAAGTTGATTTTCCAATAGGACGGTTCAACAAGTACTTGCTTACTTGAAGATGACCATATTGTAGTTGGTTGGGAAGTAGTCTCATGGTATTGTGTTACACAGGATAATTTGGACTATTTGGATTATTGGGGCTACTGTTTTCATCTGGAGTATTATTCTCACAATGGTTTAGTCAATGTAACTTCTGACCTTCTTCAGGTGTATCTCGTCAAACTTGGGAATCTGTATGGAATTTCGAATAAGGCATACAGGTGCTCTCATTCCATCAGCCATAAACAGACAGAAGTCTTTTTTTTTTTAATTGCCAATTCACCCCAAACAAAGCAGTGCCATTTGGGTGTAAGAAACTATTTGACGCAAAATTTACAGGGACAATATGTAGGGAGTTGAGCAGCAAGATGTCTGTTCACATTACACTTTAACTTCTTCATGTCAGGGAAGCAGGAACTCGGGAGAGAATTCCAAAGTCTGGTAGTGTGAAGGAAGAATTTTTTGAATAGAAGGCTTTTCAGCATCTAGGGAGCTCTACTGTTTAGGGGTGGAATTTTGCTGCTTGCCAAGTTAGTCAGGAGTATTTGTGCTTAGGGGTTATAAGGAGTTGGAGTTTGAACACATACCATTAAAATATTTGTAAAATAGGCACAGGGATGAAACATTTCGTCGATGGGACAGAGGATGGAGTTTAGTTGGCAGTGCAGGACCTATTTCATCAATAAAGAGAATGTTATGAGAATTTTTCTTAATATGACCGTTTAGTCCAAGAGAAACGATCTATTTGATGGTGGCTTACAGTTATGAATTTAAAATGATCACCGCCAAGTGAGCATCTACAACAAAACCAAACACTGTAATACAATACTTAATTTTTATATTTTGTCATCTATGAGTCCAAGACAATGCTGGCTAGCTCTATTATTTAAAGACATTTTTTTCAAATTTGTACAGGATAATTCTATGTTAATTTTCCCCGCCTCCCCCCAAAACGAGTTTTTACTTTAAGGGATTACATGTAAATATCATGCAAAACTTTGCAGCAAAATTGTTAGAATTTAGAGTGGGAGATCAGTTTTACACAAATTTAACTCAAGAAGATCACCTATTTCTGAACAAGAAGTTTCTAACCAGATAGCACTTTTTTAAGGCATATCACAAAGGACAGGCACAACGAAATCAAAATCTCTAACGCATATGACAAATGTCAAAGTTGTAAGATTTCTAAGAAAATTTTTTAAATGTCTGTTTTCCTTTAAGTTATGTATTAATTTATTTACCCAATTGTTTTTCTTTCTATATTTGTCCCCAGTCACCCCTCCCCTAAAAAATTGTTAAAATTTATTATTGGAATTTAATGTTGTCAATTTGTGGCTTGTGATTCATTTGCTAAATTGCTAAATTTTCCTCAAAATAAACGTGTTCTCCAATTTTGAACTCAATGCCTTCCCACGTTTCCTTTTGCAAAAAAAAAAAAAAAAAAAAAAAAAAAAAAAAAAAAAAAAAATGCAGATGCTCTTCCATTTTCAAGTAATCATACTAATAAATGCGCCACCTAGCGTTGAATGTTAGCAAAAGGGGTAGACAATTTCCATTCAAATCAAGTCGGGAATGATTCAAGGAAACTTAGCCGAGTTGCTCAAGAATCAAACACGTAAACTTTGCCAACTGAATTTCTTTCTTTACTTCAGTTAGTGAGAAGGGAACCTATCGCCATACTTTCCGTTAAACATGTCAACTGAACTTATATTAAGTAGGATGTTATCAGTTTTTTTGTTTTTAAAGCAGAGTAGACAATGCATTGTAGATACGTTATCAGCAGCTCCCATAACTCTCGCTTCTCCTAAAAAAAAAAAAAAGCTGTATTCTAGGTCAGCAGTATTTTTGCATGGGTAGTTGCCCGAGATGTCGGAAATTTTCTGTTTCCATTTCTATCCTTGTAACCATGTCACTAATAAGAGTGCTGAAGGTAAACGTTTTTCTGAGCTGACATTATCCACAATACTGGGGCTGCTGTATTGCCATTTGGTGAATAGATTCTGGACCATGCAGTAGCTTCTGGTGGGGCTTACCCACTAATATGGCATCGAGAAACTCCACCAGTTACAACTTTACTTTATCATAGTCTACAAAAAAAAAAAAAAAAAAATTTCACTTCTTTTTCTTCCATATTTTCCCTCGCTCACCAAGTCTGTCGACCTATTCCACAAATCCTAAAACTCCATCATCAAAATTCTCCAGAAAAAATTAAACCTAGAACTCAAACTTCCAACGTCTCCTTCAACATCAGGTGTCTACGTTCCAACCTTCAAGAAGTTGAACCCCAATTACAGGAGACCAAACTAGACCTATTCTTCCTAAGTGAAACTGGCATTGGACTGACTATTTCTGTAGACAAGTTCGTAATTAAAGGATATTCTAATTTAAAATCCAAATCTGACCCCCAAGGTCGACATGGGCATGGAATATGTGCCTACATTAGAGATGGCTTTCCATATTGTGGGGACATTTCTAGATGTGCTTTTGGATTACACTTGGTCACATCACTGCATTTATCTATCGACCCCATAATAGCAGTTACTATTTTTAAGAGCACATCTGAGAAAATTGACCACATCCTGTCTGCTCATTCTTTGGCTAGCATTCACGTCTGTGGAGACTTCAATGTTCACAATGTAGAATGGTTAGCCCACTCAAACAAGAGAGATAATGAGAGGAGGTTCTCTCACAATTTCTCCATTGAGAAACTCAGATTGTTCACGGATCCACCCGTGTGCCAAACACTGATGATCAGTACGCAAGTCTCCTAGACCTTTTTCTCACAACTTGTCCCCACAAGAATCTTCTGACTACTCTGTTGTCTCCATTAAGATAAAAACAAAATATACTAAGTCCTCCTACATACCTCTCTATCATACAGTATATCGATACTCTATGTCTGACCGAGATAGTTTTCATACATTTATATCAGATCTACCTTCACATTCCATGTTTAAAAAGAATGTGTCCTCCATAGTATCAGACCTGACGGAATGGTTAATTGGAGGTAAAGACTGCTTCATACCCTAAAAAAACTTCCTAACAACCAGCCATGGTTCTCTCCAGAATGTGCTGCTGCCATTGCGCACAGAAATCACTATTTCCATTGCTTCCAACGTAATAGATGTACTGAGACTAAAGCCGCCTTCAGGACTGCCAGCAATCACTATAAAAGAGTAATAAAAAACGCAAGAGAGTTTTATGCTCAGTCCGTCAAGTCTAAAGTAGCTGAGCAGTGGCTTGGTTCTCACAAATTTTGACAAATAAACAGGATCCTGAATAGAAGTGTGTGCTCTATTCCAACCATCATCAATTGACCTGAGGTAATCGTGTCAGCATCGGACAAAGCCAAACTCCTTGCCAAAAACTGCAGCTAATTTTGCCCTTTGTGATCAGGGCCACCAACACCCCCATATTTCCTCCAGTGTCTGAAAACATGCTATGCAACATACAAATATTAGTGTATGATGTCGCCAAGCTTATCAAAAACCTCAATTCCAGTAAAGCAACTGGCTCTGATGGCATTCTTATTATAGTGCTCAAAAAGCTTCAACCAGAACTAGTTTCCATACTTACAAAGCTGTTTAAGTATTGTCTTAAGGAGAATTGCTTCCCAACACCCTGGAAAGCCTCATCAGTATGTCCCATATTTAAAAATTTAGGTGATCGGTCATCTCCCTCTCAATACAGACCAATCAGTCTCCTGTGTGTCATGAGTAAGTTGCTGGAATCTGTGTGAAATAGAGAACTAGTCAACCACCTCAGCAAAAAAAGAAAAGAAAAAAAACCCTCGTGTCAGCGGCATGCAATATGGTTTCCGTTCTGCTAGATCTACAGCAGATGTGCTAACAGTTAAGTCTCAGAGGATTAGCAAATCTCTCGACGGAGGCTTTCTTTCTAGGGCAATTGCTCTTGACATATTAAAGGCCTTTGATAGGGTAGGGCATAATGGTCTATTCCACAAAATCTCCAGCTACGGTATAGATGGAAATGTCTTTTCAATTATTAAATCATTTCTCTGATAGATTCATAAGGAGTAGTGGTTTATGGGCAGAAATCAGAAGCACACAGTATTAATGCTGGAATCTCTCAGAAGTCCATCCTAGGCCCAACTCTTTTCCTGATCGACATAAATGATCTCCCAAATCATTTCCTAAGACCATTTGTAGACATTTATGCTGATGACACTATCTACGGCAACACTTCAAAGGCATAAACGACCAAGTTCTCTCTGATTCTCTCTCCTCTGATCTTGATCACGTGGTGCAATGGGGAAAGAGGTGGCTGGTTAATCTTAGTGCATTTAAAACCAAGTTTCTATCTTTACATCATCAACATTCTGATCCCTGTCTGGCATCAATCAAAATGAATGGCTCTTGTCTTGGGGAGGTTCCATGTTCTGACAAGTTCCTGGGTCTAACCTTTACTCCTGATTTGAGATAGAACACATCAAATCCGTTGCCAATGCTGCTGGAAAAATGGTTGGATCCTTTTACCGCTCCGGTAGATATCTCGCTGCTGATGCATTTCTGTACCTGTATAAGAGTCAAGTACATCCAAGGATGGAGTACTGTTGCCACATCTGGGCCAGAGTTGCAAGAAGAAGCTTATCCTGCCTTGACAGAGCTGAAAATAGACTTCGTAGCCTAGTGGGGGGGGGGGCCTTTTCCCATACCCTGCAACCTCTTTCCCACAGAAGAGACGTTGCGAGTCTGTCTCTGCTTTATCGTTATTTTCCTGGCAAGTGCTCATCTTAGCTCCAATCTATGGTCCCTACTTTCATGAAAAATACTATCAATAATTTCCTCCACTCTATATCTGTGTCTAAACCTAAATGTAGAGTCCATGAAAAAAGCTTCTTTCTTAGAATTGCACGCCTGTGGAACTCTGTTCTGTTTTCCAACTAACTACAACATGGTTGTCTTCAAGTTCAATGTGAACAAGTTCTTGAGCCGTCCCCTTAAGTAATCCAATTCATCAAATTTCCACTAACAATTACTACATGTTCTCTTTGACCACTGTACACTCATTAAGCCTTATTCTCGAGTGGCCTCTGGGCCTCAATAAGAGGTCACTCCTTCGTAAAAAAAAAAAAAATAAAATAATTACATGCTCTTCCTTTATCTTATCACTAGCGAGGGGTACCCAGCGTTGCCCGGGTGTTTATAGGTGTGTGTGGAAACTCCGGGGATGGGGGTGGTGGGGGGTGTAAAAAAAGAAAAAATAAAAAAAATAAAGGATCGAACCCGAACCGTTGAGGCAAAGTTGTAAATTAAAGTGTGAAAAAAAAACGTGCGACGTTAACCATTGCCCCACCACAACATGCTAACGGAAACACGTTTTAATTTATTTAATTACTTGGATTTGGCAGGTGCCTGTTTTAATGAGTTAATGAGGTCAAGTTTGACTGCGGGATTTTTATTTTCCCAAGATGTTATAGGAAAAAGACTAACCCACATGCGACGAGCGACAAATGTTGAATATTTATCTTCCCGAAATCAAACAAATTAAATAGACAGGCAAGCTTTGTCGTTAACTGTGAGATATTACGATTTATATGTGATATGAAAAGTTTTAAAAAGTTGTGAAGCGAGCGACCGACCGCTTCTCTGAAAAAGCCTTTTGTAGACATACAGAAAAAGCGAACACACATACATACATATTCACTTTTATATTTATAGATGAACCTTAAGTTGGGGTAGTAACAGACACCCATTCCCCAAAAAATAAAATAAAAAATGATTTAACAAAAAATGGTTACGCTATCTGGTCAGAAATTGGGTGATTATGTTAAATTTATATGCTAAACTGATCCCTCTCTAGTCTTAAAAAATTGTTTACATTTTTTATACTAAATATAATTCGGACCTTCTTAGACAAGACGACCATCCAAGTTGTCCTTGATGGACGTACATCCAAACAGCATAACATTAATGCAGGAGTGCCTCAAAGAGTCTAGCCTTTGACCACTATTATTCCTGATATTCATTAACAAACTCCTTGGTGACAGTGTCAGATATGGGTATATTTGTTGATAATACAATGCTCTATAACATGTATGAGGGAAAAACGGATGTATACAAATCTAAATCAATGGCAGAATCCCAAAAACCGTAGTGGAAAAGGAGTCATAAGTGGATGGTACCATTTAATGCTACTAAGACTAAGCTGCTTTCCTTTAACAATTACAAGATGCCTTTCCAACCACTGATAGTCATGACAAATAACAACCTACCTGAGAGTTCTTCATTCAGACTCATTAGCGTAATATTCATGATCAATATGAATTGGAAAAAATACATTGAGGACATTGCAAAGGCTGCTGCAAAGAAGGTAGATTCCCTCTATCATGCTAGATTACTCACACCTGAGAGTATCCTGTACCTTTGCAAGGCCACTATGCATGGAGTATTGTTGCTACATTTAGGCTGGTGTATCTATAACTAGTCTCTCTCTCTCTTTCTCTTAGACAAGGTCCAAAGAAGAGTCTCATCTAATAGGTTCTGCACTGTCAACGAAGCTCCAACCCCTGTCCCATCACCGCAATGTTGCATCTCTGTGCCTGTTTTACAAGTATTTTAATGGAATGTACTCTGATGAACTCATTGCACTTGCCCCTCCCCCTCGACGTACATACCCGACAAACCTGCTTAGCAACAAAACTACACCCCTTTACTGTTGAGGCTCCTAAATGCAGGAAAGCCTTCTACTCTAATAATTTCTTCCCTCGGCAGCTAGACTTTGGAATTTCCTTCTTGCGTCCTGCTTCCCTGGCTGTACAGACATGTAGAAGTTTAAATGTAATGTGAACCATCTTGCTCATCTTCTCTAAACATGGTCCAAATAGTTCCAGTGGCAATATGCCTTGTTTGGTATAAATGGGAGTAAAAATTAAAAAAAAAAAAAATTTAAATAAACATTTATTATAAAATTTCAAATAAAGAATTTTATTTCTAAAAGAAACTTGTTTTTATAATTTTATTATTAAAAGTGTAATTAAAGACTAATTTTGCAATTTTTATAATTTTCAATGTGTTTTTTTTTTATATTATTTCAATAAATCACTTAAAAAAAAAATACTGAATTAAAAAAAAAAAATTTTTTTTTTTAAATTAAAAAAAAAATAGGGATTATTTTGAGTTGTCACCGGTTCCGCTAACAGTCATGCGCAAAACACTCATAGATGTTAGTCGGCTATAACCTTTTAGAAATACTAAAACTTACATTAAAACTGGTTGATTTCCTGAATTTTGGTGAAGTTTATACATCTTGGGGATTGGCCATTAATTTTATACGTACATAATAATTACTATCCGATAAATGTTCTTTTCTGTTTCTGAGCATTTTTTTAAATCTGATTGATTCTCGGCATATTCCGGGATTCTACGTAAGGTGCCAGTCAATCCCAAGTGGATAACGGAAATCCGGTTCACAAATGCAACAGTACAATTATGTCGTGTTTCATCTTCCATACTTTATTTACACAAGAATGGCCATATTCATTCATTTGAGACAGATTTGAGTAGGCGTTTTTTTTGTTGTTGTTTTTTTAGACATATTTTACTATTTTTAGAAATATTTTTGACGTCTATTATTATTTAATGTTGAAAAGAAAGGTACTTGTGTAGTCTATAGCCTACGCAATTGTTTTGGAAAATTTTTGGGTACAGTGCATCCTTTGAACTAGTTCGCTCCGCTTTCCCTTGGAACATGACGTCAACAGTCGGATTATGCCAAGCGTCACCGATAAAATCAAAATCATAACGTTATGTAAAAGAAAATACCATAATGTTAAATGTAGAAACATCTAAATAAATAAATAAATAAAATAATTTAAAAAAAACTACCGTAATTTTTAATTTTATTAACTGCGTGAAGAAAAGGTTATAAGAGTTTGTTTTTTTTGTTTGTTTTTTTGTTTTTTTTTTGTCAAATAAATAATTTTAAGCAAATGTTTTCAAGAAAAGGTTCACAGGAACAAGTTTTTTTTTTTTTTTGTTTTTTTTTTAAGTTTATTTAAAAATGGGATAATTTTATTTTTTTTTAAGGAAAATTGGAAAATAACATTTTGTTTTCAAGTATTATTTTTTTTTATGAAGAAAAATTGGAGCAAACTTTTTTAAGTCCCACTTTCTTTTCAGGAGTATTCGAGTTTTGGTAACGTTCTTTATTTTTTATGCATTTTGTTTCAAGTATTTTTTGGCAAAAAAAAAAAAAAAAAAAAAAAAAAAAATTAAAACAAAAGCGAATGGGTTAGAATTTTTTTTTTTTTTTTTTTTTCAGAGATTTAGCATATAAAAGGTTCCATTCCAAATTGCTATTCATCGCCGATACTTCCCATTTGCACATCTCCAGCCACAGCTGTCGGTAATGCTCCATCTTTTTGCTAGACTGCACTTGTGGTCGCATGTTGCACATTGTATTAAATATAGGTACGGCCAATAATGGCGGAAAAATGATAGGGGGATACAGTTTTAAAAGCCGGTTTATCATCATTTTTTTGTAGGTTTCGGACTACTTTTTGAATGTATTTGAAGGAGTAAAGCCTAAAGTTAATTTCCAAAAGGAAAAAATATTTGTATATGCGAAAAAAAAAAAAAAAAAAAAAAAAAAGTTATAATGAAAACTGTTTTATGGCGACATTCGGAAACTGACAAGTTCAACTAAGTATTAAATTTAAATAAATTCATTGTAAAAATCCCTTGAAAGATAAATATTATTTTACTGGGCCTATTTCAAAGATAATTAGTTAAGTCCTTCGATATTAAATTAAATTTAAAAAAAAAAAAATTGTTCGTACAAAAAATATCTTAATTAGCTTCCTTATTAGGGGGTGGGGGTTCTTTCCAATACTTATCCAATTTCTTGTCAGATGTTCAAGAGTAGCACTCGTGTGCACGTGTATTAAGTTGAAACTAAGCATGCAGCGTTGCGATTGACTGATCGCAATGTCATGTCAGACAGCAGCTAAATCTGAGCTGTGGCCATGTTCCGAGGAAAGCCGAACAAACGCAGAGTTACGTATGGTTCAAAGAATGCACTAGTACCAATTTTCCAAGTTAAATTCAATTTTGACGGCATATTTTGTTTATTACTTATGTGACAGTTGTAGGAATACATCATCTCCTTTCTATTTTCAGATTGACTCATTATTGGCTTTTGCATGACTAACTTATTCTACATGGCGCTACGAACAGGATCGCCAGGCCAGCTCGTTGATTCGGCATCCTGGATCAAATTTTTCGACAAGGCAGGCACTCCCAAAAGTGAGCATGCCCGTTATGCACAGATCTTCCTGGAAAACCACCTGACAGAAAATACTATTTCGAGCGTTACAGCGGAGGACTTAAGATGCATGGGTATCACAGCCATTGGGGATATCCTTGCAATTATGCAATATGTGGTAAAATATTCCCAGGCTCCTGCAACGCTCCCAGTCCTGCGGCTGACACCTGTACCAAATTATAAGGCCACGACAACAGCTTATCTTCCAAGGATCACTGCAGACATGACGCTTCAACAATTTCGAAAATTGTGTGTTGACTGGGATGTATATAAGCAACTTACCAACTTGCTTACATCACAGGTCGCCGCTCAGTTATGCAGCGCTTGCGATGAGACTGTACAAAATGCGAATGTCAGCTCACATTCGTCGTTCTTTGAATTGGAGGAGGCAGCTTTGTCGAACATTTTGGAGTCATTAGTCACCAAGCGCGCCACCCCTGCAGTACACAGAATGGCCTTTAGTAATCTTTGTCAGCACGACAATGAAACCATCCAGCAGTTTGTTACTCGTCTTCGTGCCGCTGCCATTGATTGTGCGTTTTCCTGTCCAAATTGCCAGAGTGACATTGCTAATGAAAACATCAAAGATCAATTTATACGGGGTATTTCAAATCAACTGCTGCAAACAGACATTCTCGCAAAAGCCAATCAGTTGAAAAGTATTGACCAAATCGTGAACCATGCTGAGGCTTTTGAATATGCCCTTCGCGATCAAGCCAAGTTACAGACATCATGTGACACTTACGTCACCCGCGCGTCGTCCAGTGGTGGAATGACCCTGGTTGTCGGTTCTGATGTTTCCTCAGCGATGATGTCAACGGCCGGTTTCCTGAAACAGACTTGTCATGCAAAACAATTGAAGTCAATAAGCGTTTCTTTTTGTTTAAACTTCTTTGTATTCAATCAGGGTACAATCGCAGCTAGCTGTTTAGTTAGGGACTGGCCACTTGTTAACTGCGAGGTTTTCTCTTCTCTCTCCGACAGACAACTCAATTATCTACGTGACAGGGTCAATTGATGGGGGAATCTTCGCTCGTCGGACCCAAGGAAGCAAAGCTCTCTCTCTAACTCTCTGACTGTCAATCTCTCAAGGCTCGCTGCTTATATTGTGGGGGCGTGGACTGGGTCTCTTCCCGTTTCAGGTCGTTGGCCAATCAGAATTAAGGGATCACTGTCCGTCAAATCTTCGCCAGGCGGCCTATACCCAAAAAAAGAGCTGTCTTTCTTTCTCTGTTGGCATTCGGGTGTTCTCTAATGGAACTTGACAGGTCGTAAAAACAGAGATGCCCAACTTAATTATTTTTGAGAGGACATAAAAACAGCTGAATCCGATTCCACAAAGGCCACGCGTCTTTTCAATAGGGTCACTTATCGCCCCGCTGTTTGTCGACTGTTTGCCTTGTACATCGGAATTTCATTGGTATCCTCGCCACCCACGGGCTGTCATGGCCAATTTAACGTCATCACGTTCTCTCACCATAAGCTATGATCTTATCTTTTTTTCTCTGTCTTTCTTTCTCTTCCTTTCGTCGTTTACAGCTGCCTTTTTTTCCTTTTCTTTTTCCACGGGTTCACTGCTACTCTTGGCCTTTTGGTCAGGATCAAAGTGCAGCATCTGTTCTTCGGATGCCGCACTTCCATTTCTTGTTCTCTTTCGGTGGAGGAGAAATCCTTCACGACTGGGACAATTCTTATTTTTGTACCCTTGAGCGTCTCTCAATCATCTGAAACCTATGCCTCCCAAAGTTCTAATTATCGCAAACAGTGCAAGCAGCCCACAAAGAATTGCATCAGTTGTGGTAGTTCATCTCATGGTGTACCGGGAAAGCCACCACGTCACACCAGTTGTCCAGCATGGGGCCAGACCTGCGTGAATTGTCATAAGCTCAATCACAACGCCGATGTTTGCTACCGCACTAGTAGGGCAAGTAGCCTCATCGCCCATGTCAAATTCTCTGAGCAGCATAAACAGTTCATTTCGCCCACACCCAATGTGGATGAAGTTACCATGACGCTTACACCAAACTTAAATGGTGCGGAACCAGTGCAACTTTCCGTTTTTCCAGACAGTGGTGCCAATATTTGTCTTGCTGGGCCACGGCATATTTCCGCTCTAAAGATTCAACCATCACAGTTACGCCCATGCTACAAGAAGATCAGAGCAGTTGGTAGAGGCATGCTAGTCAGTCGGGGGTGGCTGCTGATCACTTTCACTCAGGAGTTGGTCTACAACACAGCCTCTCTACATTGCTGACAATATTGCAAAATTGTTCTTCAGCAAACAAGGTTGCATGGACTTGGGAATACTCCCACAGTGCTACCCGCAACCTATGAAAACTCCTGCATCTCCAGAGCCTGCCGTCCTCGTCGCCTCAGCAAACACAGCACGAAGTCCACCACCAAAACGTCCAGAAAATCTACCGTTCTCTCCCACCGAAGACAACATTCTGAAACTGGAAAACTATATCAAGGAAAAGTTTTCCCTAAGTACATTTAATACTTCTGCTCCATTTCCAGCCCTTTCAATGCCACCAGCCTCTATCCACCTTAAAGACAATGCTAAACCAAAGGCCAGACACATTCCAATCCCAGTTGCGCATCATTGGAAGAAAGAAGTGAAAGCAGGGCTGGATAGAGATATTGCACGCAGTATAATCAAACCAGTCCCTATTGGCACTCTTGTGACTTGGTGCAGCCCAATGGTCATAGTAACAAAACTAGATGGATCACCTCGACGCACCGTGGACTTCCGCCATCTCAATAGTCAGGCATTGCGGGAAACACACCACACGCCATCCCCGTTTTACGTTGCGTCTCAAGTGCCAGCAAACACGAGGAAAACTGATCGACGCCATCGATGGCTACCATTCTGTGCTCCTCGATGGCCAAAGTCAACCTTTGACCACATTCATTACAGAATGGGGCCGATATATGTACCGACGCATGCCTCAGGGTTTTTTTGCTGCTGGCGACGCATATACTCGTCGATATGATGAATTATTATCTGACATACCACGACAGTTCAAAATCGGTGATGACGTTTTGCTTTATGATGCGTGTATCGAGGATCACTTTTATCGTGTTTGGGATTTCCTCACATTCTTATACACAAACGGTATCGTCACTAATATCGGGAAGTTTCAGTTTAGACACCGCACTGTTGATTTTGCTGACCTCTCGATTACTCCAGATGGCGTTGCCCCGGCAGCAAAGACGTTATCTGCAATCGAAAATTTTCCGACCCCAACTGACATTACTGGGGCTCGATCTTGGTTTGGTTTGATTAACCAGGTAGCGTGGGCATTCTCCATCAGCGACGTTTTACAACAGTTTCGGGATTTAATAAAACCACACCAAACATTCTATTGGGATGACAACCTTTCACAATTGTTTGAAAAGTCGAAGTACAAAATTATTCAACTTGTTAAAGAAGGTGTACATTCATTTGACGTTTCACGAAAAACTTGCATCCAATCAGATTGGAGCAAGACTGTGATAGGATACGTATTATTGCAGAAATACTGCACATGCCAGACAATATCTCCTGTCTGCTGTAACGACGGCTGGAGGATAGTTTTTGCTGGATCACGCTTTACCACACTGGCAGAATCGCGTTATGCCCCAACAGAAGGCGAAGCATTGGCCCTTTCCTGGAGCCTCTCGCACTCCAGAATGTTCACACTGGGATACAAGGAATTAACAGTAAGTGTTGACCACAAACCATTACTTGGAATCTTCAAGGACAGGGAACTTTCAAGCATCTTAAACCCGCGACTTCAATCATTAAAAGAATCGACCCTCCTATGGAGATTCAATATGATACATTCTCCTGGCAAATAGAATCGCGCACCAGATGCACTTTCTTGTTTTCCTTCCGAACATTCCGCAGTGTCATCAATTTTCATGGGACAGCCTACCAATCGAGAAATCAGCGCATCATCACATTTGCAAAGCCTGGCAAAGTCTATGACAGTTATGGCTGTTGAGAACCTGCCACACGTCACCGTGGAACAAGTCAGTATTACGCCATGAAATGACCTACAAGACAAAGATCTCATCGACATTATTCAGCAGGGTTTTCCTAGGAAACGGACATTAGTTGAACCTTCGGGAATATTGGGACGTCCGTGATAAATTGTCTATCATAGATGACCTTGTTCTTTTTGAAGACCATGTTGTTATTCCTCGCGCTCTTCATTCAGCAAATCAGGGGTTCAGTGCCATGCAGAATCGTGCAAAAGCCTCTGTTTATTGGCCAGGAATCACCAAAAATATTCAGCACCACCGCGACTATTGCAAGGATTGCACAGAAAATGCGCCTACTCAACCGTCAGAACCACTGTCCCTCTGCGATCCTCCTACATTCCCATTTGAAAAAATTTACAGCGACTACTTTGAAATCGGGGACTTCAGCTACGTTGTTGTTGTGGACAGATTCAGTTGCTGGCCGTGTATCTATCATTGCAGAAAATCAGAAATGAATTCGGCTCATCTCATCAAGATTTTCAGAGAACTTTTTATAGCCTATGGTGCGGCAAAAGAACTCAGTACTGATGGAGGACCTCAATTCCAATCTGCTGCTTTTGATGATTTCTTGCTACTATGGGGCGTTCAACAAAAAATATCGTCTGCTGCGTACCCACAGTCAAATGGACGAGCTGAATTGGCAGTCAAGGTCGCAAAACGTATCATTCACAACAATATATCGATCAACGGCAGTCTCAATAATGACAAAGCGGCTCGTGCCATCCTTCAATACAGAAACACACCTATACCGGAGATAGGATTAAGTTCTGCACAGATTCTGTTTCATCAAAAATTGTGGGACAGTATCCCTTCAAACCCCCAACATTACCAGGTCCATCGCAATTGGATAATTTCTGCTGAACAACGCAAGAAGAAATTCGCTGTCCATGATCAGGCCTTGAGAAAGCAATACAATACTAATGTAAAAACTTTGCTGCCCTTGAAAGTCGGATCCCACGTGTGGGTTCAAGAGCGCAAAAGAAGGCCAAGTGGCTCAAATCAGGCACTATCGTCGAGGCTCTACCACACCGACAATACCGAATCCGAATGCACCACTCTGGGAAAGTTTCTTTGCAGAATAGACGATTCTTGAAAAGGTGCTTAATCCCTATACCAACTGCAATAACTCATGACGGAAGCCAGCGTCCAATGAGGAACAACAATGTTTCGCCACAACACTTGCCTCTGACTGGTCTGACAAACACATCAATACCAAACTCACTCCCAGACAGCAATACCCCCAACACGGCTGATGTACCTGGTGGCAGACCCAAGATGCCGCGAGCATTGAAAAATTTACAGCTGTACAATAAACCTGGCTTAAAGGAACTTTAGTGCCAGGGGGAGATGTAGGAATACATCATCTCCTTTCTATTTTCAGATTGACTGATTGGCTTTTGCACGACTAACTTATTCTACAACAGTATAGAATAATTTTTAAAGAAGGCCTTTCCGTCCTCATTTTAAGAATGGCTTTCTAAATAACTAGCGAGGGTGCCTGGCATTGCCCGGGTGTTTGGAAGTGTTTAAAAAAAAAAAGTGCTAGTAGGCAGGCAGGTTAGAACCCATACCGTGAAGGAGGAAAAGAACATGAAAAAAAAGAGTTGGTAATTAACTCTTGCCCGGGTAACAAAAAAAAAAAAAGAGAGGTGGGATCGAACTCAAAAACGTAGGGTAATTAGTAGTGATGGGACGATGCCAAAATTTTTCCCGATTCCGATTCCGATTCCGTTCAAAATTTCCGATTCCGATCCGATTCCCGATTCCGATTCCGATTCTTGTAAAATTCATACATATTTAATTAGAGATTTTTTTTGTTTGTTTTTTCGTAAATTTTCAAATTATTACATAAACCCCTGGTTAATGTCCGCGTATATTTTATCTCAAATGTTTGCCTTGTAATTGATTAAAAATTGTAACACAACAAAACATTTATTTTGATTTTAAAACAAAGCTATATTGTACCAGTTCGTATTTACTGTATAACATGCTACTTACATGAATAGTGGAAAATATTCGAAGATTGGTAGGCAAAATAAGAAAACGATGTAAGAACAATATATTTAACAACGCCACTTAGCAAAGCCACATCTCATTGTTACGAACGAATTTCTAAATAATAATATTACTATTATGAAAACCATTTTTAACGTGAGATTGCGTGAGCTTTCTGTGCTTTCTCTCGCAGCTAAATCCCTATTCCAAAATGAAATATTACTTTTATAGATTACGTGTTAGAACATTTTTTTAATTGGCGGAAAGAAAAGCGATCATTTAGAATTTAGAGTGCAAGATCAGTTTCGAATATAAATTTAATGTAAAATGATCATCATTTCTGGCCATCCTAATTCTTTATGGATATTAACTAAAGTGTTTCCCACTAAATTAAGTTCGGTTTGCAACGTTGTAAAACCATGTGTAATCGCTTAAAAAGTAGACACCCTATCCCCAATAAGCGCACATAATTTAAAATTGGTAACACACTACAGCTCATGTTACGTTATATTTATTTGTGAAACTGACCGTCTATTTTAAATTCCTAATCGTTTTATATATATATATATATATTTTATAATCATGAGTGTTTAGACAAATATGAAAAAAAAAGAGCCTAAAAAAGGGGTGGTTTTTAGCCCTAAAAGTTCCCGGGGGGCGCAAACCAGAGTTTTGCCAGGGTCAGCGATACTGAATTTACATTTGCAACAATTGCCTTCACATTTTGGACAAGTTTCAGTAAAATCTAATGGACGGGGAAAAAGTTATGGGGCCAAAAGTGTCATTTTTGCCATTTTGGGCATTTTTGACCCCTTTTCAGCCCCTGGGGGAGCAACGAGAGTTTTCTTTTAAAAAAACTCGATGTTGTGCACATCTACGTATTGGAGTACAACTTGTGGCAAAATTTCAGAAAAAAGTAATGGACGGTTATCCGGGAATCATACGGACGAACGAACGGACGAACGCCACTGAAAACTATAGTCCCTCTCCGATAAATCTGGGGGGGGGGGACCAACAAGGAATGGGCAAAATTGTGAAAAGGCTTGGCCTTTGATTTAATTTGAAATATGCTTCCAGTGTGATTTTCTTTGATTCTGCCGGTATTGTTTATGTTTATACTTAAGGATTGCCCGTCTGAAGCCGAGGCCTCCGTGAGAAGCCCATCTCACTCAAAAGTTGAGTTGAAAGTATTATGGGGTAATTAACACCTTCGATGCCGTTGGTTTCGACAACAATATTTTTTCACACCTACTTGCCAACTTTCTCAAGGAGTTTAATATGAAAAGATTTCAAACGAATAGAGTTTTATTTTATTTTCCTGGAGCCACATTGTCTGACACCGTCGCATTTTTCTCGGGGGTTTCGGAAAAGTTAAAAATATACATGAATATCTCACAATGAATTTATCAAAGTCTGGATAAAATAGATAAAGAGAAAACATTTAGAAATTTTTCAGATTGAAAAAGAAATTATATTTACATTTAAAAGTCCCCCCTCATTGAAATTCTACTTTTGGACGATATTTGTAAACCCACTAAAAACCAAATTATTTTTAGATCTAGGATGAAGCTCTAAACTGTCTTCACGTATTAAAAAAGGGTGCTTGTGCAGTTTACACTATGTTAAAAAACGAAAAATAAAAAAAATATATATATTCTACGTACTCGTCATGGAATGAAGTTCTCATAAAAAAATCACGTAATTTCATCAAATAGTTTTTATTTTATGCCGTAAAAACGATTTGGGAAATTCGGAATCTTCCTAAAAAAACTGCGATAATTAGTCAAGGGAGCGTAAAACAAAAACTATTTAATGAAATTACGTGATTTTGTTATGAGAACTTCATTCTATAACGAGTACGTAGATCTATAGAGTTTAGTTTTACTAATAGTTTAAAAGAAATAAATATTTATAATCGGTACAAGCAATTGAAAATTAACTTTTGAAAAATATTCAAAGAATCGATTTTGGAATCGGAAATTATACACAAATTTTTCCGATTCCGATGCCGATTCCGATTCCCCGAAAATTACCGATTTAACCGATTCCGATTCATCGGCACAACACTAGTAATTAGTGTTTCTCTCTAACCATTACGCCATAGCGGGTAGTTAAACGAATGAGTTGGTAATTAAGTTAAGAAGCATGCACGCGCAGAAATGAACGTTGCTTTTATAGCTGGCCAGAGGCCAGTTAAGTTTCCCGCTTTCTGCTGATTTATTTGTTTCCCCACGATGTTGGCGAAAACCAGCTCCCCCCAAAATGGGGGTACTCTGGCAGTGTCCAAATGAATAGCAATTGTCTGATATGAAGGGTTTCTCCCATATTGATCAAAGCTGATTGCCTTTCCGGACGTCACAGCCGGAAGGCCAGGAGGCTGGTGACTTCGCTTCGATTAGTTTCGTTTACTTATAGGAAAAAGACAAAAACACTGGGAACCAGAGATTTTTTTAAAACTCGATCAAATAAAAGATAGAGAAGACATCCGTTTTCGAATCACAGATATTATAATCTAGGAAGTATAAGGAAAGTTCTCGGAAATAGTAACCAACACGAGAAGCGAAAAAAAAGCTTTTCTTGAAGATACACAAACGTGCGCGCCCATTTTTCCTTTTCTATTATAGATATTATTTCAGCACAGTCCGTAAACCAAGTACCCAAAGAAAATCACAATTCGGTTTTAATTCATAACAAAAGAAACGCAAAGAATAATGAAAAAAGGGATTTGAATTAAAATAAACTTTAATTCCTTTTTTTATTTCAGTTATTTATTGGTGGACCTGTACAATGCACACCTTTGTATATTTTCTTAATTCTTTCAGCAGATTATTATCGAATGAACACTAATTAACCAGATTATCCCCCCCCCCACTTAAAAAAAAGATTCGAAAAAGTCAATATTTAAAGACTTTTAAAGGGTGCTCAGTTTCTAATACATTTTAGTAAACCGACACCTCATAATGGAACCAGTCGATGTATAAGACCAAACTTCTATAATAGGCTAAATCCCAATATTATCATAGCATTACACTTAAATCTTATAAGGCTGTTAGACAAAATATTTGTGTAACGTGTGACACACAGATGTATAATAACCCGGTTGCGATACGTGTCGCAGTGTGCCTGCTAACCACTCCCATGTTTGTAAACAAAAAAAACTATCCGTCCATCTATACAATTGATAATGAAAAAGAACAAATTCTCATTCCTAGATGTGCTGATAACTTCTAGATTTGTGAAAAAAAACTTGAACGAATATGTAATCTGTGTGACATCAGGACAATATTCAGAAGTGACTTGACTCTGCAGAAACATCTTGAATACGACAAAATGTATTTAAGTAACCTACACTGTTGGGTGTAGGTTGCCGAAAGTTAAAACCATGTCACAGTAAAAGGAAGTAATAATAAAGAAAGTTTGGTTGGTTTCCAAAAGTCTTCTTGGAGCAAAGCTATCTTCTCTTTTCAGTGTCTAGCTGAAAGGAACAGGATAGAGGATGTCTTTCTTCATAATCAAATCACCACCATCATTACCAATTAGTGTTGGGACGATTAATCGGAATCAGAAAAACCGGTATCAGAATTCAGAAAAATTTGTGCCTAATTTCCGATGCCAAAAATGATTCTTTTATGTGTGCTGTGTTTAAACTTAGTTTTCCATTGCGGGTTCTAACGACAAAATGGTGACTTTTAAACTACCAGTAAAACTAAAATCTATAGATTCCGGCATGAATTTTTTTTTTTACGTTTGCAAAAATATATGCGTATACAACATGGGTCTTTACGGTAATTATAAAAAAAAAGAAAAAAAAAAAAGTAACTTCATAGCTAAACATTCAGAATCGGAATTGGAAATTTAGAACTGAATTAGTAATTGAATTAATATCAGGAAAAATATTAGAATCATCACAGTGTTATCTCACCATCCACCTGGCATTCATTTAACCATTATCCTCGAGTGGCCTTTGGGCCTTGATAAGGTGACACTTTAGTTAAAAAAAAAAAAAATTTTTTAAGAAAATAACTGCTCAGCATCTCTGATAGAGGGACATCTTTCTCCGCAAGTTCCAGGAAGCTCTCTCTCTCTTATTCACAAATTCCAAATGGCCTGGAAGTAGTCCATTAACAGTTTGGTTGAAATTAGCATCTCTTGGAGGCTTATTGGTTGTAATGCAACCCAATCATCTAACAGGGGTTGCTCTTCCTAAGGAAGAAAGAAGTAATGACAGCAATAAAAAAGTGTATGAACTTACATGAGAGAGAGTTGAGTGAGCGGTGTGCATGCTCAATCGCTAATTTATTCACATCTCATCGTGTGTGCACTGTTGCCAAGAGCCTTTCACCCGAAAGGGGCTTGACTGGATTG
The DNA here is from genome assembly GCF_053919585.1 of Euprymna scolopes. Taxonomy (NCBI): domain Eukaryota; kingdom Metazoa; phylum Mollusca; class Cephalopoda; order Sepiida; family Sepiolidae; genus Euprymna; species Euprymna scolopes. Next base: position 95,230,062 of record NC_136513.1, read on the forward strand.
AGACGTAAAGTAGGTGAGTGTTAGCCAGTCAGTCTAGAATATGGCAAAAGAGATATCTCCTTTGCACTCTATGAATTGGGTAGAGTGATCTGCCCTTAGGAAACAAGATTGGCCATGACAGTTTCAAATTTAAACAAAAATGCCTAGTAAGACATTGGACAATCATTTTGTATCCAATGACTTAGAAATCATTGTCTAATTTGTAAATTATTTGAATAAATATGTTAAGTTTTGTATTTGGATTCTTTCGACTACTGTTCTCATCGTCATTTTCGCATCGTTTTAGTCAATGTAACCTCCCACCTTCTTCAGGTGTATCTTGACTCTGGAAGCCGGACAGAATTTTGAACAGAACCAGTTATTACTTCAAGGGGGTAGCATGCTTTCAGAATGGTCACCGGCAACATTCCCCCGTTAAGAACGGCTTTCGGAATGGTCACCGGCAACATTCCCCTGTTAAGAACGGCTTTCGGAATGGTCACCGGCAACATTACCCCGTTAAGAACGGCTTTCGGAATGGTCACCGGCAACATTCCCCGTTAAGAATGGCTTTCGGAATGGTCATCGGCAACATTCCCCCGTTAAGAACGGCTTTCGGAATAGATAACCCATTTTAGTATTGGGAGTTATTGGATTGTGTAGTGGACTTTCGGTCAGCGTTCAAGTTGTGGATAACTTGGCAAAGACTAAAGTTACCTCTCATGAAAGAGGAGAACTATTTATGGCACAATGGGAGATTCCATTGTGCACACATGGGCCAGTCTATTCTTTGGATTATGATTGGCTGAATCACCTGATTGGATATGCTTGTACATAAATACAAGCCCTCAGGCCAGCTCAATCTGGTGTCAGTCTTGTGCATAAGCCGAGTCTTTATCGTCACGTTGGTTTGTTATTTTTTCCTGCGATTGTTTCACATATTGTTATTATTATTGTTATTGCCATGTTAAATTTGTTTTATTTGTTAAAGTTGTTATTGCTGTTATCTTCCTGCTGTTATTTTTGAACGGGACTTTTACCCTATTTTTTTTTTTTTTTTTTTTTCCCCCCTCTCTAACCCGTCGTCCATGGCATCCGCCAGCAATGTGCCGTCGGAAGAGGACAAAAGTGGCGAACAAAAGAATGGGTGGGCGAAACCACCCAAAGTTAAAATTAACGTTAACAACTTTTTAACAGAAGCAAGGAAATGTCTGCAATATGTTACAGACACAGGAGTTACTTTGGAAGCACCACGGCTACAGGAATTTGCCAAGAAAACGATTTCACTTTTTGTGATTGATCGCAAGACCAAAAAATTGATCAGGTCAACTAAGGAAACAGTAACCAAATTACTGGCAACGGCAGGAATGAGTGCGGATCGTGTAACGAAATGCTGAGGCTACAATACCTGGGCCGCCCTGTTTAAAACAGAGGAAGAATGCGTCGCACTAACCAAAAAGGAAATCATTACACAAGAATACATATTAAGAATGGAGTACCTAGGACGGAGGAGAACGACTGTTTCCATTTTCGAAGTTCCAGGGCGGTCCCAAGTGAATATCTAGCTGCCTACCTCCTGAAATTCGGTGATATCACTGGTATAGAGGTGGACCAGTACAACGGAGTCTGGTCCTTCGATATCCTATTAAACAAAGAAGCTTTCCTCGAAATACCCTACTTCCTGGAAGCGGGAGCTGAAAAACTCCCCATTGTGGTCACAGGGAGGAGGCCGACCTGCTGGATTTGTAGTGAAGTAGGTCACTTAACTTACACCTGTCCGAAAAAGATAAAAACCAATGTGACAAACACAACAAACCCTAAAGAGGTGGTTGTTGGGCACCTCGAACCTGAGGCTAGAACGCCAAATACAAGCAAAACAATTGAAGTGATTAAAGAAATCACAACAGAAGAATTCGAGGAAAAATTCAACTCCGAGATGGAATCGCCCAAAAAGAGAGAATGGACACTGGTACTGTTTACTAAATCGCCTCGTAAAACGTACGCGGATAAACTGACCAAAGAGCAGATATTAGACATTAGGACCAGTAAAGACCCGGGGGGCAACAAGTTTAAGGCCCTGCTAAAACCAAAGGACTCGCTTGATGAAAAGCGCAAGCAAAGCGAGAAGAAAAAAGAAAAAGAAAAAGAAAAAAAGATATTAGATTTCCCCGAATCTCTCTTCCCCGAAAAGCCTGCCCCTCCTCCAAAAGAGAAAAGATCACCACGTAAAGCGCCACCCTCTCTCCCACAAACGTACCAAAAAGAGACCCAAAGTTGACAACCCTTGGCTCCCCATCCAAAAAGACCCCTAAACCGTCTCCATTCTGCTCCCCAAACAATACACCCAAAAACTCCCCCCCCCCGCTTCCCCTATGAAAATTGACATGCCCCCTCCTCCATCACCTCGCCTTTCTACTTCTGAAAAGAAAAGACAAAGAAGTCCCTCCCTGGAAAAAGACCAAAAAAAGAAAAGACCCCCTTTTTTTCAGGGCAAAGACGTGTGTAAGATCACGGCTGATATAGAGGCCATATCAAAAAATCATGGTAGAAAAGACTACCGAAACCTCTACGTGGTGAAGCAGATAAACAAACTGGACATTACAAACCCAGAAAATTTTCCCAATGCCAAAAGGCTTTTTAACTGTGGTTAGAAGTCGTGAAGAGGCCAAAGGAGTTTGGACTATGCTGGAGGAAGCAAACTCTGCTTTTAATATCATTCCTCCAGCAGCCTTTTTTAGCGACTCCGACATACTTAAAATGGAGAAACTATGTGTTGGATGGGTCCCCATAAAAATCCACCCTTCACTTTATAGAGCGATTAAGTTAACATTTCCTCTAGACATCGGTGGTCTGTCCCCTGATGGGGCCATCACTAATGAGATGACCTCTGGATCATTGGGGACAGCTGTCGGTGTCTTGGCACCGTCCATGTTTGTTAAGGATACCCAACCCTAGATAGATCACAATGGCTTTAAGGTTAGCTACTTTGAATGTCCGAGGGTTGAGGGACGCCTCTCGTAAACTTCGAGTTGCACGCGACCTTCAACGCCTCGGGATGGATATATGCTGTGTACAGGAAACGCACTTCATTCCCAGTGATTATCAGGGTGTACTGCTTAGGGACTTTCAGCTCTATTCAGCACATTTTGATTCCCACTCGAGGGGTGTTTCCTGGCTAGTTAGACGCGCTCTTGATGCTTCGTATGACCCGGTCTATGCTGATCCAGAGGGAAGAGTGCACGTGCTGGATGTTACCGTAAAGGATGTGGCATTTCGATTTATTGGGGTTTATGCTCCCAATAGCCATAGCGAGAGGGTTTCCTTTTTCCGGGGGATCGAGCCCTTCATGAATTCGTCTCGGCGGATAGTTTTAGCGGGAGACTGGAACGCGGTCCTGGATCCCGATTTAGATCGCGGGGGTAATACTTCAAGGGCTACTAACCAGAACCGGGATGCTAAGGCGTTTCGAGACTTTATTGACAAGTTTGATCTTGTCGATAAATTTCGAAACGAAAAGCCCGGGGATGTAGTTTGGACTTGGACAGCTAGACGCGGCTCCGATCCGGTGCAACTTTCGAGTTACATCGATCGGTTCTTAGTTAGGAGAGTCGACTTAGGGCTTTTAGACTGTCCAAGTTTTCATAACATAGTTTATTCGGACCATAGGTTAGTCCGGGTTCGGGTAAACTTAGATAGCGTTAAACCTAGGATGGCTAGTTACTGGAAGTTCAACACGTCGTTGTTTGACGTGAAGGGCTTCCGGGAACAGCTTTTACTAACAATACAGAGGGAATTGACGGGAGCCATTATCGGGAATAAGTGGTGGGGAAAACTTAAACAAGTAATTAGGTCCTTCGCTGCTGATTTTAGTCATCGACTCAATCTTAGTTCTAGAGCAGCGAAAGCGGCACTAGATGATAGATTAAAAAGGGCGGTGGAGGAGTGGGATAGTGATAGTCATACTTTAATTAAGGCTGAACTGGATTCCCTGGATAACAGGAAAGACCAGGGTCTAGTAGTTAGGGCTAGGTTAAAAAGAGTGCCGAACGAGGCAACAAACATGGCCGCGTCAATGCGTGCGGAGGAGCGTCGACATGCGACTGATCGACACATCGCCAGTGTCACATTGCCGGACAGACAAACCATAACATCAAATGATGGAATCCTGGAGGGTTTTCGAGCTCATTTGCAGGAGCTTTTTACCATGGAGCCCGGTCTGGAGATTGAACAGTTTGATACGTATTTAGCTGACTTTTCTCGCCTTGAAGCGACCGAAGCAGCTACGTGTGAAGGTAGCATAAAAGAGGAAGAAGTCCTTGAGGCTCTGAAACAAGCCGGGCTAGACAGGACCCCTGGGATTGATGGTCTGCCTTACGAGGTGTACTTGAGGCTGTCGCCCATTTTTATTCCTTTGCTGGCCACACTCTTCAACTCCTGGTTTAGGAACGGGTCTATACCTCAGTACTTTACCAGGGGGATCATTAAATTGCTTCGCAAAGATAAAAATGGAGGGGATGGGATTAGCAATTTCCGGCCCTTAACGATGTTAAACATAGAGTTAAAGATTTTGGCCAAGATCTTAGCAAATCGTCTGCAGGTTGTTTTACATCGTCTCATAAGTCCCGAACAGACGTGTTCTGTTAAGGGCCGGACGATTCAAGATAATTCGCATGCGATACGCTTGATCATAGAGAAAGTCGACACAGAAGCCGCGCTGATCAATTTAGATCAGTCCAAAGCATTCGATAGGGTGGACCATCGTTACCTAGGGGCTGTTCTTTGCTCGGCTGGGTTTGGACCCCAGTTTCGCTCATGGATTCGCCTCTTGTATGCTAACCCCGGTGCTATGGTGGAGGTGAATGGGGTGAGATCGAAGCCCTTCAGGTTAACAAGATCTATCCGTCAAGGTTGTCCGTTATCACCCATGCTGTATGTCATCGCGCTTGAGGCCTTTTTGCGCCAGCTTAGGGTGAATCCGGTCCTTCGCGGGATTACTTTGCCAGGTGGTTCTACCCCAGTAAAGTATACCGCCTATGCCGACGACGTGACTGTGCTTGTAACGAGCAATGCCGAGATTAGAGTCGTCGACATGGAAACAAGACGGTATGCACGGGTAACAGGGGCCATAATCAACCACGTTAAGTCTATTGGCTTATGTGTTGGTGCCTGGAGGGGAATGCCCCTTCAGGGGCCCTTTGGCTGGACTGATGGGCCCTGCAAGCTACTCGGCGTCTGGTTTGGCCCCGGTGTCCAGCTGGAGAAAAATTGGTCGGAAGTGTTGAAAGCGGTCAAGACCACAGCTCATTTGTGGTCTTTGAGAAATCTAACTTTAAAGGGTCGGGCAGAGGTATGCAATACTCATATCTACCCCCTGATCCTATACCGTCTATCAGTGCTTCCACTCCCGGAGTCCTCACTACTTGAACTAGTGCGTGTTCTTTTCGCGTTCTTATGGCGCGGAAAGCAAGCCATGGTTGCTCGGGAGATCTGTTGCCTGCATTCGTCTGAAGGCGGTCTGGGTATGCCTAATATCAAAATACGTAGACACACTCTAAGGCTGATATACCTGGACCGAATGTGTACACCTGACTTAGGGAACGGTGTCTTCTGGATGGAAGACACTAAGAAAGCCTTTCCAGCTTTGGAGAGTGTGCATTCGGCTGAGGGGGAGGCACGCAGGAGGCCCCGAAACGAATGCCATTTCTATTACGAGTGTTGACAGGCGTTGAGGTTCCTTCAACGGGTGAATGAAAGCCTCTCTGACACCCAGCTGTTGTCTCGCAAAGCGCTATATAGGGTTTTAGTGAGGGGATCTGTCCGAGACGAAAAGATTGAGGAGTTCGGTTTCACGAATGAGGAGCGTCGCTCGATATGGCCTTGGGCGCCCGGGATGAGCTGTTTCGATAACTACGAGGCATCGCTCACCTGGCTGGTAATCCGAGATGCCCTCTGGGTTCACAAAAATCTTTTCATAGCGGGTTTTACAATGACACCTAGTTGTGTCCGATGCGGAGATTGGAAGGAAGACCTAAGCCATGCTTTCTTCCGCTGCGCTATCGTTCGACCGTTACGCGAGTTAGTTGAGAGCTTCACGGTTCGCATACTAAACGGGCGTTTTTTTGTACTGGATGCGGTTTCCCCGTGCTGCAATTGGGCGCCGAGTATGAAGAAAGAGGAACGTTATGTTTTTCTGTGTTTGCTAGCTGTTATGAGAGGCGTGATTTGGTCGACACGACAGAAGGAGGTTTACGGAGATGAGACCTTCACTGCTCCCCAGCTTGTTCTCATGTTCAAGCATCGGTTGAAAATGCGAATTAAGCTGGAGAACGTGAAACTCCAGCCTGTGAATTTCAACGAAAGGTGGGTGAAAGCTTCGCGACTGTGTAGAGTGACTGGAGCTGGCCTTGAATTCGTTTCTGATTTGATTTAGGTCAAAAAGGATTTTGGGTGTCCTGAACTAACAAGACATCAGTATCGGACTGATTAGTTTAGTATAGGTTAGTTAGGCTTTATTGTTTGATTTTTTAGCTTAGCTAGAGTATGTATGTGTTCATCGTCCCAGTCCCTCTTTTAGTTTGCCCTTGTCCCCCCCCTTTTTTTCCCCCCCACCTTAGGTTCGATAATCCCCATTTCCGACCCCAATTAGGTGACGGATGGATTGCTTTGTCAGTGATGCAGGTCGTTTTTGTACTGTTTATTCAATAAAGTCAGTTTTTGTGTGGACCTGCGTCTTTTCGACTCACAAAGCTTTCTATCTGCCACAATTAGTAGTGGGGGGCTCTTTTACTAACTACTATTTTTTTTCATTGTAAATATTTCTTTCTTTTTTGTATATAAAATTTTTAGTCCCAACCCCCCCACATCATGTATATATCATTTTTCGGGTTATAATTAGGATTCCCATAGAGTGATTCTGGTATTCTGGTGAAAGAGTCTAGTTAAGTTAACTTTATGTTAGATAGGTCCACATTACCCCCCCCTATTTTTGGCCTTGTGCCACATTTTGTTTATATATTTATGCAAATAAATATTGTCTTGTGCATAAGCTGGACCCTTGGTAAGTGTTGCTGTTATTATTATTGTGTGTTGTTGTTGTGTGTTATTGTCTACTACAGTTCTTTTGATTATTCTACAGGAGTGACTGTCAAAATATTTGCTACAAATTTTACATTGATAGTTGGTGTCAAGATCTACATGCGCAAATACTATAAACCAAGGAACAAGTTAGGGGGTGCCAGTGTCGGTTGGATATAATCAGATTTGATTCTCACCCGTGCATACTAATCTGGCGGCCAGGTATATACATAGTGCATAATACAGGCTTTATATGTCGAAAATTACTTGCATCCGGCTAAATATAATTAGATTTTCTTAATCAGCATAGAGGAAAACCAATAAAAGTTGTCACTTTAAAAGGAAAGTGTGTAGGTGGATCTAAGGTAAAAATCTATAAAAAAAGAGAAAGAAAATGCTGTATAAAAAACAGTGAAGTACTATTGCTGTTGCCCCCCCCCCCAACTCCTCATGGTAAGAATAGCTTTCGGAATGGACACCTCCAACCTTCTCTGATAACCCATAACATCCCCATATTAAGAACAGCTCTCAGAATAGACACCCCCATCCTGTGAGTCGGAAGAGTTTTGTTCAATTTATCATGTCATAATGTAGGACGCCCATACCAAACATTCCAAAAAGAAAATTAGTCTTGTTTACTAATATTTGTTCATTTTCTCATCTCATAATTTAGGACGCTGAAACTAGACCCCAAAATTAATTTTTTTTAAAAGTTTGTCGCGTTTACTAATTCATTAAGTCATCTAATAATTCAAGACGCTGAAACCAAACATGTAAAAAAGAAAGTTTGTCTTGTTTACAAGGATTCATTTATTTTGTCATCTCATAAGTTAGGACACTGAAAGCAAACATTAAAAAAAAGAGATGTAAACAGTTAGGAAAGAAGATCAGGCAACTTATTTCTAAAGTTTTATTACGAATACTTTTTTGGTAAGGAAAAAGTAAATGTTTTGGTAAGGTAATGCTAAAATTCGTCTTTAACCTCGCGAAAATGCAACGATAGAAAAGTATATTTTTACAAATAATGTGTGGCCATAATGTGTGTGTAGTTAAATGTGAGGGTGTAACTATGTATAGTTATGATTATGAGAGTTCTAGTTTAATATTCAGAAAAAATATTGATCCGTGTAGATGTAGAGGCCATGTTGGTGGAGATTTTAAATGTTTGGTTTTAGTATCAATGTGTGTAATCCGGAAGAACAAATTTTTACGTTCCCAGCCAATGATAATACCTGGAATGTAAGTAGGGAGAAATTATTTTGAATTGTAAAAGGTAGTAATATGTCTATCACTGTATAATGTAGTTAATAAGGATGTCAGAGCAATATATTTATATTGTGTATATTTTTACCCGGTCTTCAGTGGGAGTGAGAGTAGTACTTTTTATTTAGAGGGAAAAATAACAGGTGCTTCCATTGCTTTGCGACAGTGATGATATTTCTCCTAGGTTGGAATGTAAGATTTTAATATAGCGGATAAATGTGTGCAAGATGGCGTTAAAAAGTTACATAATATACTTCCTAATAGTGTAGACATAATAATTTTTTATGTGGTCTTTTGGAGCAAACCTTTAGTTCAGAGGGAAATTTCTGCAATCAAATTATTATATATATATATGGCAAGAATTCTGCATTAGCTAAAAATATAATATTTATGTGTATTTTATGACTGGGCAATGCCGGGCAACCTACTAGTAAACAATAAAGCCTGAAAGTCACAATGAAGTTTCGGCAAAAATAGACATCATGATAGAAATCATGTTGGTTTGGCCAAGTAAAAGTAACGCTAACAAATACATAGATAATGAATCTTACCAGGGCTCTACAGGAAAATTTTTTATCTTAGTGGACCTTTGACAACTAAATATTTTTGTTTACTAACCAAATAGAAAGTTAAGTGATTTTTAGAATATGACAAAGATTTTTCGGTATTTTTTTTATAAGTGTAATTCTAAATTTGCACCAAATTTTAAAGATAATAAACATTCAAATTTCATCAGATTTTTTTTTAAACAACCTTTGTTAAAGAAAAAAAAACAGTATGAAGTTCTGCTTACAATCAGTAAACGCATGAAAGTTATATAAGTTTTCTTGCATTTGGTAACAGTTATTTGTTATCTATTTCACCCCTTTATATTGTTAACTATACTGCACAATCACCCGAACTCCAAGATTTTGGGAGATGGACTCATTACTATATACATTCTAAAACTGCATCTACGTAGATATTTCGTTTTGATAAAAAAGGTTGACAATATTTTGAGGTCTGCGTTTACACCTGGCATCCATAAACGAAATCACACTTAAATTTATTTTAATAAAAAAATTAAAAATAATAAAAAAAATTAAAAATAAAAATTTTTTTAAAAATAAAAAACAATAAAAAAAAAATAAAAAACAATAATAAAAAACAATAAAAAAAAACAATAAAAAAAAACAATAAAAAAAAAACAATAAAAAAAATAAAAAACAATAAAAAAAAACAATAAAAAAAAACAATAAAAAAAAACAATAAAAAAAATAGTTAACATTTTCACTTTCTTCCCACTTTAACACTCACTTTTAAAATGACAGCTTGAGGTATGCTGGAAACGAATATCGCATTTAACTTTTGCACAGAGAAGTAATTTTCTGGACATCAAGACATTTTTTTCGAATGTATTGACAAATATTAGTTGTGTTCGCCATTCTTAACATGGAGAGTAGGAGAGTGGTTGTAACATGCATGTGCATTAGTATTTGTTCAGTTGGGAAAAAAAAGATGTCCATCAGTAAAAACAATGATTACATAGGGGAAAAAGAGGTCTTAATATTCTACTTGTCTGCCCCAAATTTAAATGTGATATTCGTTGTCAGCATACCAGAAAACCTCCAAAAGTCGTCAGTTTAAAAAGGTGAATGCTGATAGAGTGTAGGATCAATACGAAAAACATCCCTTTAATTTTAGCACTAACTTTGTCCGCCTCTCCAAAAACATGGAGATGGAATGGGTGGCGATTCTATAAAATTACATTAAAAAAAAAAAAAAAAAAAAAGTAGGGTTTTATTGGCCGAGACAGAAAATCAATGTTGCTCATTCAATCCGGGCAATGGGTGATTATTAATTCCCAACATTAAGAATGGCTTTCTATATAATAACATTTCGAAAGCCATTCTTAACATGGAAAGGTGTGGGAGGGGGTAACCATTCTGTACTTCTATATAATGATTTAATAAACAAAAGATACCGTAAAAATCCAATTCTTTTCTTTTTTGCAATAACAGTTCATTATGAAATTTGTGGAGAGGGGAATTATAATAATACGTTATCTGCGAACGAGTTCACGTTATCTAAAGACGTAGATAATTAATCAGAAGGGATTCTATCTAGGTAGACACCAGTTACTCATCTGTTAGCAAGTGGAAATAAAAATTCATTACAAAATCGTAACTTTGATATTTTTGTTAAATTAAAACGCCAAAACGGGGAAGCAGAAGAACCGGCTACTCGAAGTCGGCAGCAAGCATTGCCTATTAAAAAACAAATTTGCATTATATTTATTTTTTGCATAAAATGTTACTTTTATCGTTTTGAATTTGTTTTTATAAAAAAAAAAAAAAAATCGTTATCTTGAAGGTACGTCCCCCGATGTTTACAAAGGTTTTGCCCGGAACTGTCATCTGGCACTGTTTGCTGCAGACTTCGAATCGCCTGTTCTGCTTAACCGATTACAAAAATTTCATAATTTTGAAAAAACGAAACGCATACTTGTAACGCAATATGATGCGAGACAAAAAATTCTCCCAAATTTGTTGCGGAATTAAAAACCAAAAAATATTACGAAATAAAAGCATAAAAAGCAAAATAGGACAATGACTGAACGGAACAAACACCAAAATGCATTCCGGTGGATTAATTTCGTAATGAAATATTTTGTTTTAAAATCCACAGAGGTACGAAATACGAAAAAGTTGTCAAAAAATAAATATATAACAAATAAATATGATCAAAGCAAGATAAGTTACTTTCCTACCGAACTGAATAAGTTTTTATTCAATGTAAAATGTTTATTCGCTTAGAAAAGAAAAACAAGTGGTGTTGAGCACTACGGGAGAACAAGAAAAAAAATGGCCGCATTGTCTCTTTACATCTTTGAAGTCTTCACAATGATTTAAAAATAAGAAATAAAACAAAATGGTGGCAGAAACCCACCCAATAAATGTCACGGTAACATTTATTGGGTGCGTTTCTACCCCATTTATTATATATTTGCTATATATGCAACTTTTTCATATAACTGGATTGTAAAACTAAACCATTTTTTATAATTTTTAAAATTTCGTTTTATTTTATATTATTGTAGTTTTATTTCCAGAAAAAAAATTAATACAACAGTGAAAAAATGTAAAAGTCACATCGGGACGAGAAATAGTCATACAAATTTTAATTTGTTCACTTCAAATGAAAATGCCATAAAATATACGGTTTTTATAAAAACATAAAGTTCTTTTATAAGCAAGCTGTTATAAAGCCTATTATGACAATTTTTAATACAGTGAAAGAAAGGTATTTATAATTAATGGGTATGCAGAGGATTACGCAGTCAGACTAGAGTATTGAGGAGAATCCCAAGTCAGTCCCGGAAATAGTCGAAAGCACTTTACAAGTTGAAAGCTTTTTTTTTGGGGGGGGGGGGGGGGGCTTTTTTCAACTTTTTTTCCTAAAACTATATTGACTTCATTTTTTTTTTTTTTTTTGTTACCCTAGCGTGTCAATTTTTACATTTTTTCGCGGCTTTCAAATTATAAGCTGCTCCGCTCCGGTCATTTCCGGGACCGACACGGTATTCTCTGTAAACGTTAAAATCTTTAAGATACCTATTTATTATCGTAGTGTTTTCGTCGGCCATGATTAAATACGATGAAATAAAAAAAGAGAGTACAACTCAAATCGAAGTGTCACGGTCAAAAAGTCAGCCTTACGTTCAATGCAGTTTAGTAGTAAAATCGTAATTTTTTTATTTTCTTTGTTTTAAATAAAACTACTTGATTGATTTACGTAATTTTTGGAATATGAAATCTTCGTTTTGTAACGAGTTTGTATATATCATACAGACTTTTCTGTATTTTCTTTTCAATTTTTAATTGCCGCCATAAGTGTTAATGATGACTGTTAATCTGAATAAGCACCAAAGGAAAGGGGGGTGCCCGTGCCCGGGTGCGTGTTCTCGTCGAATGGTTAATATGGGGGGGGGGTCGATTTACGAGAGCGCTGTATTAAAAATTGAGCACACACCCTACAAATATTTAAATATTGATTTTTTTTTTTTAATCTGGTAGATTAGTGTCCAATCGATAATAATCCGCTGAAAAAAAAAAAAAAAAGACGAAAAATACAAGGGAGGGGAGTATTGTGACAGTGTGAATCTACTTGGCCCTTTTGGCCAAGATCAAAGTGTAGTATCTGTTCTTCAGATGTGCTGCCACTTCCATCTTGTTCTCTTTCGGTGGAGGAGCCTTCACGACTGAGACAATTTTTATTTTTGTACCTTTTCTCCACGTTAAAAAACGACCTTGGTGTCTAACTCTGTCCCGTGGGGAGGCATAGTAAATAGGTACACAATACTATTGTGTAGATTCACCGCTTGCGCAGGTGGCGAGCTCATGTTTACTTTTTTTTTTATTATTCGTTTTTATTTCCCTTTATTTTTTCTTTCACTATTCGATTTAATAACAAATATACAAAATAATTCCAGGTTACGTAGAAGCGAGAATAGTTTTTGTATGGTCGACTTGTTTTACTGCCGTCGTGACCCTTCAAAATTGGAAAGTGATTTTCAAGCAAAACTGACATTTTATTTTTATTTTTTATTATTAAAAAAAAAAAAAAAAAAAAAAAAAAATGAAAGGTTAATGTGTAGTTTAGCGCCATAAATTATTTGACAGACATAAAACTATTAAAAAAATTACGAAATTAAATCCATCAGAATGCATTTCGATCTTTTATTTATAAACAAATCGGCCATTTTCGTTATATTATCTTAATATATTTTTCTACGATATCAATAAAAATACATCTCGACGGAGGCAACCTTTCTAGGGCAATTGCCCTTGACATATCAAAGGCCTTTCATAGGTTATGGCATAATGGTCTACTCGACAAAATCTCCAGCTACGGTATAGACGAAATGTCTTTTCAATTATTAAATCATTTCTCTTAAGTTCATAAGAGTAGTGGTTAATGGGCAGAAATCAGAAGCTCACAGTATTAATGCTGGAGTCCATCAGGGGTCCAGCCTGGGCCCAACTCTCTTCCTGATCTATATCAATGATCTCACAAATCACATCCTAAGATCATTTCGTAGACAATTACGCTGACAACACTTCAAAGGAAGTAAACGAGTAATCTCGCTGATTCTCTCTTCTTTGATCTTGAGCACGTTGTGCAATGGGGAAAGAGGTGGCTGGTTAATTTAAATGCATCTAAAACCAAGCTTCTATCTTTACATCATCAACACTCTGATCTCAGTCTTGCATCAATTGAAATGAATGGCTCTCATCTTGGGGAGGCTTCATGTTTTGACAAGTTTCTGGGTCTGACCTTTTTACTCCTGATCTGAAATGGAACACATCAAATCCGTTGCCAAGGCTGCTGGAAAAATGGTGAGATCGTTCTACCGCTCCAGTAGATATCTCACTGCTAATGCAATTCTCTACTTATATAAAAGCCAAGTATGTCCAAGGATGGAGTACTGTTGCCACATCTGGGCAGGAGCTGCTAGAAGCAGCTTATCCTGCCTTGACAGAGTTCAAAATAGACTGCATAGCCTAGTGGGGGGGGCTCTTTTTCCTTCCTTGCAACCTCTTTCCCACAAAAGAGATGTTGCGAGTCTGTCTGTTTTATCGTTATTTTCATGCCAAGTATTTGTCCGAGCTCCAATCTATGGCCCTTCCTGGCCTGAATTTCACAAAAAACACCAGTCCAGCTCCAGCTGAAACCACTGTCAATAATTTCCTCCGCTATTTTTGCCTAAACCTAAATGCAGATTCCATGAAAAAAAGCATTTTTCTTAGAACTGCACACTTGTGGAACTCTTGTTTGCCTGCTTTCCAACTGACTGCAATATGGTCTTCTTCAAGTCCAATGTAAACAAGTTCTTGATGAGCCGTCCCCTTAGGTAATCCAATTTACCAAATTTCCACTACTAACGATTACTGCGACATTTTCCCATTGACCCTTATCCTCGAGTGGCCTCCGAGCCTTGATAAGTGGTGACTTCTTTGTAAAAAAAACTTTTTTGGGGTTATGAGTAAAAACATCTGACAATTCAACGGGTCGAACTTTTAACATTTGATACAAATAATATTTCTGTTTAGTTTAAATTAACTTGACGTTATTTTAAATAATTGTAGTCATAATTTTTTTTTCCGACGCTAAAATAGAACATTACTGATCTAACATATTCGGGCAGACAAGTGTTTTTTTGTTGTTTTTTGTTTTTTAATTCAGAACAAATAATTGTTACCAAAGGCAAGAAATAATTTATTTAAAAATAATAATGTAAAGAATTCAAAGAAAAAACGGTGCTTCTACATTATTGGAACGAGATTTCATAGTCGATAAATCGAGCTTTCAGATAAAAAAAAAATGGTTTCAACTTTTTTTATCAATTCTAATAAGTTACAATGGTAGCTTCCAAATTATACAGTCGAAATTACCTTAATATTACCGAATTATTTAAAAACAAAACAAAAAAGAAAAACTTTAATCGTGTTAGGTGAGAAATTGCTGCCATCTTTGTTTAATTCGAACAGAAAATTACCTCCCTTTTGAACTATGTTTTACGATCGTTTTCATCAAATTCTATTTTTTTTCTTTAAATAAAAAATTTCCTACCTTATCGATTGTCATAATTTTTGGATATAATAATCTTAATACGAGGAATACATAGATACCATTGTTTTCATGTGAAATTCAGTTTTACGGTTTCCGAAAATCTCGTCTCAATTGTGTAGAAGCGCCGAAAAAAAATTCCTGGGTGATTTGCGGTCTCATGCTCAGCATATTGAATAATTCGACCCCCTGTCTTTCCAAGCTTATAACTACTCGAAAAATGTAATTCAAACCTTTTTTTTTTTTCAATTAAAAGGGGAAAGGACCAAGGTTTCATTAAAAAAAATACAAACAACATGGTTTTAAAAAAAAGGGGGGGTTAAACTTCGGACTTTACAGGCAAATTTTCAAAAAACTTTTTTTTTTAAATTAGAATATATTATTTATTGATCTTTTATCATCAATTTGTGATATATAAAACTTTGGCACATAAATTGATTATTTACTTTTTAATAGACATTTCAAAATAAGGGGGGACGGGCCTGAATTAAAAAAAAAAAACGTTTGTCTAAAATATTATATTCGGTTTATTGGAAAGAGCATAAAGTTTCACATTGACCCTGAAAATATCGTAAAAATAGAATCAGAAAAATTGACAGATTTTTAAAGTTTAAAAATTGAAAAATACTGAACTCATAAAATTCAATTAATTTCATTACTGTTTTTTTTTTTTTTTTTTTAATAAAAAAAATATTACTTTTTATAAAACTTTAATAGTTTATTTTGGAAGTATAATCCATAAAGAAAATAAACAACCCACTTTTAAAGGCGAAATTACGAGTTTTTTTATATTTTATTCGCAGTTTCGTGTTAGGGTGTCAAAAGTTCCTACAAAAATTCTGATACACCTACAGCCCACCTGTGCGAGCCTTCTGTAACCCCTCCACCTCCACTCATCCGTGTATAATATAGACGAGAGGGAAGCTGGGAGGGGGTTAAGAAAGTCCCCTTCCTAACCCCCTTTTTAGACGGCAATATTAACCAGTCATGTAAAAGAGTCGCAATATTTTTCTCTGTGATGGTCACAAAGTAGGTGTCCAATTTAGTAGAACGTTATAATTTAAAACTGATCACCGACGATGTCAAATTTTTTTTTTTTGGTATTTTTTTACGGCCTGTCCCAGCGCAGTGTAACCCCCCCCTCCCAACGACCCCATGTTAAGAACGGCTTTCGGAATAAACACTCCCCTCAAACTCGCCATGTTAAGAACGACTTACGAGGTTGGTGTGGGGGGGTATTCCGAAAGCCGTTCTTAACATGGGGAGGTTGGAGTGTTTATAATACGCTGGAGTGGAGGAGCGTCGAGCGAGCACTGAGCACGTCGTAAAAATTTACCTTTTTTTTTCTTAAATCTTAAGAATTGATGGAATTAACGTGAAAAAAGAAAAGTATAAATTTTGGATTATAGAGGTGGGGGGGGAGGTGCAATTTCCTAAACGTCCCCGTTTTTATTAATTCCGCGAGAAATTGGGGAAATTTTTTCATTTTTTTTTTTATCTTGCCTCATATTCCGATTGATTATGGTACTTACACCGTACTGTGGACCGTGCTGAAATAACATTTAGAAACCCATTCTTAACATGGAAAGGGGAGGATGAGTGTTTTGTAACTACTTTCCCCTAAGATTTAATAAACAAGATACCATAAAACTTAAATTTAACTTAACAGTATTTTTAAAATACTATTTAAAAAATAAAAATAAAAAAATAGCACGGTTCCTTCTCTACATGCGCCCCGCCCCGCCCCGTCCCCGATTATAATAAATATTTTGGTACTTGTGCAGTTACGGACTGTTTTATATTAATGATTTGCAATTTGAATTCAATTCCTATCTTTTTATTATTACTGTGTAAGGGCCAACGTGCACTTGCACTGGTTGGGTTGTCCAACCATCAAAGGGGTGTTTATTCCGAAAGCCGTTCTTAACATGGGAAGGTTGGATGTTTATTCCGAAAACCTCGCCGTGTTAAGAACGACTTTCGGAATAATCAATAAGTGCACATTGACCGGTGAAAGTACAGAATAGTTATAGGGCATTTTTTTTATTATTATAGAAAAAATAAATAAATAAATAAACGTTACCAAAGGCAGGAGAGGATACTTTTCTACCTAGCTAGAAAATTGTTTATTTTGATAAAATTTGTTTAGTATTCATTTTGGCAGACCTGAACAAGAATCAACCCCACACCCCATAATTTTAACCGGTATTCGGGTTTGTATTAGTGTACACATAGATTCGAAAAAGTTGTCAAAAAACAAATATATAACAAATAAATGTTATCAAAGGCAAGACCTAACTGGATATATTTTTCGTGTTTTTATTCAGTGTTGTAGCATGTTTATTTAGCTCGAAAAACATGCAGTGTTTACCGATGTATTGGAAAATTCAAAATGGCGGCCGACTCTCTCTCTCGGAGAGGGTAAGTTTGGGAAAAGGTATTATAAATAATAAACTAGACAAAATACTGTTAGAAATTCGCTCATTATATGTTACTGTGACATAAGTTGACATATTCGGTTGTTTTTTAATAGTATTTTGTCTAGTTTATTATTTATAACATCTTTTCCCAAACTTACCGTGTTAAAGAGACAGTCGGCCGCCATTTTGAATTTTCTAATACATCGGTAAACACTGCATGTTTTTCGAGCTGAATAAACATGTTACATTGAATAAAAACACAAAAAATATATCCAGTTAGGTAGAAAAGTAACCTATCTTGCCTTTGATAACATTTATTTGTTATATATTTGTTTTTTGACAACTTTTTCGAATCTATGTGTACAGTAATACAAACCCAAAAAAACATATAAAACTTAAATTAAACTTGGAAATACGATTTAAAAAATAGCGCGGATCGGGATCAGTAAGTGCACTAGCACCAAAATTAGGTACCTATGCATTTTTGTTACAGTGATGATGAAATAATATTTAGCAAGCCATTCTTAACATGGGGAGAGGGTTTTCAAACAATTTTTTACTTTCACTTAATTTAATATAAAAGATATAGTAAAACTTGAATTAAACCTGAAAATATTTTTAATTTTTAAAAATAAGATTTTCAGGTTTAATTCAATATCGCGGTAACAAAAGTGCATAAGCACCAAAAATTATAGGATGGGAGCGATTTTCGTTCAGGTCCGCCTTTATTTTAAAGCGTTTATTCAGTTCGTAAAAAAAAATAAATAAAAAATAGTGTCAGGGTTACATAAGAAAAAAATGTCCGAAATGAAAGGGTCACATCTTCGGAGTCTGGATAATCGCCCAAAAACAGAAAATTCAACAAAATACTGGTAGAAAAATCAATAAATTTTGTTGGATGGGCTTTTACCAGTTTTTGTTAAATTTTTTATTTTGAAGTGATTATGCAGACTTCCCACCCCTTTCCATGTTAAGAAAGGGTTTCTT
This sequence comes from Euprymna scolopes, assembly GCF_053919585.1. NCBI lineage: Eukaryota > Metazoa > Mollusca > Cephalopoda > Sepiida > Sepiolidae > Euprymna > Euprymna scolopes. Next base: position 95,248,394 of record NC_136513.1, read on the forward strand.
AATAATAACGTTATTTCAGTAGGGCTCATATGAAAACTTATTAGGTGTTATTGTAGAGCGCTTTTTTTTTTTTTCAATATTATTTTCAAGTTTTACGATCTTTTTTTTTTTTTTTTTTTTTTTTTTAGATTGTCAAATGAAAGTACAGATTAGTTACAAAACACTCTCCCCGTCTCCATATTAAGAATGGATTTCTAAATAACGTTTTTATTTTAGTACGGTACTTTCTATGCATAAGTACCCATTATAATTATTATAATAGTTGTTTATTATTATAACCATTATTATTAATTATAATTATAATGTGCAAGTAGTCACGGAGAGGCAAGAAACACACACAGGCACACGTGAAGTTATCTCATTATTTATTAATATAGAAGTTAAAAATAAATAAATAAATAAATTTAAAAAAAATGGTACTTATGCACTTATGTTACCAAGCTGAAATAATAACGTTATTTAGAAATCCATGTTTTACATGGGGAGGAGAAGGAGAGGATGTTCTGTAACTATTCTGTACTTTCACCTAACAATCTAATTAAAAAAAAAAAGACATCGTAAAACTTTAATTTAACTTAAAAATACTATTTGAACAAAATAGTATGGTAACATAAGTGCATAAGTACACACACAACAACAAAGGGGGGGGGGAGATTTAAAAATAATGATGCTAGTGCACTTATTGATCCGCGCTATTTTTTAAATAATATTTTCAAGTTTAATTAAAGTTTCATGCTTTTATTAAATTGTAAGGTACAAAACACCCTCCTCTTCCCATGTTAAGAATGGCTTTCTAAATAACGTTATTATTTCAGAATGACTTTCTAAATAACGTTATTATTTCAGCACGAATCAATAAGTGGACTAGTACCATAATAATAATAATAATAATAATAAAGGCCATTAAAATAATGAAAATAAAATTAAAAAACGTGAAAAAAAAAAAAAAAAATGATGCTTACCCCATAAACCAGTCCATTGTATCTCTCAGATAATCCGGGATTTTCTCCAGTTTGCTGAGCCCTTTTTTTTAGAAAAGGGTTATTTTTGTCTGTAGGTCTTGTTTATCAAACAAAACCCTTTTTAGGGTCTTTATATGCCCCCCAAAAAAACGCGTTCAAGTCGAATCGACAACCATAAAGAAAGAGGAGAAAAAAATATTTTCTTTTTGTAAAATATGAACACGAACAGAACAAAGTCCTCTCTCTTTCTCTCTCTTTTTATCCCTTTCTTTCCCACCAACTCAACATGGCCGAGTTCCCAGAACCCCAACCAAAAAGCAGAATCTCTAATTTCATTAAAGCCACGGTTAATTTCTGCTATTTTTGTATCTATCTCCTTTCTTTCAGGACGACAATCATGCCTACCTTTCTTTCTCTCCTTCACACACAACTGCCATTATTGCGAGTGTTTAACCATATCGACAACACGAGATTCTTTTACGCTTATGGAAGCCCGAAAGTAACACAAAACACCGTTTTATTTTCTTCTTAAAGTACCGTTTTATTTCGCTCTTTTTAACAAGCATACAAACATAAAGGACAGTTTTAGTTTTATTTATTTAGAGTCGTTTATACTATGGAAGGCCGAAAGTAACATAAAACACCGTTTCATTTTCTTTTGACAACATTTTACTTGCATATAATCACCTGGCACCAGCATTTGAGCTTACATCAGTGTTTGTTCGGCCCGAGAAGCTTATCCTCCCAGGCATACATCCTACTTCAGGACATACAGATGAAGTATGCACGGTGACAAGATAACAATATTCTCTGCTTTAATATTGTAAAGGTACGCATTTGGAATTAATTTATAGGATATAAGGTTCTTATTTAGAATTCAACCTAATTAAAAAAAAAATTTTTTCTTAAACTACAGAAAAATGTTTGATGTATCACGGAAAATTACATATTCCAAGAATCAGGTAACTAGATCAAGTAGTTTATTTTTATATTAAAAAAAAAACATTTAGAAAATATTTTAAGGGCCTAAAAGGAAATCGATGGCATTACCAGGCTGAAATCGCACATTTGAATTATTGTTGAATTATCTACCCTTGACTTTTTTTCAAGATGGCGAAGCGAGATTGCTTATTTATAAAATTTGATTTTCTTAGTTAAATATATAACTACTTGATCAATTTATATGATTTTTGGAATGTGACATCTTCGTTCCGTGACGGGTACACATTATGAAAATATATATATATATATATATATATATATATATATATATATATATATATATATATATATTAAATTCTAAATAAGAACCCAAAAACATTGTAAGGAATGGGTATTTAGAGTATTTCAGTATATAATCAGCCAGTCCTAAGTAACAATGAAGTATTCCGGGTCTGTCCAAGAAATGTCCAAAGAGTTTGTAGAAGACTAGGATATATAAATACCCTAAACTCGCTACAAGAAAAAATAATGAAACGAATTGAATGAAGGAAACAAAGAACTCAAATGCTGGAATATAATAAACTTGTCGTTTATTTTCTGTTGAGAAATGAAAGTCTTGGGTGTACACATGTTCATTTGGCCGTTGACGACTACGCGTGTGGAAGGAAAGGGGAATGCAATAGAGAAACGCAAAGTGGCAAGCCGGCCTGTAGAAAGAGAGGGTTAAGATCAGTAGAGCGTCGCGCACATGTCTGTTTTGATGGACCAAAGCCGAAGGGGAGATACAGTGAGATAGAGTGAGAATGTCAATCCAGTTCATGGAGAGAGAAAGCGTATAAAGTGTACGTACGGTCTGATAGCTTTTTGTCCCACATAGTAGCAAGTGGTGTGAGGTATGCGCGTGTGCGCGCCTGCCGAAACGGCGGTGGCTGGTGCGCCGACCAACCACCTCGGAAAGGCAGGTCAAAAAAGGAAGAAGCCGCTTATTGCTCTTTCTTTTATACTTGTTTCCGGTGGTCTTTTGAAAGGGGAAGTGACGTCATCCGTGTGTGCTTACATGTGCGTACGTGTGCGCGTATGTGAATACATGTGTGTGCATTAGCGTGTATATGACAAGTAATATAGCTTGAAAGGTGAACGTGTGTTTTTGTGTGAGACTAGAAAAGGCTCGCACAAGTTTACGATTTTAACACCACTTTCTTTCTTTTTTCCTGTTGTTTGTGGTGGAGAGGAGATTTCTCAACCTTTTTTTAGGAATCAACTCAGAATGATCTGCCGATATTCAGAACTGACTTTTAGGGATGTGTGCCTACACCCTTGTAATACATAGCACAGAATAAACAACAAAACCGCTTTTAAAACAAAACAATGAAAGGTTTATTTCGGCAGTCGAAAGTTGGACTGTGTCAGGTGAGAAAAAAGAGGAGTGGAAAGTTCATTGGGAGTTGCAAGTAACCCAGCAGTTATTTTCAAGTGAAAATTGTCTATACTGGATTGGACAGGGACAGCAGTGAGAAAGGAGATGGGTTTGTCTTTGATGCTTCGAGTTCTCTCTGCCAGCTGACTGTGATTCCCAAAAGGGGCTAAAGAAGTTCCTTAGAGAAAAGATGGTATCAATGCATTCTGGCAGTTGATTGGTCAGTGTGTGGCTGAATCGTTTTGATTAGCGAGAGAAAATAGATTTTTGTTTTATTTGTGACAGCTAAATCAACCCCTGTTTAGGCCAAAAGCTGACAGAGAAAAAAGGTAGAAGTTATAAAAAATAAAAAAGCCAAAAAAAAAAAAATGTTAATTCAGTTTATGGACAAATTATTTTTTTTATGAAAAAAGATGTTCTTACTTTTCTGTGAAAAGTTTTTTGTAGAAATGAGAAAGACAAGGAATCTCATTCTAACATTTAAAAACAGTTATTGGTTATCTTCATTAATATGACTTGTATACAGAAAGGGTTATTATTGGGAACAGTTCCTATGTAGAAACGTTGACTATACCTGTTGAAAGAGAAAGAGTTCATGTATGTGTGTCTAAGTTTGTAGTAGAAACGTGCGTCCATGTGTCTGGACGGACACAAAAGATGAGAGACAACACTGTAGGAAAATAAGAGTTCATTTATGTACTGTTTTGAAATCTGGTTGCCATGTTGGGTTCATTGTCTCTCCATCTTAGTCAAAACCCGGGTCCGGATGCCAGGGCGGGTAGTGTGGCATCCAAGAGAGAAGTTGGGGGACAGGCCCGTGTCATGTGGAGTTGTTGTCAGTCCAAGATCCGGGAAAATAGAGAGTGAGTGTGTGTGTGTTACCATGGTTTCACCTTTATGCGCTTCGTCACATGTTCGGCTCGCCAGAGAGATGGTGTTTGATTGGGCAAGCGAGAAAAAGAAGTTCACTGCTACTTGGGCAAGATCAAAGTGTAGTATCTGTTCCGGCAGATACTGCAAGCTATGACTAGCTATGACTAGCAAAGACCAGATGTGGGGGCAACCCCACATGCCTGACCTTTAACCAGCTCCCATTTCCCACCTCTCGGGAGCTGGTCCCCATTTTCCCTTCCCCCTCCCTTCACTCCTCACATTAAAAATCGGCCTTGTGCCTAATTTGCTCGGTGGGGGAGCAAATAAATACCATCTGTTCCGGCAGATACTGCACTTAAGATAATTTGTACCAGTCAATGGAGGGGAAACCCTCTATACTGGGACAATTATTATTTTTGGTAACCAGAGTGACCCCTTTTAGGGGAGCTGGTTTTTACCTCACATTAAAAACGGCCTTGTGCCTAATTTGCTCAGTGGGGGAGCAAATAAACACCATCTGTTCCGGCAGATGCTGCACTTAAGATAATTTGTACCAGTCAATGGAGGGGAAACCCTCTATACTGGGACAATTATTATTTTTGGTAACCAGAGTGCCCCCTTTTTGCCTACTTTTAGGGGAGCTGGTTTTTACCTCACATTAAAAACGGCCTTGTGCCTAATTTGCTCAGTGGGGGAGCAAATAAACACCATCTGTTCCGGCAGATACTGCACTTAAGATAATTTGTACCAGTCAATGGAGGGGAAACCCTCTATACTGGGACAATTATTATTTTTGGTAACCAGAGTGCCCCCTTTTTGCCTACTTTTAGGGGAGCTGGTTTTTACCTCACATTAAAAACGGCCTTGTGCCTAATTTGCTCTGTGGGGGAGCAAATAAATACCATCTGTTCCGGCAGATACTGCAAGCTATGACTAGCAAAGACCAGATGTGGGGGCAACCCCACATGTCTGACCTTTAACCAGCTCCCATTTCCCACCTCTCGGGAGCTGGTCCCCTTTTCCCCTTCCCCCTCCCTTCACTCCTCACATTAAAAATCGGCCTTGTGCCTAATTTGCTCGGTGGGGGAGCAAATAAATACCACCCTCTATACTGGGACAATTATTATTTTTGGTAACCAGAGTGACCCCTTTTAGGGGAGCTGGTTTTTACCTCACATTAAAAACGGCCTTGTGCCTAATTTGCTCAGTGGGGGAGCAAATAAATACCATCTGTTCTCTCAGTTACTAAACTTTCCGCCACCGGGCTTTCGGGCTAGGTTAAGGTGTTTTCATACTAACCTTGGTTAGCAAGGACCGACCCCCTCCTTTGGGGAGTCAGGACCTAAAGGACCGACTCCACATTTGTGGGAGCTTGGACCCGGAAACCGATCCCCTTTTTTGGGAGACTGGAATCTCGGGACCAGCACCACTAGCTGGTAGTTGAGACCTGCTTTTGTTGTTTTTTTGCATGCGTTTTTTCTTCGTTCCGGTCTCTTCCCTCTAGAGACAGGGGATGGTCTAATTTCTCCACACTTAATTGCCTGAGCAGCACTCTGACCTGCCAGGCCCAAACTTTGTCTATCTTCGCTGCTCTCCCAGTGGATCGAGCAGACAGGGTTCTCTTTCTCGCTTCCGTTGGGGTAAGTTAGTGGGTAGGGTGACGTGGGGTAGGGCGGGTGCTTCGTTTCTGCTCCCCTCTGTTGGCAGGGATGCCTATCCCCTCTCTCTCTTAATTGCGACGCGGCACTCTGACCCGCTAGCACCCACTGCGTCTTTCTTCTCTGCTCTCCCCCCTCACGGGGGGATCTGAGCTGCTAACCCGACATCCCCGTGAGGGGAAGTCAAAAACTCTAATTTCTTCAAAGTCCGCTCCTCCCCCTCCTCCCCCTCCATTCCCCTGGGTTTTCTTTTCCCCCCACTACACTTTGGTCCGCGCCAGCGGCCAGTGCAACCGCCACGATGCCAGGCAGGAGGGGTACGTCACCCCAAATGCGCAGCATCTCAACTGCTAACGACTCCCTATGTGAGGGAGCTGATGCATCTCCCGGCGAGACGGCGCCAGGAAACAAGGTAGGGCCCCGGCGCGCGGCGACCTTGGAAGAAAGCGGGAGGGTAGGGCCGCAGCCCGCGGCGACCCCCCGAAAAGCACCTGCAACCGCTCCCCACGAGGGCAACCCAGCGGAAAAAGCTGCCGTTAAGTCAATAGCTGGGGAAAGTGCAGAACCCAGCCAACCAGCTGCACCCCAGGACGGCAGAACCAAGGGAGGAAGACCGGGGAACCCATCCCCCGCTCCCCCAAAGGGCGACTCCCCAACAGAAAAGGAGGAAAACAGCACCGCGGACCAAACCGAGGCGCTGGATGAAGACATAATAGCCTCCATCTGCTCACTATTCGGCGGGGAAAACAGTGATTGGCCCCCCAACACTCCCCAAGAGGACCAAATACGGAAAAGGGGTGACTCTCCGGCCAGTGGTAACAAAAGCAAGTTGGAAGGAGAGACACCCTTGACAGTACCCACCAAGGCTCCAGCTGGGAACACGGCACCAGAAGGGGAGACACCTCCATCCCCCAAGGGGACAGCCACCCAGCAAAGGAAGAAAATAAGAAAGGGGAGCGGCCCGGAGAGCAAACCAAGCCAGGACGAAACAACGCCAAAGACACAATGGCCTACTTTGCCTGGTAACGGCCCCGTTCCGAAACCAAAAATGCCCATGACAATGGAGAGCCCCACAACACCAGCTACGCCCCCCAACCCGAGTCCAGCTGACACCCACCAGGATGGAGGACCGGCATGGGGCCCCAAAGAGCAGCAAGGGAAGTTGACGCCCGAAGACTACAGAGCACTCTTCGACTCCACTTACAAGGAGTATACCCAGGGGAACAACATCCAACCCCTCCCGGGTCAAGTGGAAGTTCTGGAGAAAAGAGTGCTCTCGCTGATAACTTCAGACACCAAGACAAGGGGTCTGACGGGCGTCAACAAGGACACCATGATGAACGTGTTGCTGGAGCAGAACATTCCCGCCAACTACATCTGTAGAAGGAGTTACGCACAGTGGGATGTTCTGCTCCCCACCTCCGAAGACGCAGTCAGGCTGTCCAGGACCTGCCATCAGAGCAGGAACATAAAGCTCCAACCCATCTATATGAACAAGAGGAGAGCAAATGTTTCTGCTCTAAACGTCCCCTGCTATATGGAGGCCAAACAACTGGGGGCTATCCTAAGCCAGTATGGAGACGTAGAGGAAGTCACCCCGGTCCGCGGATTAAGAAACATCATGACCGGGGACTACAAAGTACAGATGGTCCTGGACAAGGCTGGATTCTACGCCATCCCAGCCACACTCAAGTTCGGAGAGTGGACACTCTCCCTTATAGTGGAAGGGAGGAGGCCTCATTGCTGGCTGTGCACACAACAAGGGCATATGGCGAAGGACTGTCCAAAGAGGAACGGAGGGAAGAAGCCCACAAAAGCGGCGGGAACAAGCGTGACAACAAATCAAGCCGCTGCTCCCGCGCCGGCCGCAAATCCTCCAGAGGCACCGACAGGCTGGGTGACGGTCGTAAAGAAAGGCAAGATCAACAAACAGCCATCCTTGCAGACAGTCACCCAAGACCAAGAACAACCGAAGAGCGAGACGGAGAAAATGGACACACAGACACCCTCCTCCTCAAACAAGAGGAAACTACCAGAATCTGAGGAGGAGGCCGCGTCAGAGGCAGAGGAAGAGACAACAACAGTCTCTATGGCCCTGAGTGCAACAGAGATCAGGAGGGCCAGGAGGAGGAAAAGCCGCAAGACACGCGCAAACCCTCCTACCCCCACTGAGACTGAGAAGGACTCCCTCGCAACAACAACACAGGATGAGCCCCCTGTGATCCCAACACCCCAGCAACCCGAACAACCTTCCCCCTCTCCTATAAAGGCCCCAAGAAACTCTTCCCGCCCCTCATCCCGTGACAGGAGCCAAAAAGAAGAAAACGAGCAGGCTACCCCCTCCCCAAGCGCTCAGCCTCCCCATCAACCAAAAGAGGTCCCCTCCCCCACTCCCAAAGTCCGCACTGAACGGACCAAAAAGCTCCCCTTCCTGCCAGGAAGCAGGATTTGTGAAACAGACCCTCTCCAACCGGCTCCGGACCTTAAAGGACAACAGAAGGTCCGGTACAATAAACTCAAAAACTTTGAAAAAGTCGGTGGAGACCTAGTAACAGACCCCACTAAATTCAAGGACGCTCCCTTGTTGACCACTTTCGTTAGGGTCAACAAGGACGGTAGGACTGGAGGAATGTGGGCAATGATTAAGGCAGCGAAGAATGCGATCCCAGGCCAGCAGCTGGTGGATAGGGACCATCCTTCACTGACCAACATTTTCTTTAAATGTGAGGGTAGAATCCCCATGTATGTACACCCATCGCTATACAGGGCACTCAAACTAACCTTCCCCCTGGACGTGGGGGGCGTGGCCAAGGATGGATCACCTTCATCGGATTTACTTACCGGCAGCCTTGGCCAGGCCTGCCATGTCCTCACTGCCCAGGATTTCAGACCCGTCTGTGACAGTGCTTGAGGTAAGTGATCATGTCTTTGAACTTGGCTACATTGAATGTGAGGGGCATCAGGTGTCGAAGCAAGGCCTCGCGCGTTGTGAGAGACTTGGTGTCCCTCAAGGTAGATATTGCCGCTATCCAGGAGACCCACTTTGTTTGTGACGGGGATTGTCAGGTGCTGATAAACGATTACGATGTCTACTCAGCATATGGCAATACCTATAGTCGTGGAATCTCCTTGCTAGTGAGTCGCACCCTGTCAGCGTCGGTGAATGTTGTTCACGCAGGCGAGGACGGGCGGGCGCTTGTTGTTGATGTTGCTGTTAATTGTAGTGTTTTTCGGATTGTTGCTGTTTATGCTCCCAATGCTGCTGTAGAGAGGGCAACCTTTTTTCGACGGTTGGAGGGATTCTTAGTGGATCCGGAACGGTTAGTTTTAATGGGGGATTGGAATGCAATCCTTGATCCCAAAATAGATAAGGTCGGGGGGACTAGCGGGTCGGCGTGGTGTGACAGCAGTCTGTCTGACCTGATGGCCTCGTGCGATCTCGTCGACAGATTTCGTCTGGATCATCCTGGGCGGGAGATGTGGACGTGGCATCCTGTAGTGCCTTCCCATCCAAGCACTTACTTGGATCGGATGTTAGTTAGAAGAGGCGATGTAGACTTCCTATCTTGCCCCACGTTCCACTTGCTAGGACACTCGGACCATAAACTTGTTATGGCCCGTTTGAGCTTAAGTGCTAGGCCTAAACTGGCCGGATACTGGAAGTTCAACAGCACCTTGTTGGAGCTGGAGGACTACCGGTTGAAGGTCACTGAGCTAATTCAGCGGGCTTTAGTGGGGGCGGTTACAGGGAGTAAGTGGTGGGTTAGTCTCAAGGCCAAAATTAGGCGCTTCTCTGTCCAGTATAGCCAACGCCTCGCGATAGATAAGGCTAAGGCAAAGAAGCGTTTAGAGGATAAGCTGACCCGGGCGGTGGAGGGGGGGGACCCCCTAGAGTTAGCACTAGCTAAACAAGATCTCAACCGCTTGGCTAGCGAGCGGTATGAAGGTCAAGTAGTTAGGGCTAGGTTAAACAAAGTTTCTAACGAGGCTGTGAATGTTGACGCTGTTGAGCGTAAGGCTGCTTTAAGGCGCGGTTCGGATGGGTACATTCGTAAAGTACATAACCTGGAAGGACACCCCTTAGTATCGACTCGGGAGATCTGCGAGGGGTTTCGGGAGCATCTATCGGTGCGCTTCACCCAACTACCCGGACTCAGGGTTGATGAGTTTGGCAGCTATTTGGCTGACTCGCCCCGCCTCACGGCGGCTCGGGCGGCTAGCTGTGATGGTCTTATTACTGAACATGAGGTCATTACTGCGTTGAAGCAGGTCGGCTATAACAAATCCCCGGGGCTTGATGGTTTACCCTACGAGTTTTACTTGAGGCTGTCGCCCATGTTGGTCCCTATTCTGAAGGATATGTTCAACCATTGGTTTGCCCAGGGTTCCATCCCTGGACAGGTGACCAAGGGTGTGATCACATTGCTGAGGAAAGGTCAACGGCATGGTGGGAGGGAAAACTTTGATGATTTTAGGCCCTTGACTCTGCTAAACACAGAGTTAAAGATTTTGGCAAAGATTCTTGCGAATCGCTTGCAGGTTGTCATCACTGACTTGATCGAACCGGACCAGACTTATGCTGTGAAGGGGAGATCGATTCAAGACAATTTGCACTTGATACGCTCGATCATAGAGGGGACAGAAGACGACGCCGAAGCCGCGCTGATCAGTTTGGATCAGTCCAAGGCATTCGATAGGGTCGACCATCGGTTCCTAGGATCTGTGCTAGAGGCCGCCGGATTTAATCCGGACTTCCGCAAGTGGATCTTTGTTCTGTATGACAGGCCGACGGTAGCGGTGCAGATCAACGGTAAGCTGTCGGAGTCATTCGCTGTCTCTCGGTCGGTGCGACAGGGTTGTCCGCTGTCGCCTCTGTTGTATGTCCTGGCGTTGGAACCCCTCCTTCGCAAGTTAAGGGACGAGGCGGCTACACCAGTCCTGCGCGGAATAGCTCTCCCTGGAGGCACACGAGCCAGGGTTTCCGCGTTCGCCGATGACGTCACCGTGTTCGTGTCTTGCCTCACGGACGTTCAAGCGGTGGTCGAGGCGCTCGCTCGATACGAAGAAGTAACAGGGGCCATCTTCAACCGTAGCAAGTCTGTTAGCCTGCGGTTGGGGGCCTGGACCGGGGTAAACTCGCTTCCAGGTATTTTCAGCTGGACCGATGGACCGGTCCGCATTCTCGGTGTCTGGTTTGGACCGGGACTTCAGCTGGAAAAGAATTGGTCGGAAGTACAGTCTAAGGTCAAATCGTCAGTAAAGACTTGGATTGGAAGGAAATTGTCCTTGAAGGGTCGGGCGGAGGCGTGGGCTACATACGTCTTTCCGCTCATCCTTTACCGTTTGTCTGTACTTCCTCTCCCTGCAGAACGACTAACCCGCTTACAAGGGTGCCTCGATTCACTTTTGTGGAACGAGGGTAAGCATTATGTCTGCAGAGAGGTCTGTGTTCAAAATCCGAGCGAGGGAGGCCTGGGTCAGCCCAGTCTCTTGTGTCATAGAAACGCCGAGAGATTGGCTTTCCTGGGTCGTTCGCTTGAAGGAGACGCTCCTTGGGTCCCTGTGGTTGAGAACTCGTTTCCCAACCTCAAACCCAACCCTTCGGTAGAAGGTCGTCGTAGACCGAAGGGGGAGTCCAAGTTCTTCTCCGAATGCCGAACCGCTCTTAGAGCTTTGCCGGGGACCAATGTCCTCGATCAGCCAAGGAAGAAACTGTATCGGGATTTAGTGGAGGGGACCGCGAAGGATCCACTTTGTAGGCGGATGGGATGGTCGATGGAGGTTGTCCGTTCTCAATGGCGTTGGGCGCCGGGACGGGAGATTCTGAATAACTCGGAATTCTCCCTGACTTGGCGACTGGTCCGAAATGCGCTGCCCCTCTTCGACGTACTTTTCCGGTATAAAGAACATACCAGCCGCTTCTGTCCGTGCTGTGACGAACGCGAGCCCGAAACAATCGAGCACGCGTTTTTTAGTTGCAGCCGGATACAGCCCCTATTAAGGTACGTCGAGGGGGTAACAGCTCGCATCGATGCCGAGTGTCTGCTCGGTCTCGACGTAGGAACTTTTGTGTACAACATGGAGCCGCCGTTCCCCAGGGAGGAAAGTTTGGTTTTCCTGGCGATCCTAGCAGTAGCGCGCATGACCATTTGGATCGCGCGCCTCAAGTTGGTCCACGAAGGGACATCTGTTCCTGATCGGGATCTGATCGTTTACTTTAAACATTTGCTTAAAGTAAAGATCAGATGCGATTGGAAGAGGTTGCCTAGAGTGGAATTTGACAAGAGGTGGGTGCACAGCACTAGTTTGTGCATCCGTCGAGGAGCCAAGTTTCAATACGTGTTCCCTCCTTAGGCATGGCATGGGCGGTGCTGGGTCCTACGGAACCCATCCCGCCTAGGTTAGCATTATAAGTTCAGTAAAGTAACTCTTGACTGGTGGTACAAATGAGATCCTGTTCCTGATTTTATTTTTTGGTATTAGAGAACCTCTGAGTCTGCCCAACCCCCCTGCTCCTCATCTTTATTTTCTGATGCCCCCGGTCATCCCCCTACTCAGAGGTCACCTTCCTACCCCCTCCATCCGTTGCTTTATTTTCTCCCACCTCCATTAAGGCGACTTCCCCAAACCCCACTAGGGATGCTCTGCTTGTTTTCGGTTCCCCGGAAAACAGTGGGGGATCTAGCCACATAGAATAGTACAGGGGGGGTCTTACTAACAACACATTAGTAGATTTTCCTTATTTTTGAAATGAACATTTTCATTAGTTTTTTCCCACTCCACGAACATTTTATGCCAATTAATTCAAGAACTCTTTCTAATGAAATCGAACTTTATTTTCTCACACATACACACACACACAAAAAAAAAAAAAAAAAAAAAAAAAATGCACACACAACATACAGAAATGAATATACAAATTGTACATAGTTAAATTTTACATTGAACACTGGGGTTATTAGTTAGATTAGGATCCACAGAGTGATTGAGGTATTTTGGTAAATGTTGCCAGTCAAGAGTAAGACTTCAAAGTCTCATCTGTTACATAGTCAAAAAGACCCTGTACCCTCCTCCTCCCAATTTCTTGTAGGGCCTTGTGCCTAATTTTGTTGAATTGAATTTTTTGTACGTTTTTTATGTTCAATTTTTTCTTTCTCAATAAAATATATAAACAAGATCAAAGTGTAGTATCTGTTCCGACAGATACTGCAAGCAAAGACCATATGTGGGGGCAACCCCACATATAAGACCTTGGTCAATGTAGGGGCAACCCTTCATACCAATTGTCACTATCCAGCTCCCCTACTCCCCGGGGAGTTGGTCCCCATTTTCCCTTCACCCCTCACATTAAAAATCGGCCTTGTGCCTAATTTGCTCGGTGGGGGAGCAAATAAATACCATCTGTTCCGACAGATACTGCAAGCAAAGACCATATGTGGGGGCGACCCCACATATAAGACCTTGGTCAATGTAGGGGCAACCCTTCATACCAATTGTCACTATCCAGCTCCCCTACTCCCCGGGGAGTTGGTCCCCATTTCCCCTTCACTCCTCACTTTAAAAATCGGCCTTGTGCCTAATTTGCTCGGTGGGGGAGCAAATAAATACCATCTGTTCCGACAGATACTGCAAAGCTATGACTAGCAAAGACCAGCTATGACTAGCAAAGACCATATGTGGGGGTAACCCAACATATCTGACCTTGGTCACTGAAGGGGCAACCCTTCATACCAACAGTTTCTAATCCGGCTCCCACTTCCCTCCTCTCGGGAGCTGGATCCCCATTTACCTCCCCCCTCCCCCTATCTCCACATTAAAAAACGGCCTCCTGCCTAATTTGCTCAGTGGGGAAGCAAATAAATAAAAAGATCAAAGTGTAGTATCTGTTCTTCAGATGCTGCACTTCCATTTCTTGTTCTCTTGTCGTAGAAACGTGTGTCCATGTGTATGGACGGGCACAAAAGATGAGAGACAATGCTGTAGGAAGATGAGTTCATTTATGTACTGTTTTGAAATCTAGTTGCCATGTTGGATTCATTGTCTCTCTGTCTTAGTCAAACCCCAGATCCGAAGGGCGGAATAGATTGTGTAGTGCCCCAAGATAATTGTTGGAGATTGGTCTGTACCACATGAAGATGTCTTTAGCCCAAGATCCGAGAACAAAAAGAGAGAAAGTTGTCATGGTTTAACCTTTATGCATTTTGTCACATGTTCAGCTCCCCAGATAGATGGCGTCTGATTGGGCAAGCCAGAAAGAAAGTTAAATGCTATAGCCAATCAACAATGATGTTACAAAATAAACATATTCAAAATCTGAAGCTGCCAGCATATGCGGCTGCCACAGTTCTTAGCTGAATAAAAAAAATGTTCTTGTTTCTCAACGAAAAATATTTGAGAGGACAAATTGTTTATTGCGATAAAGTATGTATTTTCTATGAAAAGTATTTTCTTGGGGGATGGGGCGAGCAGAATTTGTACAAAAAAAAAGTACAAAGACTCAAAAAAGCTCATTCTATATGTATAGAAATGTAGCAAATCGTTATTTCATAAACAGATTCGCTATACGTTCAAAGGAAAATAACTCATTTGAAATTATTTCCAAGTTTTAAAATAGATGTTAGATCTAAAGGAACACCGTTTCACCCACGCAAACAGATGCCGGAATGTTCACTGCGTGCTTCGTCCCTAAGTCATGTGAATTCTACGGAGACTAATTTTTGTCTTCTCACATAAGGGTACAGTAAACAGGCCAGGAGCATTGCAATTTTGATTATAAATATAGTACGCACAAAAATCAAATCAGTTTAGTGAAAAAAATCTGTCCTCCTAACTCCATCGTGAGCTGAAAAAATTATTTACCAGTGAATACGCATGCTGAAGTGATTCACAACAATGGATTAATACCTTACCAAGGGATTTTTATTTTTACCTAAAAAAATGCATTCATTTCTTGTTCTAAAAATAACAAATAAATAAATAAAAACACAATTATGCATGCAAACAAAAAAATTGAAATTTTAAAGGCACAAAGATTTTTTTAAAAATACGCCCACGCAAATTCTGCAGGGAACAGAACTTAAAATGCATTTTGTTCGGTAGACGTAGTTGAAAGCATACCATGTGATAAAAAAGTGCACTTTTTGCCCGACCAACGCTCAGAAAGATTTGATTTTGAAAACCTTTTTTTCTAACATCGCCTGGGAGCCGACCGACAAATACTTAAACGAATTCACTCACTCACTCATTCTTACTCGGCACTCTGCGTTCCTCCCCGCTCTTCTCTCACGACTCTGCTGCTACATATTTTTCCACCAGCATGACAAAACACGATTATCCACACACACACACACACACACACACACACACATACACACACACACAGAAGTACATATCTGCACGCATGCACACACACACCACGAATAATGCAGATATTCAGACACACGCAAGCACCTTTATCTTCTTTTTTATTTCTCCTAGCACATACAAAAATTAAGTCTGTTTTCTCGCTGAGAAAACAAAGGCACTCTCTGCTTTTTCTTGTCAAAACAACGAATAGTCTCAATAACTTTCCCGTTTGCAAGAACTGTCTATCCAGACACACCTTTTATGACACAAAAAAATGTTTCGTTTCTTACTTGTTATTTTTTTGTATAAATAAACACCGTTTATTTACACATGTTTTATTTTATTTCATTTTATTTTATTTGTGGTGGAAAAGGGGGTCTTATGAGACCTGAGTACCACTCTACTAAATTCTACTACTGCGCGAGCCTTTCCTAGTCTCACACAAAAACGCGTTCACATTTCAAGCTATATTACTTGTCATATACATACGCACACACAAACATACGCACCCACGTCCACATACGCACATATATTCACGTTCGCATACATACACTCACATTCACGTGTATATACACACACGCTAACGTACACACATGTACTCACACACACGCACACGTACGCACACATGGACAACGTCACTTCCCCTTTCAAAGGAAATCCACACATGCGCAAAAGACCACCGGAAACACCTATAAAAGAAAGAGCAATAAGCGGCTTCTTCCTTTTTCCGACCTGCCTTTCCGAGGTGGTTGGTCGGCACACCAGCCACTGCTGTTTTGGCAGGCGCGCGCACGCGCGTACCTCACACCACTTGCTACTATGTGGGACAAAAAGCTATCAGACCGTACGTACACTTTATACGCTTTCTCTCTCCATGAACTGGATTGACTTTCTCACTCTATCTCCCCTTCGGCTTTGGTGCATCAAAACAGACATGTGCGCGATGCTCTATTGAGCTTAACCCTCTCTTTCTACACGCCGGCTTGCCACTTCGCGTTTCTCTATTGCATTCCCCTTTCCTTCCACACGCATAGCTGTCAACGGCCGAATGGACACGTGTACACCCAAAACTTTCATTTCTCAACAGAAAGTAAACGACATGTTTATTTTATTCCAGCATTTGATTTCTTTGTTTCCTTCATTTAATTCGTTTCATTTATTCAACAACTATAAAGATAAAGATAACAGTCTGCAAATAAATAAATAAATAAAATATGCAAATTACTCATCTCAACGGATTCCAATAAAATAATATATAAATATATAAAGAAAAATCTGTATGGCATACGTACCCATGACAAAATAAAATAATCATATTCAAAAAATCATGTAAATTGATCAACTAGTCTTATTGTATTAAATAAGGAAATCAAATTTTATGAGTATTGGAGGAGTGACAGTCTCGCTTGCCATTTTGGAAAAAAAAAAAAAAGCGCAAAAAAAAAAAGACAAACAAAAAAACAAGGGAGATAACGCAACAATAATTCAAAACTTGCAAGATTTATGTTGTAATACCTACGAATTTCAATTAATCGTATTAATGATTTCCTTATAAAAATGAAGGTACTTATGCATCTATGTTGCCACGCTGAAATAACAGCATTATTATTTAGAAAGCTATTCTTAATATGGGGGGGAGGGTGTTTTGTAATTATTCTTTACTTTAACTTAACAATTTAATAAATAAAAATATCGTAAAAACCGAATTTTACTTGAAAATACTATTAAAAAAGAGTGCGGTAACATAGATGCATAAGCACCAAAATAAAACTACTGGATCAATTTACATCATTTTTGGAATATGATATATTCGTTTTATCATATAAACCTGATAAACCGCTCCCTTAAGTAAGACACTTTATCAAATCTCCATTACTAACGATTACTACGATATTATCCCATTGATTACTGTACACGCAATAACCCTTATCCCCGAGTGGCCTCCAGGCCTTGATAAGTGGTGACTACCATGTAAAAAAAAAAAAAAAATCATGGTTATATACATCGTTTTTTCTTCATTTTTGATTTTTATATAGGGAGAATTCTGGAGAAGAATCGAGAAATGTTTTAAATGCCACAATGTTTTCATTTAAAATGCCACAAAGTTTTCATTTAAAATGTCACAGTGTTTTCGTTTTAAAATGCTACAAAGTTTTCGTTTTAAATGCCACAAAGTTTTCGTTTTAAATGTCACATTTTCGTTTAAAATGCCACAGCGTTTTCCTTTAAAATGTCACAAAGTTTTCGTTTATAATGCCACAATGTTTGTACACCAAAAAAAAAAAAAAAAAAAAAAAATGCTGAACCATGTGAAATTGACGTTGTTTTATTTCTTACTTCAATCATTTTTTTCTCTCCCACCTAGACTTTACCCCAATTAGAGATTGGCCTGCTTGTTTTCGGTTCCATACAAACCGGAAAACAGTTAGCGATTTTTATTTAGAAAGTCTGGAAGGGTCTTACTAACACCTGTTTTTATTTTTTTGTTTTTCCCCACCCAACGTCAATGAAATTATTGTTAATAAAAAAAAACGCTGTATTTATGTACATATTTATTTTTTAAAAATCGTTTTGGGAATCGTAAGTAGGGCGACACCTAGAGTAAATGTGGTATTATGGTGATTCAGGATTCGGCTTGGAATAACTTAGACAATTACAAGGTAAAGTGACAAGGACGAACGTAGACCCCTCCCCACACTTTTGGATGGCCTTGTACCTAATTTATTTATGACTTTTATATAATTTTCGAAAATAAATACATTTTTCAAAGTTCTTGTTTCCTTCAGCTAACGAATGCAAAGTCAAAACTTGAGTTGCAATTTGTTGATGTCGATGGGGGTTTCCCTTTTTGGGTGACCTTTGAGGTCATATCTGCCTTCCTTGAACCACTTAACCCACCAACAAACATTTGAGAGCCAGCATCCTCAACAAGATGAGACTTCCACTCAACATTTGTTATTTATCTACCACTTGAACAATTCGCATTTCCTTGCAGCCAAAAGAGGCTCTATTTTAAATGGGCATCTTCACAACACAACAATTGGCGTATTTTTTTTTTCTTTTTTTTTTTGAGGATCGATAACTTGGATTATTTTACAAAACTTAGATCTAAAAAAAATGAAAATGAATGATATAATTTATATTAAGATTTTTTAAAACCTATTTTAAACCCAAATAAGGAATATTTGGAATATAAGGAACTATTATTTGGAATCGTGTCTTATCAGGGGACTGTGGGAAATTGAGCAGCCATATGTCTGTTAAAAATACGTTTAAACTTCTGCAGGTTAGTAAGACCAGGGAATTAGGAAACATTACATTTAAACTTCTGCACGTTAGTAAGACCAGGGAATTAGGAAACATTACATTTAAACTTCTGCAGGTTAGTAAGACCAGGAAATTAGGAAACATTACATTTGAACTTCTGCAGGTTAGTAAGACCAGAGAATTAGGAAACATTACATTTAAACTTCTGCAGGTTAGTAAGACCAGAAAATTAGGAAACATTACATTTAAACTTCTGCAGGTTAGTAAGACCAGAGAATTAGGAAACATTACATTTAAACTTCTGCAGGTTAGTAAGACCAGGGAATTAGGAAACATTACATTTAAACTTCTGCAGGTTAGTAAGACCAGGGAATTAGGAAACATTACATTTAAACTTCTGCAGGTTAGTAAGACCAGGGAATTAGGAAACATTACATTTAAACTTCTGCAGGTTAGTAAGACCAGAGAGTTAGGAAACATTACATTTAAACTTCTGCAGGTTAGTAAGACCAGGGAATTAGGAAACATTACATTTGAACTTCTGCAGGTTAGTAAGACCAGAGAATTAGGAAACATTACGTTTAAACTTCTGCAGGTTAGTAAAACCAGAGAATTAGGAAACATTACATTTAAACTTCTGCAGGTTAGTAAGACTAGAGAATTAGGAAACATTACATTTGAACTTCTGCAGGTTAGTAAGACCAGGGAATTAGGAAACATTACATGTAAACTTCTGCAGGTTAGTAAGACCAGGGAATTAGGAAACATTACATTTAAACTTCTGCAGGTTAGTAAGACCAGAGAATTAGGAAACATTACATTTAAACTTCTGCAGGTTAGTAAGACCAGGGAATTAGGAAACATTACATTTAAACTTCTGCAGGTTAGTAAGACCAGGGAATTAGGAAACATTACATTTAAACTTCTGCAGGTTAGTAAGACCAGGGAATTAGGAAACATTACATTTAAACTTCTGCAGGTTAGTAAGACCAGGGAATTAGGAAACATTACATTTAAACTTCTGCAGGTTAGTAAGACCAGGGAATTAGGAAACATTACATTTAAACTTCTGCAGGTTAGTAAGACCAGGGAATTAGGAAACATTACATTTAAACTTCTGCAGGTTAGTAAGACCAGGGAATTAGGAAACATTACATTTAAACTTCTGCAGGTTAGTAAGACCAGGGAATTAGGAAACATTACATTTAAACTTCTGCAGGTTAGTAAGACCAGGGAATTAGGAAACATTACATTTAAACTTCTGCAGGTTAGTAAGACCAGGGAATTAGGAAACATTACATTTGAACTTCTGCAGGTTAGTAAGACCAGAGAATTAGGAAACATTACATTTAAACTTCTGCAGGTTAGTAAGACCAGGGAATTAGGAAACATTACATTTAAACTTCTGCAGGTTAGTAAGACCAGGGAATTAGGAAACATTACATTTAAACTTCTGCAGGTTAGTAAGACCAGAGAATTAGGAAACATTACATTTAAACTTCTGCAGGTTAGTAAGACCAGGGAATTAGGAAACATTACATTTAAACTTCTGCAGGTTAGTAAGACCAGGGAATTAGGAAACATTACATTTAAACTTCTGCAGGTTAGTAAGACCAGGGAATTAGGAAACATTACATTTAAACTTCTGCAGGTTAGTAAGACCAGAGAATTAGGAAACATTACATTTAAACTTCTGCAGGTTAGTAAGACCAGGGAATTAGGAAACATTACATTTAAACTTCTGCAGGTTAGTAAGACCAGGGAATTAGGAAACATTACATTTAAACTTCTGCAGGTTAGTAAGACCAGGGAATTAGGAAACATTACATTTAAACTTCTGCAGGTTAGTAAGACCAGGGAATTAGGAAACATTACATTTAAACTTCTGCAGGTTAGTAAGACCAGGGAATTAGGAAACATTACATTTAAACTTCTGCAGGTTAGTAAGACCAGAGAATTAGGAAACATTACATTTAAACTTCTGCAGGTTAGTAAGACCAGGGAATTAGGAAACATTACATTTAAACTTCTGCAGGTTAGTAAGACCAGAGAATTAGGAAACATTACATTTAAACTTCTGCAGGTTAGTAAGACCAGGGAATTAGGAAACATTACATTTAAAGTTCTGCAGGTTAGTAAGACCAGAGAATTAGGAAACATTACATTTAAACTTCTGCAGGTTAGTAAGACCAGGGAATTAGGAAACATTATATTTAAACTTCTGCAGGTTAGTAAGACCAGAGAATTAGGAAACATTACATTTAAACTTCTGCAGGTTAGTAAGACCAGAGAATTAGGAAACATTACATTTAAACTTCTGCAGGTTAGTAAGACCAGGGAATTAGGAAACATTACATTTAAACTTCTGCAGGTTAGTAAGACCAGAGAATTAGGAAACATTACATTTAAACTTCTGCAGGTTAGTAAGACCAGGGAATTAGGAAACATTACATTTAAACTTCTGCAGGTTAGTAAGACCAGAGAATTAGGAAACATTACATTTAAACTTCTGCAGGTTAGTAAGACCAGGGAATTAGGAAACATTACATTTAAACTTCTGCAGGTTAGTAAGACCAGAGAATTAGGAAACATTACATTTAAACTTCTGCAGGTTAGTAAGACCAGGGAATTAGGAAACATTACATTTAAACTTCTGCAGGTTAGTAAGACCAGGGAATTAGGAAACATTACATTTAAACTTCTGCAGGTTAGTAAGACCAGGGAATTAGGAAACATTACATTTGAACTTCTGCAGGTTAGTAAGACCAGGGAATTAGGAAACATTACATTTAAACTTCTGCAGGTTAGTAAAACCAGAGAATTAGGAAACATTACATTTAAACTTCTGCAGGTTAGTAAGACCAGAGAATTAGGAAACATTACATTTGAACTTCTGCAGGTTAGTAAGACCAGGGAATTAGGAAACATTACATTTAAACTTCTGCAGGTTAGTAAGACCAGGGAATTAGGAAACATTACATTTAAACTTCTGCAGGTTAGTAAGAGCAGAGAATTAGGAAACATTACATTTGAACTTCTGCAGGTTAGTAAGACCAGGGAATTAGGAAACATTACATTTAAACTTCTGCAGGTTAGTAAGACCAGAGAATTAGGAAACATTACATTTAAACTTCTGCAGGTTAGTAAGACCAGGGAATTAGGAAACATTACATTTAAACTTCTGCAGGTTAGTAAGACCAGGGAATTAGGAAACATTACATTTAAACTTCTGCAGGTTAGTAAGACCAGAGAATTAGGAAACATTACATTTAAACTTCTGCAGGTTAGTAAGACCAGGGAATTAGGAAACATTACATTTAAACTTCTGCAGGTTAGTAAGACCAGGGAATTAGGAAACATTACATTTAAACTTCTGCAGGTTAGTAAGACCAGGGAATTAGGAAACATTACATTTAAACTTCTGCAGGTTAGTAAGACCAGGGAATTAGGAAACATTACATTTAAACTTCTGCAGGTTAGTAAGACCAGGGAATTAGGAAACATTACATTTAAACTTCTGCAGGTTAGTAAGACCAGGGAATTAGGAAACATTACATTTGAACTTCTGCAGGTTAGTAAGACCAGGGAATTAGGAAACATTACATTTAAACTTCTGCAGGTTAGTAAAACCAGAGAATTAGGAAACATTACATTTAAACTTCTGCAGGTTAGTAAGACCAGAGAATTAGGAAACATTACATTTAAACTTCTGCAGGTTAGTAAGACCAGAGAATTAGGAAACATTACATTTAAACTTCTGCAGGTTAGTAAGACAAGGGAATTAGGAAACATTACATTTAAACTTCTGCAGGTTAGTAAGACCAGGGAATTAGGAAACATTACATTTAAACTTCTGCAGGTTAGTAAGACCAGAGAATTAGGAAACATTACATTTAAAATTCTGCAGGTTAGTAA
Source organism: Euprymna scolopes (assembly GCF_053919585.1). NCBI lineage: Eukaryota > Metazoa > Mollusca > Cephalopoda > Sepiida > Sepiolidae > Euprymna > Euprymna scolopes. The sequence goes on from NC_136513.1 coordinate 95,270,773, forward strand.
GACCAGGGAATTAGGAAACATTACATTTAAACTTCTGCAGGTTAGTAAGACCAGGGAATTAGGAAACATTACATTTAAACTTCTGCAGGTTAGTAAGACCAGAGAATTAGGAAACATTACATTTAAACTTCTGCAGGTTAGTAAGACCAGGGAATTAGGAAACATTACATTTAAACTTCTGCAGGTTAGTAAGACCAGGGAATTAGGAAACATTACATTTAAACTTCTGCAGGTTAGTAAGAGCAGGGAATTAGGAAACATTACATTTAAACTTCTGCAGGTTAGTAAGACCAGGTAATTAGGAAACATTACATTTAAACTTCTGCAGGTTAGTAAGACCAGAGAATTAGGAAACATTACATTTAAACTTCTGCAGGTTAGTAAGACCAGGGAATTAGGAAACATTACATTTGAACTTCTGCAGGTTAGTAAGACCAGAGAATTAGGAAACATTACATTTAAACTTCTGCAGGTTAGTAAAACCAGAGAATTAGGAAACATTACATTTAAACTTCTGCAGGTTAGTAAGACCAGAGAATTAGGAAACATTACATTTAAACTTCTGCAGGTTAGTAAGACCAGAGAATAAGGAAACATTACATTTAAACTTCTGCAGGTTAGTAAGACCAGGGAATTAGGAAACATTACATTTAAACTTCTGCAGGTTAGTAAGACCAGAGAATTAGGAAACATTACATTTAAACTTCTGCAGGTTAGTAAGACCAGGGAATTAGGAAACATTACATTTGAACTTCTGCAGGTTAGTAAGACCAGGGAATTAGGAAACATTACATTTAAACTTCTGCAGATTAGTAAAACCAGAGAATTAGGAAACATTACATTTAAACTTCTGCAGGTTAGTAAGACCAGGGAATTAGGAAACATTACATTTAAACTTCTGCAGGTTAGTAAGACCAGGGAATTAGGAAACATTACATTTAAACTTCTGCAGGTTAGTAAGACCAGGGAATTAGGAAACATTACATTTAAACTTCTGCAGGTTAGTAAGACCAGGGAATTAGGAAACATTACATTTAAACTTCTGCAGGTTAGTAAGACCAGGGAATTAAGAAAACATTACATTTAAACTTCTGCAGGTTAGTAAGACCAGAGAATTAGGAAACATTACATTTAAACTTCTGCAGGTTAGTAAGACCAGGGAATTAGGAAACATTACATTTGAACTTCTGCAGGTTAGTAAGACCAGGGAATTAGGAAACATTACATTTAAACTTCTGCAGGTTAGTAAAACCAGAGAATTAGGAAACATTACATTTAAACTTCTGCAGGTTAGTAAGACCAGAGAATTAGGAAACATTACATTTAAACTTCTGCAGGTTAGTAAGACCAGGGAATTAGGAAACATTACATTTGAACTTCTGCAGGTTAGTAAGACCAGGGAATTAGGAAACATTACATTTAAACTTCTGCAGGTTAGTAAGACCAGGGAATTAGGAAACATTACATTTAAACTTCTGCAGGTTAGTAAGACCAGGGAATTAGGAAACATTACATTTAAACTTCTGCAGGTTAGTAAGACCAGAGAATTAGGAAACATTACATTTAAACTTCTGCAGGTTAGTAAGACCAGGGAATTAGGAAACATTACATTTGAACTTCTGCAGGTTAGTAAGACCAGAGAATTAGGAAACATTACATTTAAACTTCTGCAGGTTAGTAAGACCAGGGAATTAGGAAACATTACATTTAAACTTCTGCAGGTTAGTAAGACCAGGGAATTAGGAAACATTACATTTAAACTTCTGCAGGTTAGTAAGACCAGGGAATTAGGAAACATTACATTTAAACTTCTGCAGGTTAGTAAGACCAGGGAATTAGGAAACATTACATTTAAACTTCTGCAGGTTAGTAAGACCAGGGAATTAGGAAACATTACATTTGAACTTCTGCAGGTTAGTAAGACCAGAGAATTAGGAAACATTACATTTAAACTTCTGCAGGTTAGTAAGACCAGGGAATTAGGAAACATTACATTTAAACTTCTGCAGGTTAGTAAGACCAGGGAATTAGGAAACATTACATTTAAACTTCTGCAGGTTAGTAAGACCAGGGAATTAGGAAACATTACATTTAAACTTCTGCAGGTTAGTAAGACCAGGGAATTAGGAAACATTACATTTAAACTCCTGCAGGTTAGTAAGACCAGAGAATTAGGAAACATTACATTTAAACTTCTGCAGGTTAGTAAGACCAGGGAATTAGGAAACATTACATTTGAACTTCTGCAGGTTAGTAAGACCAGAGAATTAGGAAACATTACATTTAAACTTCTGCAGGTTAGTAAGACCAGGGAATTAGGAAACATTACATTTAAACTTCTGCAGGTTAGTAAGACCAGGGAATTAGGAAACATTACATTTAAACTTCTGCAGGTTAGTAAGACCAGGGAATTAGGAAACATTACATTTAAACTTCTGCAGGTTAGTAAGACCAGGGAATTAGGAAACATTACATTTAAACTTCTGCAGGTTAGTAAGACCAGGGAATTAGGAAACATTACATTTAAACTTCTGCAGGTTAGTAAGACCAGGGAATTAGGAAACATTACATTTGAACTTCTGCAGGTTAGTAAGACCAGAGAATTAGGAAACATTACATTTAAACTTCTGCAGGTTAGTAAGACCAGGGAATTAGGAAACATTACATTTAAACTTCTGCAGGTTAGTAAGACCAGGGAATTAGGAAACATTACATTTAAACTTCTGCAGGTTAGTAAGACCAGGGAATTAGGAAACATTACATTTAAACTTCTGCAGGTTAGTAAGACCAGGGAATTAGGAAACATTACATTTAAACTTCTGCAGGTTAGTAAGACCAGAGAATTAGGAAACATTACATTTAAACTTCTGCAGGTTAGTAAGACCAGGGAATTAGGAAACATTACATTTGAACTTCTGCAGGTTAGTAAGACCAGAGAATTAGGAAACATTACATTTAAACTTCTGCAGGTTAGTAAGACCAGGGAATTAGGAAACATTACATTTAAACTTCTGCAGGTTAGTAAGACCAGGGAATTAGGAAACATTACATTTAAACTTCTGCAGGTTAGTAAGACCAGGGAATTAGGAAACATTACATTTAAACTTCTGCAGGTTAGTAAGACCAGGGAATTAGGAAACATTACATTTAAACTTCTGCAGGTTAGTAAGACCAGGGAATTAGGAAACATTACATTTAAACTTCTGCAGGTTAGTAAGACCAGGGAATTAGGAAACATTACATTTGAACTTCTGCAGGTTAGTAAGACCAGAGAATTAGGAAACATTACATTTAAACTTCTGCAGGTTAGTAAGACCAGGGAATTAGGAAACATTACATTTAAACTTCTGCAGGTTAGTAAGACCAGGGAATTAGGAAACATTACATTTAAACTTCTGCAGGTTAGTAAGACCAGGGAATTAGGAAACATTACATTTAAACTTCTGCAGGTTAGTAAGACCAGGGAATTAGGAAACATTACATTTAAACTTCTGCAGGTTAGTAAGACCAGAGAATTAGGAAACATTACATTTAAACTTCTGCAGGTTAGTAAGACCAGGGAATTAGGAAACATTACATTTGAACTTCTGCAGGTTAGTAAGACCAGAGAATTAGGAAACATTACATTTAAACTTCTGCAGGTTAGTAAGACCAGGGAATTAGGAAACATTACATTTAAACTTCTGCAGGTTAGTAAGACCAGGGAATTAGGAAACATTACATTTAAACTTCTGCAGGTTAGTAAGACCAGGGAATTAGGAAACATTACATTTAAACTTCTGCAGGTTAGTAAGACCAGGGAATTAGGAAACATTACATTTAAACTTCTGCAGGTTAGTAAGACCAGGGAATTAGGAAACATTACATTTGAACTTCTGCAGGTTAGTAAGACCAGGGAATTAGGAAACATTACATTTAAACTTCTGCAGGTTAGTAAGACCAGGGAATTAGGAAACATTACATTTAAACTTCTGCAGGTTAGTAAGAGCAGAGAATTAGGAAACATTACATTTAAACTTCTGCAGGTTAGTAAGACCAGGGAATTAGGAAACATTACATTTAAACTTCTGCAGGTTAGTAAGACCAGAGAATTAGGAAACATTACATTTAAACTTCTGCAGGTTAGTAAAACCAGGGAATTAGGAAACATTACATTTAAACTTCTGCAGGTTAGTAAGACCAGGGAATTAGGAAACATTACATTTAAACTTCTGCAGGTTAGTAAGACCAGGGAATTAGGAAACATTACATTTAAACTTCTGCAGGTTAGTAAGACCAGAGAATTAGGAAACATTACATTTAAACTTCTGCAGGTTAGTAAGACCAGGGAATTAGGAAACATTACATTTAAACTTCTGCAGGTTAGTAAGACCAGGGAATTAGGAAACATTACATTTAAACTTCTGCAGGTTAGTAAGACCAGAGAATTAGGAAACATTACATTTAAACTTCTGCAGGTTAGTAAGACCAGGGAATTAGGAAACATTACATTTAAACTTCTGCAGGTTAGTAAGACCAGGGAATTAGGAAACATTACATTTAAACTTCTGCAGGTTAGTAAGACCAGAGAATTAGGAAACATTACATTTAAACTTCTGCAGGTTAGTAAGACCAGGGAATTAGGAAACATTACATTTAAACTTCTGCAGGTTAGTAAGACCAGGGAATTAGGAAACATTACATTTAAACTTCTGCAGGTTAGTAAGACCAGGGAATTAGGAAACATTACATTTAAACTTCTGCAGGTTAGTAAGACCAGGGAATTAGGAAACATTACATTTAAACTTCTGCAGGTTAGTAAGACCAGAGAATTAGGAAACATTACATTTAAACTTCTGCAGGTTAGTAAGACCAGGGAATTAGGAAACATTACATTTGAACTTCTGCAGGTTAGTAAGACCAGGGAATTAGGAAACATTACATTTAAACTTCTGCAGGTTAGTAAAACCAGAGAATTAGGAAACATTACATTTAAACTTCTGCAGGTTAGTAAGACCAGAGAATTAGGAAACATTACATTTAAACTTCTGCAGGTTAGTAAGACCAGAGAATAAGGAAACATTACATTTAAACTTCTGCAGGTTAGTAAGACCAGGGAATTAGGAAACATTACATTTAAACTTCTGCAGGTTAGTAAGACCAGGGAATTAGGAAACATTACATTTAAACTTCTGCAGGTTAGTAAGACCAGAGAATTAGGAAACATTACATTTAAACTTCTGCAGGTTAGTAAGACCAGGGAATTAGGAAACATTACATTTAAACTTCTGCAGGTTAGTAAGACCAGAGAATTAGGAAACATTACATTTAAACTTCTGCAGGTTAGTAAGACCAGGGAATTAGGAAACATTACATTTAAACTTCTGCAGGTTAGTAAGACCAGGGAATTAGGAAACATTACATTTAAACTTCTGCAGGTTAGTAAGACCAGAGAATTAGGAAACATTACATTTAAACTTCTGCAGGTTAGTAAGACCAGGGAATTAGGAAACATTACATTTAAACTTCTGCAGGTTAGTAAGACCAGGGAATTAGGAAACATTACATTTAAACTTCTGCAGGTTAGTAAGACCAGGGAATTAGGAAACATTACATTTAAACTTCTGCAGGTTAGTAAGACCAGGGAATTAGGAAACATTACATTTAAACTTCTGCAGGTTAGTAAGACCAGAGAATTAGGAAACATTACATTTAAACTTCTGCAGGTTAGTAAGACCAGGGAATTAGGAAACATTACATTTAAACTTCTGCAGGTTAGTAAGACCAGAGAATTAGGAAACATTACATTTAAACTTCTGCAGGTTAGTAAGACCAGGGAATTAGGAAACATTACATTTAAACTTCTGCAGGTTAGTAAGACCAGAGAATTAGGAAACATTACATTTAAACTTCTGCAGGTTAGTAAGACCAGGGAATTAGGAAACATTACATTTAAACTTCTGCAGGTTAGTAAGACCAGAGAATTAGGAAACATTACATTTAAACTTCTGCAGGTTAGTAAGACCAGAGAATTAGGAAACATTACATTTAAACTTCTGCAGGTTAGTAAGACCAGGGAATTAGGAAACATTACATTTAAACTTCTGCAGGTTAGTAAGACCAGAGAATTAGGAAACATTACATTTAAACTTCTGCAGGTTAGTAAGACCAGGGAATTAGGAAACATTACATTTAAACTTCTGCAGGTTAGTAAGACCAGAGAATTAGGAAACATTACATTTAAACTTCTGCAGGTTAGTAAGACCAGGGAATTAGGAAACATTACATTTAAACTTCTGCAGGTTAGTAAGACCAGAGAATTAGGAAACATTACATTTAAACTTCTGCAGGTTAGTAAGACCAGGGAATTAGGAAACATTACATTTAAACTTCTGCAGGTTAGTAAGACCAGGGAATTAGGAAACATTACATTTAAACTTCTGCAGGTTAGTAAGACCAGGGAATTAGGAAACATTACATTTGAACTTCTGCAGGTTAGTAAGACCAGGGAATTAGGAAACATTACATTTAAACTTCTGCAGGTTAGTAAAACCAGAGAATTAGGAAACATTACATTTAAACTTCTGCAGGTTAGTAAGACCAGAGAATTAGGAAACATTACATTTGAACTTCTGCAGGTTAGTAAGACCAGGGAATTAGGAAACATTACATTTAAACTTCTGCAGGTTAGTAAGACCAGGGAAATAGGAAACATTACATTTTAACTTCTGCAGGTTAGTAAGACCAGAGAATTAGGAAACATTACATTTAAACTTCTGCAGGTTAGTAAGACCAGGGAATTAGGAAACATTACATTTAAACTTCTGCAGGTTAGTAAGACCAGAGAATTAGGAAACATTACATTTAAACTTCTGCAGGTTAGTAAGACCAGGGAATTAGGAAACATTACATTTAAACTTCTGCAGGTTAGTAAGACCAGGGAATTAGGAAACATTACATTTAAACTTCTGCAGGTTAGTAAGACCAGAGAATTAGGAAACATTACATTTAAACTTCTGCAGGTTAGTAAGACCAGGGAATTAGGAAACATTACATTTAAACTTCTGCAGGTTAGTAAGACCAGGGAATTAGGAAACATTACATTTAAACTTCTGCAGGTTAGTAAGACCAGGGAATTAGGAAACATTACATTTAAACTTCTGCAGGTTAGTAAGACCAGGGAATTAGGAAACATTACATTTAAACTTCTGCAGGTTAGTAAGACCAGAGAATTAGGAAACATTACATTTAAACTTCTGCAGGTTAGTAAGACCAGAGAATTAGGAAACATTACATTTAAACTTCTGCAGGTTAGTAAGACCAGAGAATTAGGAAACATTACATTTAAACTTCTGCAGGTTAGTAAGACAAGGGAATTAGGAAACATTACATTTAAACTTCTGCAGGTTAGTAAGACCAGGGAATTAGGAAACATTACATTTAAACTTCTGCAGGTTAGTAAGACCAGAGAATTAGGAAACATTACATTTAAACTTCTGCAGGTTAGTAAGACCAGGGAATTAGGAAACATTACATTTAAACTTCTGCAGGTTAGTAAGACCAGGGAATTAGGAAACATTACATTTAAACTTCTGCAGGTTAGTAAGACCAGAGAATTAGGAAACATTACATTTAAACTTCTGCAGGTTAGTAAGACCAGGGAATTAGGAAACATTACATTTAAACTTCTGCAGGTTAGTAAGACCAGGGAATTAGGAAACATTACATTTAAACTTCTGCAGGTTAGTAAGAGCAGGGAATTAGGAAACATTACATTTAAACTTCTGCAGGTTAGGAAGACCAGGGAATTAGGAAACATTACATTTAAACTTCTGCAGGTTAGTAAGACCAGAGAATTAGGAAACATTACATTTAAACTTCTGCAGGTTAGTAAGACCAGGGAATTAGGAAACATTACATTTGAACTTCTGCAGGTTAGTAAGACCAGGGAATTAGGAAACATTACATTTAAACTTCTGCAGGTTAGTAAAACCAGAGAATTAGGAAACATTACATTTAAACTTCTGCAGGTTAGTAAGACCAGAGAATTAGGAAACATTACATTTAAACTTCTGCAGGTTAGTAAGACCAGAGAATAAGGAAACATTACATTTAAACTTCTGCAGGTTAGTAAGACCAGGGAATTAGGAAACATTACATTTAAACTTCTGCAGGTTAGTAAGACCAGAGAATTAGGAAACATTACATTTAAACTTCTGCAGGTTAGTAAGACCAGGGAATTAGGAAACATTACATTTGAACTTCTGCAGGTTAGTAAGACCAGGGAATTAGGAAACATTACATTTAAACTTCTGCAGGTTAGTAAAACCAGAGAATTAGGAAACATTACATTTAAACTTCTGCAGGTTAGTAAGACCAGGGAATTAGGAAACATTACATTTAAACTTCTGCAGGTTAGTAAGACCAGGGAATTAGGAAACATTACATTTAAACTTCTGCAGGTTAGTAAGACCAGGGAATTAGGAAACATTACATTTAAACTTCTGCAGGTTAGTAAGACCAGGGAATTAGGAAACATTACATTTAAACTTCTGCAGGTTAGTAAGACCAGGGAATTAAGAAAACATTACATTTAAACTTCTGCAGGTTAGTAAGACCAGAGAATTAGGAAACATTACATTTAAACTTCTGCAGGTTAGTAAGACCAGGGAATTAGGAAACATTACATTTGAACTTCTGCAGGTTAGTAAGACCAGGGAATTAGGAAACATTACATTTAAACTTCTGCAGGTTAGTAAAACCAGAGAATTAGGAAACATTACATTTAAACTTCTGCAGGTTAGTAAGACCAGAGAATTAGGAAACATTACATTTAAACTTCTGCAGGTTAGTAAGACCAGGGAATTAGGAAACATTACATTTGAACTTCTGCAGGTTAGTAAGACCAGGGAATTAGGAAACATTACATTTAAACTTCTGCAGGTTAGTAAGACCAGGGAATAAGGAAACATTACATTTAAACTTCTGCAGGTTAGTAAGACCAGGGAATTAGGAAACATTACATTTAAACTTCTGCAGGTTAGTAAGACCAGGGAATTAGGAAACATTACATTTGAACTTCTGCAGGTTAGTAAGACCAGAGAATTAGGAAACATTACATTTGAACTTCTGCAGGTTAGTAAGACCAGGGAATTAGGAAACATTACATTTGAACTTCTGCAGGTTAGTAAGACCAGAGAATTAGGAAACATTACATTTAAACTTCTGCAGGTTAGTAAGACCAAGGAATTAGGAAACATTACATTTAAACTTCTGCAGGTTAGTAAGACCAGGGAATTAGGAAACATTACATTTAAACTTCTGCAGGTTAGTAAGACCAGGGAATTAGGAAACATTACATTTAAACTTCTGCAGGTTAGTAAGACCAGGGAATTAGGAAACATTACATTTAAACTTCTGCAGGTTAGTAAGACCAGGGAATTAGGAAACATTACATTTGAACTTCTGCAGGTTAGTAAGACCAGGGAATTAGGAAACATTACATTTAAACTTCTGCAGGTTAGTAAGACCAGGGAATTAGGAAACATTACATTTAAACTTCTGCAGGTTAGTAAGAGCAGAGAATTAGGAAACATTACATTTATACTTCTGCAGGTTAGTAAGACCAGGGAATTAGGAAACATTACATTTAAACTTCTGCAGGTTAGTAAGACCAGAGAATTAGGAAACATTACATTTAAACTTCTGCAGGTTAGTAAAACCAGGGAATTAGGAAACATTACATTTAAACTTCTGCAGGTTAGTAAGACCAGGGAATTAGGAAACATTACATTTAAACTTCTGCAGGTTAGTAAGACCAGAGAATTAGGAAACATTACATTTAAACTTCTGCAGGTTAGTAAGACCAGGGAATTAGGAAACATTACATTTAAACTTCTGCAGGTTAGTAAGACCAGGGAATTAGGAAACATTACATTTAAACTTCTGCAGGTTAGTAAGACCAGGGAATTAGGAAACATTACATTTAAACTTCTGCAGGTTAGTAAGACCAGGGAATTAGGAAACATTACATTTAAACTTCTGCAGGTTAGTAAGACCAGAGAATTAGGAAACATTACATTTAAACTTCTGCAGGTTAGTAAGACCAGGGAATTAGGAAACATTACATTTGAACTTCTGCAGGTTAGTAAGACCAGGGAATTAGGAAACATTACATTTAAACTTCTGCAGGTTAGTAAAACCAGAGAATTAGGAAACATTACATTTAAACTTCTGCAGGTTAGTAAGACCAGAGAATTAGGAAACATTACATTTAAACTTCTGCAGGTTAGTAAGACCAGAGAATTAGGAAACATTACATTTAAACTTCTGCAGGTTAGTAAGACAAGGGAATTAGGAAACATTACATTTAAACTTCTGCAGGTTAGTAAGACCAGGGAATTAGGAAACATTACATTTAAACTTCTGCAGGTTAGTAAGACCAGAGAATTAGGAAACATTACATTTAAACTTCTGCAGGTTAGTAAGACCAGGGAATTAGGAAACATTACATTTAAACTTCTGCAGGTTAGTAAGACCAGGGAATTAGGAAACATTACATTTAAACTTCTGCAGGTTAGTAAGACCAGAGAATTAGGAAACATTACATTTAAACTTCTGCAGGTTAGTAAGACCAGGGAATTAGGAAACATTACATTTAAACTTCTGCAGGTTAGTAAGACCAGGGAATTAGGAAACATTACATTTAAACTTCTGCAGGTTAGTAAGACCAGGGAATTAGGAAACATTACATTTAAACTTCTGCAGGTTAGTAAGACCAGGGAATTAGGAAACATTACATTTAAACTTCTGCAGGTTAGTAAGACCAGAGAATTAGGAAACATTACATTTAAACTTCTGCAGGTTAGTAAGACCAGGGAATTAGGAAACATTACATTTGAACTTCTGCAGGTTAGTAAGACCAGGGAATTAGGAAACATTACATTTAAACTTCTGCAGGTTAGTAAAACCAGAGAATTAGGAAACATTACATTTAAACTTCTGCAGGTTAGTAAGACCAGGGAATTAGGAAACATTACATTTAAACTTCTGCAGGTTAGTAAGACCAGAGAATAAGGAAACATTACATTTAAACTTCTGCAGGTTAGTAAGACCAGGGAATTAGGAAACATTACATTTAAACTTCTGCAGGTTAGTAAGACCAGGGAATTAGGAAACATTACATTTAAACTTCTGCAGGTTAGTAAGACCAGAGAATTAGGAAACATTACATTTAAACTTCTGCAGGTTAGTAAGACCAGAGAATTAGGAAACATTACATTTAAACTTCTGCAGGTTAGTAAGACCAGAGAATTAGGAAACATTACATTTAAACGTCTGCAGGTTAGTAAGACCAGAGAATTAGGAAACATTACATTTAAACTTCTGCAGGTTAGTAAGACCAGAGAATTAGGAAACATTACATTTAAACTTCTGCAGGTTAGTAAGACCAGAGAATTAGGAAACATTACATTTAAACTTCTGCAGGTTAGTAAGACCAGAGAATTAGGAAACATTACATTTGAACTTCTGCAGGTTAGTAAGACCAGGGAATTAGGAAACATTACATTTAAACTTCTGCAGGTTAGTAAGACCAGGGAATTAGGAAACATTACATTTAAACTTCTGCAGGTTAGTAAGAGCAGAGAATTAGGAAACATTACATTTAAACTTCTGCAGGTTAGTAAGACCAGGGAATAAGGAAACATTACATTTAAACTTCTGCAGGTTAGTAAGACCAGAGAATTAGGAAACATTACATTTAAACTTCTGCAGGTTAGTAAGACCAGGGAATTAGGAAACATTACATTTAAACTTCTGCAGGTTAGTAAGACCAGGGAATTAGGAAACATTACATTTAAACTTCTGCAGGTTAGTAAGACCAGAGAATTAGGAAACATTACATTTAAACTTCTGCAGGTTAGTAAGACCAGGGAATTAGGAAACATTACATTTAAACTTCTGCAGGTTAGTAAGACCAGGGAATTAGGAAACATTACATTTAAACTTCTGCAGGTTAGTAAGACCAGGGAATTAGGAAACATTACATTTAAACTTCTGCAGGTTAGTAAGACCAGGGAATTAGGAAACATTACATTTAAACTTCTGCAGGTTAGTAAGACCAGAGAATTAGGAAACATTACATTTAAACTTCTGCAGGTTAGTAAGACCAGGGAATTAGGAAACATTACATTTGAACTTCTGCAGGTTAGTAAGACCAGGGAATTAGGAAACATTACATTTACACTTCTGCAGGTTAGTAAAACCAGAGAATTAGGAAACATTACATTTAAACTTCTGCAGGTTAGTAAGACCAGAGAATTAGGAAACATTACATTTAAACTTCTGCAGGTTAGTAAGACCAGAGAATTAGGAAACATTACATTTAAACTTCTGCAGGTTAGTAAGACCAGGGAATTAGGAAACATTACATTTAAACTTCTGCAGGTTAGTAAGACCAGGGAATTAGGAAACATTACATTTAAACTTCTGCAGGTTAGTAAGACCAGAGAATTAGGAAACATTACATTTAAACTTCTGCAGGTTAGTAAGACCAGGGAATTAGGAAACATTACATTTAAACTTCTGCAGGTTAGTAAGACCAGGGAATTAGGAAACATTACATTTGAACTTCTGCAGGTTAGTAAGACCAGAGAATTAGGAAACATTACATTTAAACTTCTGCAGGTTAGTAAGACCAGGGAATTAGGAAACATTACATTTGAACTTCTGCAGGTTAGTAAGACCAGAGAATTAGGAAACATTACATTTAAACTTCTGCAGGTTAGTAAGACCAGGGAATTAGGAAACATTACATTTGAACTTCTGCAGGTTAGTAAGACCAGGGAATTAGGAAACATTACATTTGAACTTCTGCAGGTTAGTAAGACCAGGGAATTAGGAAACATTACATTTAAACTTCTGCAGGTTAGTAAGACCAGAGAATTAGGAAACATTACATTTAAACTTCTGCAGGTTAGTAAGACCAGGGAATTAGGAAACATTACATTTAAACTTCTGCAGGTTAGTAAGACCAGGGAATTAGGAAACATTACATTTAAACTTCTGCAGGTTAGTAAGACCAGGGAATTAGGAAACATTACATTTGAACTTCTGCAGGTTAGTAAGACCAGAGAATTAGGAAACATTACATTTAAACTTCTGCAGGTTAGTAAGACCAGGGAATTAGGAAACATTACATTTGAACTTCTGCAGGTTAGTAAGACCAGGGAATTAGGAAACATTACATTTAAACTTCTGCAGGTTAGTAAGACCAGGGAATTAGGAAACATTACATTTGAACTTCTGCAGGTTAGTAAGACCAGGGAATTAGGAAACATTACATGTGAACTTCTGCAGGTTAGTAAGACCAGGGAATTAGGAAACATTACATTTAAACTTCTGCAGGTTAGTCAGACCAGGGAATTAGGAAACATTACATTTAAACTTCTGCAGGTTAGTAAGACCAGGGAATTAGGAAACATTACATTTAAACTTCTGCAGGTTAGTAAGACCAGGGAATTAGGAAACATTACATTTAAACTTCTGCACGTTAGTAAGACCAGGGAATTAGGAAACATTACATTTGAACTTCTGAAGGTTAGTAAGACCAGGGAATTAGGAAACATTACATTTAAACTTCTGCAGGTTAGTAAGACCAGGGAATTAGGAAACATTACATTTAAACTTCTGCAGGTTAGTAAGACCAGGGAATTAGGAAACATTACATTTAAACTTCTGCAGGTTAGTAAGACCAGGGAATTAGGAAACATTACATTTAAACTTCTGCAGGTTAGTAAGACCAGGGAATTAGGAAACATTACATTTGAACTTCTGCAGGTTAGTAAGACCAGGGAATTAGGAAACATTACATTTAAACTTCTGCAGGTAAGTAAAACCAGAGAATGAGGAAACATTACATTTGAACTTCTGCAGGTTAGTAAGACCAGAGAATTAGGAAACATTACATTTGAACTTCTGCAGGTTAGTAAGACCAGGGAATTAGGAAACATTACATTTGAACTTCTGCAGGTTAGTAAAACCAGAGAATTAGGAAACATTACATTTAAACTTCTGCAGGTTAGTAAGACCAGGGAATTAGGAAACATTACATTTGAACTTCTGCAGGTTAGTAAGACCAGGGAATTAGGAAACATTACATTTGAACTTCTGCAGGTTAGTAAGACCAGAGAATTAGGAAACATTACATTTAAACTTCTGCAGGTTAGTAAGACCAGGGAATTAGGAAACATTACATTTGAACTTCTGCAGGTTAGTAAAACCAGAGAATTAGGAAACATTACATTTAAACTTCTGCAGGTTAGTAAGAACAGAGAATTAGGAAACATTACATTTAAACTTCTGCAGGTTAGTAAGACCAGGGAATTAGGAAACATTACATTTGAACTTCTGCAGGTTAGTAAGACCAGAGAATTAGGAAACATTACATTTAAACTTCTGCAGGTTAGTAAGACCAGGGAATTAGGAAACATTACATTTGAACTTCTGCAGGTTAGTAAGACCAGGGAATTAGGAAACATTACATTTAAACTTCTGCAGGTTAGTAAAACCGGAGAATTAGGAAAAATTACATTTAAACTTCTGCAGGTTAGTAAGACCAGAGAATTAGGAAACATTACATTTAAACTTCTGCAGGTTAGTAAGACCAGAGAATTAGGAAACATTACATTTAAACTTCTGCAGGTTAGTAAGACCAGAGAATTAGGAAACATTACATTTAAACTTCTGCAGGTTAGTAAGACCAGGGAATTAGGAAACATTACATTTGAACTTCTGCAGGTTAGTAAGACCAGAGAATTAGGAAACATTACATTTAAACTTCTGCAGGTTAGTAAGACCAGAGAATTAGGAAACATTACATTTAAACTTCTGCAGGTTAGTAAGACCAGGGAATTAGGAAACATTACATTTAAACTTCTGCAGGTTAGTAAGACCATGGAATTAGGAAACATTACATTTAAACTTCTGCAGGTTAGTAAGACCAGAGAATTAGGAAACATTACATTTAAACTTCTGCAGGTTAGTAAGACCAGGGAATTAGGAAACATTACATTTAAACTTCTGCAGGTTAGTAAGACCAGGGAATTAGGAAACATTACATTTAAACTTCTGCAGGTTAGTAAGACCAGGGAATTAGGAAACATTACATTTAAACTTCTGCAGGTTAGTAAGACCAGGGAATTAGGAAACATTACATTTAAACTTCTGCAGGTTAGTAAGACCAGAGAATTAGGAAACATTACATTTAAACTTCTGCAGGTTAGTAAGACCAGGGAATTAGGAAACATTACATTTGAACTTCTGCAGGTTAGTAAGACCAGGGAATTAGGAAACATTACATTTAAACTTCTGCAGGTTAGTAAGACCAGAGAATTAGGAAACATTACATTTAAACTTCTGCAGGTTAGTAAGACCAGAGAATTAGGAAACATTACATTTAAACTTCTGCAGGTTAGTAAGACCAGAGAATTAGGAAACATTACATTTAAACTTCTGCAGGTTAGTAAGACCAGAGAATTAGGAAACATTACATTTAAACTTCTGCAGGTTAGTAAGACCAGAGAATTAGGAAACATTACATTTGAACTTCTGCAGGTTAGTAAGACCAGGGAATTAGGAAACATTACATTTAAACTTCTGCAGGTTAGTAAGACCAGGGAATTAGGAAACATTACATTTAAACTTCTGCAGATTAGTAAGAGCAGAGAATTAGGAAACATTACATTTAAACTTCTGCAGGTTAGTAAGACCAGGGAATTAGGAAACATTACATTTAAACTTCTGCAGGTTAGTAAGACCAGAGAATTAGGAAACATTACATTTAAACTTCTGCAGGTTAGTAAGACCAGGGAATTAGGAAACATTACATTTAAACTTCTGCAGGTTAGTAAGACCAGGGAATTAGGAAACATTACATTTAAACTTCTGCAGGTTAGTAAGACCAGAGAATTAGGAAACATTACCTTTAAACTTCTGCAGGTTAGTAAGACCAGGGAATTAGGAAACATTACATTTAAACTTCTGCAGGTTAGTAAGACCAGGGAATTAGGAAACATTACATTTAAACTTCTGCAGGTTAGTAAGACCAGGGAATTAGGAAACATTACATTTAAACTTCTGCAGGTTAGTAAGACCAGGGAATTAGGAAACATTACATTTAAACTTCTGCAGGTTAGTAAGACCAGAGAATTAGGAAACATTACATTTAAACTTCTGCAGGTTAGTAAGACCAGGGAATTAGGAAACATTACATTTGAACTTCTGCAGGTTAGTAAGACCAGGGAATTAGGAAACATTACATTTACACTTCTGCAGGTTAGTAAAACCAGAGAATTAGGAAACATTACATTTAAACTTCTGCAGGTTAGTAAGACCAGAGAATTAGGAAACATTACATTTAAACTTCTGCAGGTTAGTAAGACCAGAGAATTAGGAAACATTACATTTAAACTTCTGCAGGTTAGTAAGACCAGGGAATTAGGAAACATTACATTTAAACTTCTGCAGGTTAGTAAGACCAGGGAATTAGGAAACATTACATTTAAACTTCTGCAGGTTAGTGAGACCAGAGAATTAGGAAACATTACATTTAAACTTCTGCAGGTTAGTAAGACCAGGGAATTAGGAAACATTACATTTAAACTTCTGCAGGTTAGTAAGACCAGGGAATTAGGAAACATTACATTTGAACTTCTGCAGGTTAGTAAGACCAGAGAATTAGGAAACATTACATTTAAACTTCTGCAGGTTAGTAAGACCAGGGAATTAGGAAACATTACATTTGAACTTCTGCAGGTTAGTAAGACCAGAGAATTAGGAAACATTACATTTAAACTTCTGCAGGTTAGTAAGACCAGGGAATTAGGAAACATTACATTTGAACTTCTGCAGGTTAGTAAGACCAGGGAATTAGGAAACATTACATTTGAACTTCTGCAGGTTAGTAAGACCAGGGAATTAGGAAACATTACATTTAAACTTCTGCAGGTTAGTAAGACCAGAGAATTAGGAAACATTACATTTAAACTTCTGCAGGTTAGTAAGACCAGGGAATTAGGAAACATTACATTTAAACTTCTGCAGGTTAGTAAGACCAGGGAATTAGGAAACATTACATTTAAACTTCTGCAGGTTAGTAAGACCAGGGAATTAGGAAACATTACATTTGAACTTCTGCAGGTTAGTAAGACCAGAGAATTAGGAAACATTACATTTAAACTTCTGCAGGTTAGTAAGACCAGGGAATTAGGAAACATTACATTTGAACTTCTGCAGGTTAGTAAGACCAGGGAATTAGGAAACATTACATTTAAACTTCTGCAGGTTAGTAAGACCAGGGAATTAGGAAACATTACATTTGAACTTCTGCAGGTTAGTAAGACCAGGGAATTAGGAAACATTACATTTGAACTTCTGCAGGTTAGTAAGACCAGGGAATTAGGAAACATTACATTTAAACTTCTGCAGGTTAGTAAGACCAGGGAATTAGGAAACATTACATTTAAACTTCTGCAGGTTAGTAAGACCAGGGAATTAGGAAACATTACATTTAAACTTCTGCAGGTTAGTAAGACCAGGGAATTAGGAAACATTACATTTAAACTTCTGCACGTTAGTAAGACCAGGGAATTAGGAAACATTACATTTGAACTTCTGCAGGTTAGTAAGACCAGGGAATTAGGAAACATTACATTTAAACTTCTGCAGGTTAGTAAGACCAGGGAATTAGGAAACATTACATTTAAACTTCTGCAGGTTAGTAAGACCAGGGAATTAGGAAACATTACATTTAAACTTCTGCAGGTTAGTAAGACCAGGGAATTAGGAAACATTACATTTGAACTTCTGCAGGTTAGTAAGACCAGGGAATTAGGAAACATTACATTTAAACTTCTGCAGGTTAGTAAAACCAGAGAATTAGGAAACATTACATTTGAACTTCTGCAGGTTAGTAAGACCAGAGAATTAGGAAACATTACATTTAAACTTCTGCAGGTTAGTAAGACCAGAGAATTAGGAAACATTACATTTAAACTTCTGCAGGTTAGTAAGACCAGAGAATTAGGAAACATTACATTTAAACTTCTGCAGGTTAGTAAGACCAGGGAATTAGGAAACATTACATTTGAACTTCTGCAGGTTAGTAAGACCAGAGAATTAGGAAACATTACATTTAAACTTCTGCAGGTTAATAAGACCAGAGAATTAGGAAACATTACATTTAAACTTCTGCAGGTTAGTAAGACCAGGGAATTAGGAAACATTACATTTGAACTTCTGCAGGTTAGTAAGACCAGGGAATTAGGAAACATTACATTTGAACTTCTGCAGGTTAGTAAAACCAGAGAATTAGGAAACATTACATTTAAACTTCTGCAGGTTAGTAAGACCAGAGAATTAGGAAACATTACATTTAAACTTCTGCAGGTTAGTAAGACCAGAGAATTAGGAAACATTACATTTAAACTTCTGCGGGTTAGTAAGACCAGGGAATTAGGAAACATTACATTTAAACTTCTGCAGGTTAGTAAGACCAGAGAATTAGGAAACATTACATTTAAACTTCTGCAGGTTAGTAAGACCAGAGAATTAGGAAACATTACATTTAAACTTCTGCAGGTTAGTAAGACCAGGGAATTAGGAAACATTACATTTAAACTTCTGCAGGTTAGTAAGACCAGGGAATTAGGAAACATTACATTTGAACTTCTGCAGGTTAGTAAGACCAGAGAATTAGGAAACATTACATTTAAACTTCTGCAGGTTAGTAAGACCAGGGAATTAGGAAACATTACATTTAAACTTCTGCAGGTTAGTAAGACCAGGGAATTAGGAAACATTACATTTAAACTTCTGCAGGTTAGTAAGACCAGAGAATTAGGAAACATTACATTTAAACTTCTGCAGGTTAGTAAGACCAGGGAATTAGGAAACATTACATTTAAACTTCTGCAGGTTAGTAAGACCAGAGAATTAGGAGACATTACATTTAAACTTCTGCAGGTTAGTAAGACCAGAGAATTAGGAAACATTACATTTGAACTTCTGCAGGTTAGTAAGACCAGAGAATTAGGAAACATTACATTTAAACTTCTGCAGGTTAGTAAGACCAGAGAATTAGGAAACATTACATTTAAACTTCTGCAGGTTAGTAAGACCAGGGAATTAGGAAACATTACATTTAAACTTCTGCAGGTTAGTAAGACCAGGGAATTAGGAAACATTACATTTAAACTTCTGCAGGTTAGTAAGACCAGAGAATTAGGAAACATTACATTTAAACTTCTGCAGGTTAGTAAGACCAGGGAATTAGGAAACATTACATTTAAACTTCTGCAGGTTAGTAAGACCAGAGAATTAGGAAACATTACATTTAAACTTCTGCAGGTTAGTAAGACCAGAGAATTAGGAAACATTACATTTGAACTTCTGCAGGTTAGTAAGACCAGAGAATTAGGAAACATTACATTTAAACTTCTGCAGGTTAGTAAGACCAGAGAATTAGGAAACATTACATTTAAACTTCTGCAGGTTAGTAAGACCAGGGAATAAGGAAACATTACATTTAAACTTCTGCAGGTTAGTAAGACCAGGGAATTAGGAAACATTACATTTGAACTTCTGCAGGTTAGTAAGACCAGAGAATTAGGAAACATTACATTTAAACTTCTGCAGGTTAGTAAGACCAGGGAATTGGGAAACATTACATTTAAACTTCTGCAGGTTAGTAAGACCAGAGAATTAGGAAACATTACATTTAAACTTCTGCAGGTTAGTAAGACCAGGGAATTAGGAAACATTACATTTGAACTTCTGCAGGTTAGTAAGGCCAGAGAATTAGGAAACATTACATTTGAACTTCTGCAGGTTAGTAAGACCAGAGAATTAGGAAACATTACATTTAAACTTCTGCAGGTTAGTAAGACCAGAGAATTAGGAAACATTACATTTAAACTTCTTCAGGTTAGTAAGACCAGAGAATTAGGAAACATTACATTTAAACTTCTGCAGGTTAGTAAGACCAGAGAATTAGGAAACATTACATTTAAACTTCTGCAGGTTAGTAAGACCAGAGAATTAGGAAACATTACATTTAAACTTCTGCAGGTTAGTAAGACCAGAGAATTAGGAAACATTACATTTAAACTTCTGCAGGTTAGTAAGACCAGAGAATTAGGAAACATTACATTTAAACTTCTGCAGGTTAGTAAGACCAGAGAATTAGGAAACATTACATTTAAACTTCTGCAGGTTAGTAAGACCAGAGAATTAGGAAACATTACATTTGAACTTCTGCAGGTTAGTAAGACCAGAGAATTAGGAAACATTACATTTAAACTTCTGCAGGTTAGTAAGACCAGAGAATTAGGAAACATTACATTTAAACTTCTGCAGGTTAGTAAGACCAGGGAATTAGGAAACATTACATTTAAACTTCTGCAGGTTAGTAAGGCCAGAGAATTAGGAAACATTACATTTAAACTTCTGCAGGTTAGTAAGACCAGAGAATTAGGAAACATTACATTTGAACTTCTGCAGGTTAGTAAGACCAGAGAATTAGGAAACATTACATTTAAACTTCTGCAGGTTAGTAAGACCAGAGAATTAGGAAACATTACATTTAAACTTCTGCAGGTTAGTAAGACCAGGGAATTAGGAAACATTACATTTAAACTTCTGCAGGTTAGTAAGACCAGGGAATTAGGAAACATTACATTTGAACTTCTGCAGGTTAGTAAGACCAGAGAATTAGGAAACATTACATTTAAACTTCTGCAGGTTAGTAAGACCAGGGAATTAGGAAACATTACATTTAAACTTCTGCAGGTTAGTAAGACCAGGGAATTAGGAAACATTACATTTAAACTTCTGCAGGTTAGTAAGACCAGAGAATTAGGAAACATTACATTTAAACTTCTGCAGGTTAGTAAGACCAGGGAATTAGGAAACATTACATTTAAACTTCTGCAGGTTAGTAAGACCAGAGAATTAGGAAACATTACATTTAAACTTCTGCAGGTTAGTAAGACCAGAGAATTAGGAAACATTACATTTGAACTTCTGCAGGTTAGTAAGACCAGAGAATTAGGAAACATTACATTTAAACTTCTGCAGGTTAGTAAGACCAGAGAATTAGGAAACATTACATTTAAACTTCTGCAGGTTAGTAAGACCAGGGAATTAGGAAACATTACATTTAAACTTCTGCAGGTTAGTAAGACCAGGGCATTAGGAAACATTACATTTGAACTTCTGCAGGTTAGTAAGACCAGAGAATTAGGAAACATAACATTTAAACTTCTGCAGGTTAGTAAGACCAGGGAATTAGGAAACATTACATTTAAACTTCTGCAGGTTAGTAAGACCAGGGAATTAGGAAACATTACATTTAAACTTCTGCAGGTTAGTAAGACCAGGGAATTAGGAAACATTACATTTAAACTTCTGCAGGTTAGTAAGACCAGGGAATTAGGAAACATTACATTTAAACTTCTGCAGGTTAGTAAGACCAGGGAATTAGGAAACATTACATTTGAACTTCTGCAGGTTAGTAAGACCAGGGAATTAGGAAACATTACATTTAAACTTCTGCAGGTTAGTAAAACCAGAGAATTAGGAAACATTACATTTAAACTTCTGCAGGTTAGTAAGACCAGAGAATTAGGCAACATTACATTTGAACTTCTGCAGGTTAGTAAGACCAGGGAATTAGGAAACATTACATTTGAACTTCTGCAGGTTAGTAAAACCAGAGAATTAGGAAACATTACATTTAAACTTCTGCAGGTTAGTAAGACCAGGGAATAAGGAAATATTACATTTGAACTTCTGCAGGTTAGTAAGACCAGGGAATTAGGAAACATTACATTTAAACTTCTGCAGGTTAGTAAGACCAGAGAATTAGGAAACATTACATTTAAACTTCTGCAGGTTAGTAAGACCAGAGAATTAGGAAACATTACATTTAAACTTCTGCAGGTTAGTAAGACCAGGGAATTAGGAAACATTACATTTGAACTTCTGCAGGTTAGTAAGACCAGGGAATTAGGAAACATTACATTTGAACTTCTGCAGGTTAGTAAGACCAGAGAATTAGGAAACATTACATTTAAACTTCTGCAGGTTAGTAAGACCAGAGAATTAGGAAACATTACATTTAAACTTCTGCAGGTTAGTAAGACCAGGGAATTAGGAAACATTACATTTGAACTTCTGCAGGTTAGTAAGACCAGGGAATTAGGAAACATTACATTTGAACTTCTGCAGGTTAGTAAAACCAGAGAATTAGGAAACATTACATTTAAACTTCTGCAGGTTAGTAAGACCAGAGAATTAGGAAATATTACATTTAAACTTCTGCAGGTTAGTAAGACCAGAGAATTAGGAAACATTACATTTAAACTTCTGCAGGTTAGTAAGACCAGGGAATTAGGAAACATTACATTTAAACTTCTGCAGGTTAGTAAGGCCAGAGAATTAGGAAACATTACATTTAAACTTCTGCAGGTTAGTAAGACCAGAGAATTAGGAAACATTACATTTGAACTTCTGCAGGTTAGTAAGACCAGAGAATTAGGAAACATTACATTTAAACTTCTGCAGGTTAGTAAGACCAGAGAATTAGGAAACATTACATTTAAACTTCTGCAGGTTAGTAAGACCAGGGAATTAGGAAACATTACATTTAAACTTCTGCAGGTTAGTAAGACCAGGGAATTAGGAAACATTACATTTGAACTTCTGCAGGTTAGTAAGACCAGAGAATTAGGAAACATTACATTTAAACTTCTGCAGGTTAGTAAGACCAGGGAATTAGGAAACATTACATTTAAACTTCTGCAGGTTAGTAAGACCAGGGAATTAGGAAACATTACATTTAAACTTCTGCAGGTTAGTAAGACCAGAGAATTAGGAAACATTACATTTAAACTTCTGCAGGTTAGTAAGACCAGGGAATTAGGAAACATTACATTTAAACTTCTGCAGGTTAGTAAGACCAGAGAATTAGGAAACATTACATTTAAACTTCTGCAGGTTAGTAAGACCAGAGAATTAGGAAACATTACATTTGAACTTCTGCAGGTTAGTAAGACCAGAGAATTAGGAAACATTACATTTAAACTTCTGCAGGTTAGTAAGACCAGAGAATTAGGAAACATTACATTTAAACTTCTGCAGGTTAGTAAGACCAGGGAATTAGGAAACATTACATTTAAACTTCTGCAGGTTAGTAAGACCAGGGCATTAGGAAACATTACATTTGAACTTCTGCAGGTTAGTAAGACCAGAGAATTAGGAAACATAACATTTAAACTTCTGCAGGTTAGTAAGACCAGGGAATTAGGAAACATTACATTTAAACTTCTGCAGGTTAGTAAGACCAGGGAATTAGGAAACATTACATTTAAACTTCTGCAGGTTAGTAAGACCAGGGAATTAGGAAACATTACATTTAAACTTCTGCAGGTTAGTAAGACCAGGGAATTAGGAAACATTACATTTAAACTTCTGCAGGTTAGTAAGACCAGGGAATTAGGAAACATTACATTTGAACTTCTGCAGGTTAGTAAGACCAGGGAATTAGGAAACATTACATTTAAACTTCTGCAGGTTAGTAAAACCAGAGAATTAGGAAACATTACATTTAAACTTCTGCAGGTTAGTAAGACCAGAGAATTAGGAAACATTACATTTGAACTTCTGCAGGTTAGTAAGACCAGGGAATTAGGAAACATTACATTTGAACTTCTGCGGGTTAGTAAAACCAGAGAATTAGGAAACATTACATTTAAACTTCTGCAGGTTAGTAAGACCAGAGAATTAGGAAATATTACATTTAAACTTCTGCAGGTTAGTAAGACCAGAGAATTAGGAAACATTACATTTAAACTTCTGCAGGTTAGTAAGACCAGGGAATTACGAAACATTACCTTTAAACTTCTGCAGGTTAGTAAGGCCAGAGAATTAGGAAACATTACATTTAAACTTCTGCAGGTTAGTAAGACCAGAGAATTAGGAAACATTACATTTGAACTTCTGCAGGTTAGTAAGACCAGAGAATTAGGAAACATTACATTTAAACTTCTGCAGGTTAGTAAGACCAGAGAATTAGGAAACATTACATTTAAACTTCTGCAGGTTAGTAAGACCAGGGAATTAGGAAACATTACATTTGAACTTCTGCAGGTTAGTAAGACCAGGGAATTAGGAAACATTACATTTGAACTTCTGCAGGTTAGTAAGACCAGAGAATTAGGAAACATTACATTTAAACTTCTGCAGGTTAGTAAGACCAGGGAATTAGGAAACATTACATTTAAACTTCTGCAGGTTAGTAAGACCAGGGAATTAGGAAACATTACATTTAAACTTCTGCAGGTTAGTAAGACCAGAGAATTAGGAAACATTACATTTAAACTTCTGCAGGTTAGTAAGACCAGGGAATTAGGAAACATTACATTTAAACTTCTGCAGGTTAGTAAGACCAGAGAATTAGGAAACATTACATTTAAACTTCTGCAGGTTAGTAAGACCAGAGAATTAGGAAACATTACATTTGAACTTCTGCAGGTTAGTAAGACCAGAGAATTAGGAAACATTACATTTAAACTTCTGCAGGTTAGTAAGACCAGAGAATTAGGAAACATTACATTTAAACTTCTGCAGGTTAGTAAGACCAGGGAATTAGGAAACATTACATTTAAACTTCTGCAGGTTAGTAAGACCAGGGCATTAGGAAACATTACATTTGAACTTCTGCAGGTTAGTAAGACCAGAGAATTAGGAAACATAACATTTAAACTTCTGCAGGTTAGTAAGACCAGGGAATTAGGAAACATTACATTTAAACTTCTGCAGGTTAGTAAGACCAGGGAATTAGGAAACATTACATTTAAACTTCTGCAGGTTAGTAAGACCAGGGAATTAGGAAACATTACATTTAAACTTCTGCAGGTTAGTAAGACCAGGGAATTAGGAAACATTACATTTAAACTTCTGCAGGTTAGTAAGACCAGGGAATTAGGAAACATTACATTTGAACTTCTGCAGGTTAGTAAGACCAGGGAATTAGGAAACATTACATTTAAACTTCTGCAGGTTAGTAAAACCAGAGAATTAGGAAACATTACATTTAAACTTCTGCAGGTTAGTAAGACCAGAGAATTAGGAAACATTACATTTGAACTTCTGCAGGTTAGTAAGACCAGGGAATTAGGAAACATTACATTTGAACTTCTGCAGGTTAGTAAAACCAGAGAATTAGGAAACATTACATTTAAACTTCTGCAGGTTAGTAAGACCAGGGAATAAGGAAATATTACATTTGAACTTCTGCAGGTTAGTAAGACCAGGGAATTAGGAAACATTACATTTAAACTTCTGCAGGTTAGTAAGACCAGAGAATTAGGAAACATTACATTTAAACTTCTGCAGGTTAGTAAGACCAGAGAATTAGGAAACATTACATTTAAACTTCTGCAGGTTAGTAAGACCAGGGAATTAGGAAACATTACATTTGAACTTCTGCAGGTTAGTAAGACCAGGGAATTAGGAAACATTACATTTGAACTTCTGCAGGTTAGTAAGACCAGAGAATTAGGAAACATTGCATTTAAACTTCTGCAGGTTAGTAAGACCAGAGAATTAGGAAACATTACATTTAAACTTCTGCAGGTTAGTAAGACCAGGGAATTAGGAAACATTACATTTGAACTTCTGCAGGTTAGTAAGACCAGGGAATTAGGAAACATTACATTTGAACTTCTGCAGGTTAGTAAAACCAGAGAATTAGGAAACATTACATTTAAACTTCTGCAGGTTAGTAAGACCAGAGAATTAGGAAATATTACATTTAAACTTCTGCAGGTTAGTAAGACCAGAGAATTAGGAAACATTACATTTAAACTTCTGCAGGTTAGTAAGACCAGGGAATTAGGAAACATTACATTTAAACTTCTGCGGGTTAGTAAGACCAGAGAATTAGGAAACATTACATTTAAACTTCTGCAGGTTAGTAAGACCAGAGAATTAGGAAACATTACATTTAAACTTCTGCAGGTTAGTAAGACCAGGGAATTAGGAAACATTACATTTAAACTTCTGCAGGTTAGTAAGACCAGGGAATTAGGAAACATTACATTTGAACTTCTGCAGGTTAGTAAGACCAGAGAATTAGGAAACATTATATTTAAACTTCTGCAGGTTAGTAAGACCAGGGAATTAGGAAACATTACATTTAAACTTCTGCAGGTTAGTAAGACCAGGGAATTAGGAAACATTACATTTAAACTTCTGCAGGTTAGTAAGACCAGAGAATTAGGAAACATTACATTTAAACTTCTGCAGGTTAGTAAGACCAGGGAATTAGGAAACATTACATTTAAACTTCTGCAGGTTAGTAAGACCAGAGAATTAGGAAACATTACATTTAAACTTCTGCAGGTTAGTAAGACCAGAGAATTAGGAAACATTACATTTGAACTTCTGCAGGTTAGTAAGACCAGAGAATTAGGAAACATTACATTTAAACTTCTGCAGGTTTGTAAGACCAGAGAATAAGGAAACATTACATTTAAACTTCTGCAGGTTAGTAAGACCAGGGAATTAGGAAACATTACATTTAAACTTCTGCAGGTTAGTAAGACCAGGGAATTAGGAAACATTACATTTGAACTTCTGCAGGTTAGTAAGACCAGAGAATTAGGAAACATTACATTTAAACTTCTGCAGGTTAGTAAGACCAGGGAATTAGGAAACATTACATTTAAACTTCTGCAGGTTAGTAAGACCAGGGAATTAGGAAACATTACATTTAAACTTCTGCAGGTTAGTAAGACCAGAGAATTAGGAAACATTACATTTAAACTTCTGCAGGTTAGTAAGACCAGGGAATTAGGAAACATTACATTTAAACTTCTGCAGGTTAGTAAGGCCAGAGAATTAGGAAACATTACATTTAAACTTCTGCAGGTTAGTAAGACCAGAGAATTAGGAAACATTACATTTGAACGTCTGCAGGTTAGTAAGACCAGAGAATTAGGAAACATTACATTTAAACTTCTGCAGGTTAGTAAGACCAGAGAATTAGGAAACATTACATTTAAACTTCTGCAGGTTAGTAAGACCAGGGAATTAGGAAACATTACATTTAAACTTCTGCAGGTTAGTAAGACCAGGGAATTAGGAAACATTACATTTAAACTTCTGCAGGTTAGTAAGACCAGGGAATTAGGAAACATTACATTTAAACTTCTGCAGGTTAGTAAGACCAGAGAATTAGGAAACATTACATTTAAACTTCTGCAGGTTAGTAAGACCAGAGAATTAGGAAACATTACATTTAAACTTCTGCAGGTTAGTAAGACCAGAGAATTAGGAAACATTACATTTAAACTTCTGCAGGTTAGTAAGACCAGGGAATTAGGAAACATTACATTTGAACTTCTGCAGGTTAGTAAGACCAGAGAATTAGGAAACATTACATTTAAACTTCTGCAGGTTAGTAAGACCAGAGAATTAGGAAACATTACATTTAAACTTCTGCAGGTTAGTAAGACCAGGGAATTAGGAAACATTACATTTAAACTTCTGCAGGTTAGTAAGACCAGGGAATTAGGAAACATTACATTTAAACTTCTGCAGGTTAGTAAGACCAGGGAATTAGGAAACATTACATTTGAACTTCTGCAGGTTAGTAAGACCAGGGAATTAGGAAACATTACATTTGAACTTCTGCAGGTTAGTAAGACCAGAGAATTAGGAAACATTACATTTAAACTTCTGCAGGTTAGTAAGACCAGGGAATTAGGAAACATTACATTTAAACTTTTGCAGGTTAGTAAGACCAGGGAATTAGGAAACATTACATTTAAACTTCTGCAGGTTAGTAAGACCAGGGAATTAGGAAACATTACATTTGAACTTCTGCAGGTTAGTAAGACCAGAGAATTAGGAAACATTACATTTAAACTTCTGCAGGTTAGTAAGACCAGGGAATTAGGAAACATTACATTTAAACTTCTGCAGGTTAGTAAGACCAGAGAATTAGGAAACATTACATTTAAACTTCTGCAGGTTAGTAAGACCAGAGAATTAGGAAACATTACATTTAAACTTCTGCAGGTTAGTAAGACCAGGGAATTAGGAAACATTACATTTAAACTTCTGCAGGTTAGTAAGACAAGGGAATTAGGAAACATTACATTTGAACTTCTGCAGGTTAGTAAGACCAGAGAATTAGGAAACATTACATTTAAACTTCTGCAGGTTAGTAAGACCAGGGAATTAGGAAACATTACATTTAAACTTCTGCAGGTTAGTAAGACCAGGGAATTAGGAAACATTATATTTAAACTTCTGCAGGTTAGTAAGACCAGAGAATTAGGAAACATTACATTTAAACTTCTGCAGGTTAGTAAGACCAGGGAATTAGGAAACATTACATTTAAACTTCTGCAGGTTAGTAAGACCAGAGAATTAGGAAACATTACATTTAAACTTCTGCAGGTTAGTAAGACCAGAGAATTAGGAAACATTACATTTAAACTTCTGCAGGTTAGTAAGACCAGGGAATTAGGAAACATTACATTTAAACTTCTGCAGGTTAGTAAGACCAGGGAATTAGGAAACATTATATTTAAACTTCTGCAGGTTAGTAAGACCAGAGAATTAGGAAACTTTACATTTAAACTTCTGCAGGTTAGTAAGACCAGGGAATTAGGAAACATTACATTTAAACTTCTGCAGGTTAGTAAGACCAGGGAATTAGGAAACATTACATTTAAACTTCTGCAGGTTAGTAAGACCAGAGAATTAGGAAACATTACATTTAAACTTCTGCAGGTTAGTAAGACCAGAGAATTAGGAAACATTACATTTAAACTTCTGCAGGTTAGTAAGACCAGAGAATTAGGAAACATTACATTTAAACTTCTGCAGGTTAGTAAGACCAGGGAATTAGGAAACATTACATTTGAACTTCTGCAGGTTAGTAAGACCAGAGAATTAGGAAACATTACATTTAAACTTCTGCAGGTTAGTAAGACCAGAGAATTAGGAAACATTACATTTAAACTTCTGCAGGTTAGTAAGACCAGGGAATTAGGAAACATTACATTTAAACTTCTGCAGGTTAGTAAGACCAGGGAATTAGGAAACATTACATTTAAACTTCTGCAGGTTAGTAAGACCAGGGAATTAGGAAACATTACATTTGAACTTCTGCAGGTTAGTAAGACCAGGGAATTAGGAAACATTACATTTGAACTTCTGCAGGTTAGTAAGACCAGGGAATTAGGAAACATTACATTTAAACTTCTGCAGGTTAGTAAGACCAGGGAATTAGGAAACATTACATTTGAACTTCTGCAGGTTAGTAAGAACAGAGAATTAGGAAACATTACATTTAAACTTCTGCAGGTTAGTAAGACCAGGGAATTAGGAAACATTACATTTAAACTTCTGCAGGTTAGTAAGACCAGGGAATTAGGAAACATTACATTTGAACTCCTGCAGGTTAGTAAGACCAGGGAATTAGGAAACATTACATTTGAACTTCTGCAGGTTAGTAAGACCAGAGAATTAGGAAACATTACATTTGAACTTCTGCAGGTTAGTAAGACCAGAGAATAAGGAAACATTACATTTAAACTTCTGCAGGTTAGTAAGACCAGAGAATTAGGAAACATTACATTTAAACTTCTGCAGGTTAGTAAGACCAGGGAATTAGGAAACATTACATTTAAACTTCTGCAGGTTAGTAAGACCAGAGAATTAGGAAACATTACATTTAAACTTCTGCAGGTTAGTAAGACCAGGGAATTAGGAAACATTACATTTGAACTTCTGCAGGTTAGTAAGACCAGAGAATTAGGAAACATTACATTTAAACTTCTGCAGGTTAGTAAGACCAGAGAATTAGGAAACATTACATTTAAACTTCTGCAGGTTAGTAAGACCAGGGAATTAGGAAACATTACATTTAAACTTCTGCAGGTTAGTAAGACCAGGGAATTAGGAAACATTACATTTAAACTTCTGCAGATTAGTAAGACCAGAGAATTAGGAAACATTACATTTAAACTTCTGCAGGTTAGTAAGACCAGGGAATTAGGAAACATTACATTTGAACTCCTGCAGGTTAGTAAGACCAGAGAATTAGGAAACATTACATTTAAACTTCTGCAGGTTAGTAAGACCAGAGAATTAGGAAACATTACATTTAAACTTCTGCAGGTTAGTAAGACCAGGGAATTAGGAAACATTACATTTAAACTTCTGCAGGTTAGTAAGACCAGGGAATTAGGAAACATTACATTTAAACTTCTGCAGGTTAGTAAGACCAGGGAATTAGGAAACATTACATTTGAACTTCTGCAGGTTAGTAAGACCAGGGAATTAGGAAACATTACATTTAAACTTCTGCAGGTTAGTAAGACCAGGGAATTAGGAAACATTACATTTGAACTCCTGCAGGTTAGTAAGACCAGGGAATTAGGAAACATTACATTTAAACTTCTGCAGGTTAGTAAGACCAGAGAATAAGGAAACATTACATTTAAACTTCTGCAGGTTAGTAAGACCAGGGAATTAGGAAACATTACATTTGAACTTCTGCAGGTTAGTAAGACCAGAGAATAAGGAAACATTACATTTAAACTTCTGCAGGTTAGTAAGACCAGGGAATTAGGA
This sequence comes from Euprymna scolopes, assembly GCF_053919585.1. NCBI lineage: Eukaryota > Metazoa > Mollusca > Cephalopoda > Sepiida > Sepiolidae > Euprymna > Euprymna scolopes. Next base: position 95,301,463 of record NC_136513.1, read on the forward strand.
AACATTACATTTGAACTCCTGCAGGTTAGTAAGACCAGGGAATTAGGAAACATTACATTTGAACTTCTGCAGGTTAGTAAGACCAGAGAATCAGGAAACATTACATTTAAACTTCTGCAGGTTAGTAAAACCAGAGAATTAGGAAACATTACATTTAAACTTCTGCAGGTTAGTAAGACCAGAGAATTAGGAAATATTACATTTAAACTTCTGCAGGTTAGTAAGACCAGAGAATTAGGAAACATTACATTTAAACTTCTGCAGGTTAGTAAGACCAGGGAATTAGGAAACATTACATTTAAACTTCTGCAGGTTAGTAAGACCAGAGAATTAGGAAACATTACATTTAAACTTCTGCAGGTTAGTAAGACCAGAGAATTAGGAAACATTACATTTAAACTTCTGCAGGTTAGTAAGACCAGGGAATTAGGAAACATTACATTTAAACTTCTGCAGGTTAGTAAGACCAGGGAATTAGGAAACATTACATTTGAACTTCTGCAGGTTAGTAAGACCAGAGAATTAGGAAACATTACATTTAAACTTCTGCAGGTTAGTAAGACCAGGGAATTAGGAAACATTACATTTAAACTTCTGCAGGTTAGTAAGACCAGGGAATTAGGAAACATTACATTTAAACTTCTGCAGGTTAGTAAGACCAGAGAATTAGGAAACATTACATTTAAACTTCTGCAGGTTAGTAAGACCAGGGAATTAGGAAACATTACATTTAAACTTCTGCAGGTTAGTAAGACCAGAGAATTAGGAAACATTACATTTAAACTTCTGCAGGTTAGTAAGACCAGAGAATTAGGAAACATTACATTTGAACTTCTGCAGGTTAGTAAGACCAGAGAATTAGGAAACATTACATTTAAACTTCTGCAGGTTTGTAAGACCAGAGAATTAGGAAACATTACATTTAAACTTTTGCAGGTTAGTAAGACCAGGGAATTAGGAAACATTACATTTAAACTTCTGCAGGTTAGTAAGACCAGGGAATTAGGAAACATTACATTTGAACTTCTGCAGGTTAGTAAGACCAGAGAATTAGGAAACATTACATTTAAACTTCTGCAGGTTAGTAAGACCAGGGAATTAGGAAACATTACATTTAAACTTCTGCAGGTTAGTAAGACCAGGGAATTAGGAAACATTACATTTAAACTTCTGCAGGTTAGTAAGACCAGAGAATTAGGAAACATTACATTTAAACTTCTGCAGGTTAGTAAGACCAGGGAATTAGGAAACATTACATTTAAACTTCTGCAGGTTAGTAAGACCAGAGAATTAGGAAACATTACATTTAAACTTCTGCAGGTTAGTAAGACCAGAGAATTAGGAAACATTACATTTGAACTTCTGCAGGTTAGTAAGACCAGAGAATTAGGAAACATTACATTTAAACTTCTGCAGGTTAGTAAGACCAGAGAATTAGGAAACATTACATTTAAACTTCTGCAGGTTAGTAAGACCAGGGAATTAGGAAACATTACATTTAAACTTCTGCAGGTTAGTAAGACAAGGGAATTAGGAAACATTACATTTAAACTTCTGCAGGTTAGTAAGACAAGGGAATTAGGAAACATTACATTTAAACTTCTGCAGGTTAGTAAGACCAGAGAATTAGGAAACATTACATTTAAACTTCTGCAGGTTAGTAAGACCAGAGAATTAGGAAACATTACATTTAAACTTCTGCAGGTTAGTAAGACCAGGGAATTAGGAAACATTACATTTAAACTTCTGCAGGTTAGTAAGACCAGGGAATTAGGAAACATTATATTTAAACTTCTGCAGGTTAGTAAGACCAGAGAATTAGGAAACTTTACATTTAAACTTCTGCAGGTTAGTAAGACCAGGGAATTAGGAAACATTACATTTAAACTTCTGCAGGTTAGTAAGACCAGGGAATTAGGAAACATTACATTTAAACTTCTGCAGGTTAGTAAGACCAGAGAATTAGGAAACATTACATTTAAACTTCTGCAGGTTAGTAAGACCAGAGAATTAGGAAACATTACATTTAACCTTCTGCAGGTTAGTAAGACCAGAGAATTAGGAAACATTACATTTAAACTTCTGCAGGTTAGTAAGACCAGGGAATTAGGAAACATTACATTTGAACTTCTGCAGGTTAGTAAGACCAGAGAATTAGGAAACATTACATTTAAACTTCTGCAGGTTAGTAAGACCAGAGAATTAGGAAACATTACATTTAAACTTCTGCAGGTTAGTAAGACCAGGGAATTAGGAAACATTACATTTAAACTTCTGCAGGTTAGTAAGACCAGGGAATTAGGAAACATTACATTTAAACTTCTGCCGGTTAGTAAGACCAGGGAATTAGGAAACATTACATTTGAACTTCTGCAGGTTAGTAAGACCAGGGAATTAGGAAACATTACATTTGAACTTCTGCAGGTTAGTAAGACCAGGGAATTAGGAAACATTACATTTAAACTTCTGCAGGTTAGTAAGACCAGGGAATTAGGAAACATTACATTTGAACTTTTGCAGGTTAGTAAGACCAGAGAATTAGGAAACATTACATTTAAACTTCTGCAGGTTAGTAAGACCAGGGAATTAGGAAACATTACATTTAAACTTCTGCAGGTTAGTAAGACCAGAGAATTAGGAAACATTACATTTAAACTTCTGCAGGTTAGTAAGACCAGAGAATTAGGAAACATTACATTTAAACTTCTGCAGGTTAGTAAGACCAGGGAATTAGGAAACATTACATTTAAACTTCTGCAGGTTAGTAAGACAAGGGAATTAGGAAACATTACATTTGAACTTCTGCAGGTTAGTAAGACCAGAGAATTAGGAAACATTACATTTAAACTTCTGCAGGTTAGTAAGACCAGGGAATTAGGAAACATTACATTTAAACTTCTGCAGGTTAGTAAGACCAGGGAATTAGGAAACATTATATTTAAACTTCTGCAGGTTAGTAAGACCAGAGAATTAGGAAACATTACATTTAAACTTCTGCAGGTTAGTAAGACCAGGGAATTAGGAAACATTACATTTAAACTTCTGCAGGTTAGTAAGACCAGAGAATTAGGAAACATTACATTTAAACTTCTGAAGGTTAGTAAGACCAGAGAATTAGGAAACATTACATTTAAACTTCTGCAGGTTAGTAAGACCAGGGAATTAGGAAACATTACATTTAAACTTCTGCAGGTTAGTAAGACCAGGGAATTAGGAAACATTATATTTGAACTCCTGCAGGTTAGTAAGACCAGAGAATTAGGAAACTTTACATTTAAACTTCTGCAGGTTAGTAAGACCAGGGAATTAGGAAACATTACATTTAAACTTCTGCAGGTTAGTAAGACCAGGGAATTAGGAAACATTACATTTAAACTTCTGCGGGTTAGTAAGACCAGAGAATTAGGAAACATTACATTTAAACTTCTGCAGGTTAGTAAGACCAGAGAATTAGGAAACATTACATTTAAACTTCTGCAGGTTAGTAAGACCAGAGAATTAGGAAACATTACATTTAAAGTTCTGCAGGTTAGTAAGACCAGGGAATTAGGAAACATTACATTTGAACTTCTGCAGGTTAGTAAGACCAGAGAATTAGGAAACATTACATTTAAACTTCTGCAGGTTAGTAAGACCAGAGAATTAGGAAACATTACATTTAAACTTCTGCAGGTTAGTAAGACCAGGGAATTAGGAAACATTACATTTAAACTTCTGCAGGTTAGTAAGACCAGGGAATTAGGAAACATTACATTTAAACTTCTGCAGGTTAGTAAGACCAGGGAATTAGGAAACATTACATTTGAACTTCTGCAGGTTAGTAAGACCAGGGAATTAGGAAACATTACATTTGAACTTCTGCAGGTTAGTAAGACCAGGGAATTAGGAAACATTACATTTAAACTTCTGCAGGTTAGTAAGACCAGGGAATTAGGAAACATTACATTTGAACTTCTGCAGGTTAGTAAGACCAGAGAATTAGGAAACATTACATTTAACTTCTGCAGGTTAGTAAGACCAGGGAATTAGGAAACATTACATTTAAACTTCTGCAGGTTAGTAAGACCAGGGAATTAGGAAACATTACATTTGAACTCCTGCAGGTTAGTAAGACCAGGGAATTACGAAACATTACATTTGAACTTCTGCAGGTTAGTAAGACCAGAGAATTAGGAAACATTACATTTGAACTTCTGCAGGTTAGTAAGACCAGAGAATTAAGGAAACATTACATTTAAACTTCTGCAGGTTAGTAAGACCAGAGAATTAGGAAACATTACATTTAAACTTCTGCAGGTTAGTAAGACCAGGGAATTAGGAAACATTACATTTAAACTTCTGCAGGTTAGTAAGACCAGAGAATTAGGAAACATTACATTTGAACTTCTGCAGGTTAGTAAGACCAGGGAATTAGGAAACATTACATTTGAACTTCTGCAGGTTAGTAAGACCAGTGAATTAGGAAACATTACATTTAAACTTCTGCAGGTTAGTTAGACCAGAGAATTAGGAAACATTACATTTAAACTTCTGCAGGTTAGTAAGACCAGGGAATTAGGAAACATTACATTTAAACTTCTGCAGATTAGTAAGACCAGGGAATTAGGAAACATTACATTTAAACTTCTGCAGGTTAGTAAGACCAGAGAATTAGGAAACATTACATTTGAACTTCTGCAGGTTAGTAAGACCAGGGAATTAGGAAAACATTACATTTGAACTCCTGCAGGTTAGTAAGACCAGAGAATTAGGAAACATTACATTTAAACTTCTGCAGGTTAGTAAGACCAGAGAATTAGGAAACATTACATTTAAACTTCTGCAGGTTAGTAAAACCAGGGAATTAGGAAACATTACATTTAAACTTCTGCAGGTTAGTAAGACCAGGGAATTAGGAAACATTACATTTAAACTTCTGCAGGTTAGTAAGACCAGGGAATTAGGAAACATTACATTTGAACTTCTGCAGGTTAGTAAGACCAGGGAATTAGGAAACATTACATTTAAACTTCTGCAGGTTAGTAAGACCAGGGAATTAGGAAACATTACATTTGAACTCCTGCAGGTTAGTAAGACCAGGGAATTAGGAAACATTACATTTAAACTTCTGCAGGTTAGTAAGACCAGAGAATAAGGAAACATTACATTTAAACTTCTGCAGGTTAGTAAGACCAGGGAATTAGGAAACATTACATTTGAACTTCTGCAGGTTAGTAAGACCAGAGAATAAGGAAACATTACATTTAAACTTCTGCAGGTTAGTAAGACCAGGGAATTAGGAAACATTACATTTGAACTCCTGCAGGTTAGTAAGACCAGGGAATTAGGAAACATTACATTTGAACTTCTGCAGGTTAGTAAGACCAGAGAATAAGGAAACATTACATTTAAACTTCTGCAGGTTAGTAAGACCAGAGAATTAGGAAACATTACATTTAAACTTCTGCAGGTTAGTAAGACCAGGGAATTAGGAAACATTACATTTAAACTTCTGCAGGTTAGTAAGACCAGGGAATTAGGAAACATTATATTTAAACTTCTGCAGGTTAGTAAGACCAGAGAATTAGGAAACATTACATTTAAACTTCTGCAGGTTAGTAAGACCAGGGAATTAGGAAACATTACATTTAAACTTCTGCAGGTTAGTAAGACCAGAGAATTAGGAAACATTACATTTAAACTTCTGAAGGTTAGTAAGACCAGAGAATTAGGAAACATTACATTTAAACTTCTGCAGGTTAGTAAGACCAGGGAATTAGGAAACATTACATTTAAACTTCTGCAGGTTAGTAAGACCAGGGAATTAGGAAACATTATATTTGAACTCCTGCAGGTTAGTAAGACCAGAGAATTAAGAAAACTTTACATTTAAACTTCTGCAGGTTAGTAAGACCAGGGAATTAGGAAACATTACATTTAAACTTCTGCAGGTTAGTAAGACCAGGGAATTAGGAAACATTACATTTAAACTTCTGCGGGTTAGTAAGACCAGAGAATTAGGAAACATTACATTTAAACTTCTGCAGGTTAGTAAGACCAGAGAATTAGGAAACATTACATTTAAACTTCTGCAGGTTAGTAAGACCAGAGAATTAGGAAACATTACATTTAAAGTTCTGCAGGTTAGTAAGACCAGGGAATTAGGAAACATTACATTTGAACTTCTGCAGGTTAGTAAGACCAGAGAATTAGGAAACATTACATTTAAACTTCTGCAGGTTAGTAAGACCAGAGAATTAGGAAACATTACATTTAAACTTCTGCAGGTTAGTAAGACCAGGGAATTAGGAAACATTACATTTAAACTTCTGCAGGTTAGTAAGACCAGGGAATTAGGAAACATTACATTTTAAACTTCTGCAGGTTAGTAAGACCAGGGAATTAGGAAACATTACATTTGAACTTCTGCAGGTTAGTAAGACCAGGGAATTAGGAAACATTACATTTGAACTTCTGCAGGTTAGTAAGACCAGGGAATTAGGAAACATTACATTTAAACTTCTGCAGGTTAGTAAGACCAGGGAATTAGGAAACATTACATTTGAACTTCTGCAGGTTAGTAAGACCAGAGAATTAGGAAACATTACATTTAAACTTCTGCAGGTTAGTAAGACCAGGGAATTAGGAAACATTACATTTAAACTTCTGCAGGTTAGTAAGACCAGGGAATTAGGAAACATTACATTTGAACTCCTGCAGGTTAGTAAGACCAGGGAATTACGAAACATTACATTTGAACTTCTGCAGGTTAGTAAGACCAGAGAATTAGGAAACATTACATTTGAACTTCTGCAGGTTAGTAAGACCAGAGAATAAGGAAACATTACATTTAAACTTCTGCAGGTTAGTAAGACCAGAGAATTAGGAAACATTACATTTAAACTTCTGCAGGTTAGTAAGACCAGGGAATTAGGAAACATTACATTTAAACTTCTGCAGGTTAGTAAGACCAGAGAATTAGGAAACATTACATTTGAACTTCTGCAGGTTAGTAAGACCAGGGAATTAGGAAACATTACATTTGAACTTCTGCAGGTTAGTAAGACCAGTGAATTAGGAAACATTACATTTAAACTTCTGCAGGTTAGTTAGACCAGAGAATTAGGAAACATTACATTTAAACTTCTGCAGGTTAGTAAGACCAGGGAATTAGGAAACATTACATTTAAACTTCTGCAGATTAGTAAGACCAGGGAATTAGGAAACATTACATTTAAACTTCTGCAGGTTAGTAAGACCAGAGAATTAGGAAACATTACATTTGAACTTCTGCAGGTTAGTAAGACCAGGGAATTAGGAAACATTACATTTGAACTCCTGCAGGTTAGTAAGACCAGAGAATTAGGAAACATTACATTTAAACTTCTGCAGGTTAGTAAGACCAGAGAATTAGGAAACATTACATTTAAACTTCTGCAGGTTAGTAAAACCAGGGAATTAGGAAACATTACATTTAAACTTCTGCAGGTTAGTAAGACCAGGGAATTAGGAAACATTACATTTAAACTTCTGCAGGTTAGTAAGACCAGGGAATTAGGAAACATTACATTTGAACTTCTGCAGGTTAGTAAGACCAGGGAATTAGGAAACATTACATTTAAACTTCTGCAGGTTAGTAAGACCAGGGAATTAGGAAACATTACATTTGAACTCCTGCAGGTTAGTAAGACCAGGGAATTAGGAAACATTACATTTAAACTTCTGCAGGTTAGTAAGACCAGAGAATAAGGAAACATTACATTTAAACTTCTGCAGGTTAGTAAGACCAGGGAATTAGGAAACATTACATTTGAACTTCTGCAGGTTAGTAAGACCAGAGAATAAGGAAACATTACATTTAAACTTCTGCAGGTTAGTAAGACCAGGGAATTAGGAAACATTACATTTGAACTCCTGCAGGTTAGTAAGACCAGGGAATTAGGAAACATTACATTTGAACTTCTGCAGGTTAGTAAGACCAGAGAATAAGGAAACATTACATTTAAACTTCTGCAGGTTAGTAAGACCAGAGAATTAGGAAACATTACATTTAAACTTCTGCAGGTTAGTAAGACCAGGGAATTAGGAAACATTACATTTAAACTTCTGCAGGTTAGTAAGACCAGGGAATTAGGAAACATTACATTTGAACTCCTGCAGGTTAGTAAGACCAGGGAATTAGGAAACATTACATTTAAACTTCTGCAGGTTAGTAAGACCAGGGAATTAGGAAACATTACATTTGAACTTCTGCAGGTTAGTAAGACCAGAGAATTAGGAAACATTACATTTAAACTTCTGCAGGTTAGTAAGACCAGAGAATAAGGAAACATTACATTTAAACTTCTGCAGGTTAGTAAGACCAGGGAATTAGGAAACATTACATTTGAACTCCTGCAGGTTAGTAAGACCAGGGAATTAGGAAACATTACATTTGAACTTCTGCAGGTTAGTAAGACCAGGGAATTAGGAAACATTACATTTGAACTTCTGCAGGTTAGTAAAACCAGGGAATTAGGAAACATTACATTTAAACTTCTGCAGGTTAGTAATCCCAGGGAATTAGGAAACATTACATTTGAACTTCTGCAGGTTAGTAAGACCAGGGAATTAGGAAACATTACATTTGAACTTCTGCAGGTTAGTAAGACCAGGGAATTAGGAAACATTACATTTGAACTTCTGCAGGTTAGTAAGACCAGGGAATTAGGAAACATTACATTTGAACTTCTGCAGGTTAGTAAGACCAGGGAATTAGGAAACATTACATTTGAACTTCTGCAGGTTAGTAAGACCAGGGAATTAGGAAACATTACATTTGAACTTCTGCAGGTTAGTAAGACCAGAGAATTTGGAAACATTACATTTGAACTCCTGCAGGTTAGTAAGACCAGGGAATTAGGAAACATTACATTTGAACTTCTACAGGTTAGTAAGACCAGGGAATTAGGAAACATTACATTTGAACTTCTGCAGGTTAGTAAGACCAGGGAATTAGGAAACATTACATTTGAACTTCTGCAGGTTAGTAAGACCAGGGAATCAGGAAACATTACATTTGAACTTCTGCAGGTTAGTAAGACCAGGGAATTAGGAAACATTACATTTGAACTTCTGCAGGTTAGTAAGACCAGAGAATTAGGAAACATTACATTTGAACTTCTGCAGGTTAGTAAAACCAGGGAATTAGGAAACATTACATTTGAACTTCTGCAGGTTAGTAAGACCAGGGAATTAGGAAACATTACATTTGAACTTCTGCAGGTTAGTAAGACCAGAGGAATTAGGAAACATTACATTTGAACTCCTGCAGGTTAGTAAGACCAGGGAATTAGGAAACATTACATTTGAACTTCTGCAGGTTAGTAAGACCAGGGAATTAGGAAACATTACATTTAAACTTCTGCAGGTTAGTAAGACCAGGGAATTAGGAAACATTACATTTGAACTTCTGCAGGTTAGTAAGACCAGGGAATTAGGAAATATTACATTTGAACTTCTGCAGGTTAGTAAAACCAGAGAATTAGGAAACATTACATTTAAACTTCTGCAGGTTAGTAAGACCAGGGAATTAGGAAAACATTACATTTGAACTTCTGCAGGTTAGTAAGACCAGGGAATTAGGAAACATTACATTTAAACTTCTGCAGGTTAGTAAGACCAGGGAATTAGGAAACATTACATTTAAACTTCTGCAGGTTAGTAAGACCAGAGAATTAGGAAACATTACATTTAAACTTCTGCAGTTTAGTAAGACCAGGGAATTAGGAAACATTACATTTGAACTTCTGCAGGTTAGTAAGACCAGAGAATTAGGAAACATTACATTTAAACTTCTGCAGGTTAGTAAGACCAGAGAATTAGGAAACATTACATTTAAACTTCTGCAGGTTAGTAAGACCAGGGAATTAGGAAACATTACATTTGAACTTCTGCAGGTTAGTAAGACCAGGGAATTAGGAAACATTACATTTAAACTTCTGCAGGTTAGTAAGACCAGGGAATTAGGAAACATTACATTTGAACTTCTGCAGGTTAGTAAGACCAGGGAATTAGGAAACATTACATTTGAACTCCTGCAGGTTAGTAAGACCAGGGAATTAGGAAACATTACATTTGAACTTCTGCAGGTTAGTAAGACCAGGGAATTAGGAAACATTACATTTGAACTTCTGCAGGTTAGTAAGACCAGGGAATTAGGAAACATTACATTTGAACTCCTGCAGGTTAGTAAGACCAGGGAATTAGGAAACATTACATTTGAACTTCTGCAGGTTAGTAAGACCAGGGAATTAGGAAACATTACATTTGAACTTCTGCAGGTTAGTAAGACCAGGGAATTAGGAAACATTACATTTAAACTTCTGCAGGTTAGTAAGACCAGGGAATTAGGAAACATTACATTTGAACTTCTGCAGGTTAGTAAGACCAGGGAATTAGGAAACATTACATTTAAACTTCTGCAGGTTAGTAAGACCAGGGAATTAGGAAACATTACATTTGAACTCCTGCAGGTTAGTAAGACCAGGGAATTAGGAAACATTACATTTGAACTCCTGCAGGTTAGTAAGACCAGGGAATTAGGAAACATTACATTTGAACTTCTGCAGGTTAGTAAGACCAGGGAATTAGGAAACATTACATTTAAACTTCTGCAGGTTAGTAAGACCAGGGAATTAGGAAACATTACATTTGAACTTCTGCAGGTGAGTAAGACCAGGGAATTAGGAAACATTACATTTAAACTTCTGCAGGTTAGTAAGACCAGGGAATTAGGAAACATTACATTTGAACTCTGCAGGTTAGTAAGACCAGGGAATTAGGAAACATTACATTTGAACTCCTGCAGGTTAGTAAGACCAGGGAATTAGGAAACATTACATTTAAAGTTCTGCAGGTTAGTAAGACCAGGGAATTAGGAAACATTACATTTGAACTTCTGCAGGTTAGTAAGACCAGGGAACTAGGAAACATTACATTTGAACTCTGCAGGTTAGTAAGACCAGGGAATTAGGAAACATTACATTTGAACTTCTGCAGGTTAGTAAGACCAGGGAATTATGAAACATTACATTTGAACTTCTGCAGGTTAGTAAGACCAGGGAATTAGGAAACATTACATTTGAACTTCTGCAGGTTAGTAAGACCAGGGAATTAGGAAACATTACATTTGAACTTCTGCAGGTTAGTAAGACCAGGGAATTAGGAAACATTACATTTGAACTTCTGCAGGTTAGTAAGACCAGGGAATTAGGAAACATTACATTTGAACTTCTGCAGGTTAGTAAGACCAGGGAATTAGGAAACATTACATTTGAACTTCTGCAGGTTAGTAAGACCAGGGAATTAGGAAACATTACATTTGAACTTCTGCAGGTTAGTAAGACCAGGGAATTAGGAAACATTACATTTGAACTTCTGCAGGTTAGTAAGACCAGGGAATTAGGAAACATTACATTTAAACTTCTGCAGGTTAGTAAGACCAGGGAATTAGGAAACATTACATTTTGAACTTCTGCAGGTTAGTAAGACCAGGGAATTAGGAAACATTACATTTAACTTTTGCAGGTTAGTAAGACCAGGGAATTAGGAAACATTACATTTGAACTTCTGCAGGTTAGTAAGACCAGGGAATTAGGAAACATTACATTTGAACTTCTGCAGGTTAGTAAAACCAGGGAATTAGGAAACATTACATTTGAACTTCTGCAGGTTAGTAAGACCAGGGAATTAGGAAACATTACATTTGAACTTCTGCAGGTTAGTAAGACCAGGGAATTAGGAAACATTACATTTGAACTCCTGCAGGTTAGTAAGACCAGGGAATTAGGAAACATTACATTTGAACTCTGCAGGTTAGTAAGACCAGGGAATTAGGAAACATTACATTTAAACTTCTGCAGGTTAGTAAGACCAGGGAATTAGGAAACATTACATTTGAACTTCTGCAGGTTAGTAAGACCAGGGAATTAGGAAACATTACATTTGAACTTCCTGCAGGTTAGTAAGACCAGGGAATTAGGAAACATTACATTTGAACTTCTGCAGGTTAGTAAGACCAGGGAATTAGGAAACATTACATTTGAACTTCTGCAGGTTAGTAAGACCAGGGAATTAGGAAACATTACATTTGAACTCCTGCAGGTTAGTAAGACCAGGGAATTAGGAAAACATTACATTTGAACTCCTGCAGGTTAGTAAGACC